>NC_084741.1:55821625-56134125 GCF_033978785.1 Entelurus aequoreus
AAAAAATTAAAGTTTGGATGAATTTTGAAAAATACATCCATGAATTCAAAATTTTAATAAGTGCCCATAATTTTTTTTCAGGTTGAAAATCATTTTGATGCTTATAATTCTTTTGAACACATTATTTAGCTTTATTTTCCACTTTCAAATATTTTGATATTTGACCTTCTGTTTTTGTCAGATTCAAATTATGTTTTTACAGTTTCTTTTTTTTTTTTCAGACTCACCCTTATTTTATTTTAGATTCAAACGTTTGGCCCGTTTTTAGCGTGGAGCATTTTAAGTGGTGAACTGGCAAAGCTGAAAATAAAACACATGCTAACGTTAGCTATTTAGCATCCATTTTGTGGAATGAACTCACTAGGACTGGGAAAGCAGTCAACAACTACCACACCTGCGGCAGGTTTGTTTACCATTACAATAGCTAACGTTGATAGCTGTACAATAGATTAGAATCCATGTTGGATGGTATTTTTGTTTCCACAAAAATACCTTTAATTTTGAACATTTGTCACCTTTGCGCTAGCTTAAGGAGCGCCAACAACTGCAATTCTTGCAATTCAATTCAACCCAATTCTCAATTCTAACTGATTCTCGTAATATTTTATTTGGTTTAAAAAACATAATGAAATATTGTTAAAGTAGGTTACAGGTTACAAAAGCTATTTTCTCTAGGCTGCTGCCGTATGACGTACACATGCAGCGAGTATGCCTGAGATGTCATGATAAAAAAACTTTTTTGTAAAAATTGATTCTAAAAAAAAATAAAAATAAAATAAATTCCCCTGAAGAGCAGGGAAACCTGTGAAACAGGCTTGTAGGGATGCAATAGGTTCCCCTGCTCTTTAGGGGAGGATATAAACTCCCCTGAAGAGCAGGGAAACCTGTGAAACAGGCTTGTAGGGATGAAATAGGTTCCCCTGCTCTTTAGGGGAGGATATAAACTCACTGAAGAGCAGGGAAACCTGTGAAACAAGTTTGTAGGGATGAAATAGCCTCTGTATATTTTCCTGACCTAACGTACAGTATATTCTGCTCTACCCCGGTATTAAACACTGTATAACGGATAAACCACAGTAATATACTGTATATATATTTTTTTTATTTATTTATTTTTTTTTTTTTTTGTAGTGATCGAAAAATTATGAATCAATTGAGAATTAGTTTAACAGGAATCGCAATTTGAATGTGAATCAATGTATTTCACCCCTCTTTGCTACCTAAAGACAAGACCGGGCCCTGCCTTGTAGGAAAACAAACTGTGTGGTGTTGTAAAATTAAAAAAAACACTGTTTTGGTAAGTGTTTTATTACAGTTTACTGGTAATTTTTTGTTATAAAATACAAACTAAACCGTTGTTCACATCAAGCTATTGCTTTTTGTCAAAAAAAATAAGAATGCTTTGGTTTTGAATTTTATTTGTTGTATTTCAAAATAAAATTCAATAAAACCAACCATTTTTCGTTTTTTAATTCCTATTCAGAAATGTACAATTCAATGACCAAAACATTACCGACTTCACAGATTTTGGCGATGTCATCAACAAACAAGATGCAACAGTATTTACCGTAATTTCCGGACTATAAGCCGCACCTGACTATAAGCCGCACCAGCTAAATTTAGGGGAAAATACAGATTGCTCCATATATAAGCCGCACCCGACTATAAGCCGCAGGGTTTTGATGTGTAATTACCGTAGTATATAGGGGCTCCTGCTACCACGGAGGGGATTGTCGGGACAGAGATGACTGTTTGGGAACGCAAAGCGTCCCATTTATTAACAATAAATCTTTCAATCATTCAATCAAACTTTCACATCTTTGACATGGCGAACAGCATTCGTGCAGAGTACAAATAATACAACGGTGCAAAGTAATACAAAGTGCTCGCCTGTACGTTATCAAAATAACCAGCCTACCGGTATTTGAAAAGTCAGTCTTTAATCATTGTGTCATCGTCTTCCTCCTGCGTACTAAAGCCACCGAAATCCTCTTCGTCGGTGTCGGAGAAGAACAGGCCGTAAATAAGCCGCACCCTTGTATAAGCCGCAGGGACCAGAACGAGGGGAAAAAGTAGCGGCTTATAGTCCGGAAATTACGGTATGTGAGTCTACAAACAACGGCTAATGGAAATGTGAGCACTATTAAGAGCAAAGACAAATACGTGTAGGGAAGCAGTTGGCACTGTATTAACTTCTCTCTATAATCAATTTCCTCATCTGGATGTTTACAAAAAAAGAGTCAATAAGTGGAGCGAGCTTTGTGATTGGCTTTGATTTCTACCTGCAGGCCAAATCAGACATGATTGTCCATTGAGGCTTATCTTCCTCTCAGTATAACATTGATGATGGTTAACTTGACAAGGACTGTATGTATTGATCAAACGGGTAAAGGCATTTCTTTACTAAAGGCACACACTCGAGGAGTGGAAAGCTTTGCCGCCAAATATTCAATGCTTATGTGGTCCATGAATACCTCTTGATAGCTTGTTTTTTTTCCATGTACAAAAATCTAAATCTATAAAAAATAAATGCAATGAAACCAATTATTTGAGTCTGTTATTTCCTGATTGGTATCAGCCCTAGCACGATGTTAAAACTTAAGCATGCCAGAGGCTATTCCAGGGGTTTCCAGAGTGTTTCTATTTGTGGCCTGCAGCTTGAGTTTTGTTTCCTCACAGCATATTGTCGAAAAAAAAAAAAAAAAAAAAGTAAACATGTAAGCAAAGCGATGTAATATAATTGTCTTGATGGGCTTAGCCAGAGTAGGACCCCAACGCAAAGCAAAATTAATGTGAATATTAAAAATAAAAGAGCACTCAAAAGGAGGGAGGGTGGGTGGTTCCCGTGGTCCCGTGCTGGGTGGTCCTGTGGCGGCCGGCTTGGGTGGGGTGGCCGTGGGCTGGCCGTGGGCTGGCCTTGCCGCGCTCTCCGGGGGTTGGGGGGGGCTCGTGGGGGCCCGGTTGCCGGTGGGGCGGGGGCGGTCTTCCCGTCCGGTTGCGGGGGGGTCTCCGGGCCCCTCGGGCGGGGCGTCCCGCCTTTCTGTCCATGTGGGGTGTGGTCTCTCGCTGGCTTGGGGTCTGGCTGCCCCCTGCTTTTCTCGTGCCTTGTCCTCTGCCGGGTGCGTCTGTCTGCGGCCTGCTGCTGGCCCTTGTGGGCGGCGCGGTGGGCCAGGCTCTGGGGTTCCTGTCGCTGTCCGGCTTGGCTGCGTGGGGGCGGTGGCCCCTGGTTCCCTGGGCACCGCACCTACTGTTTGTGGGATGGGCTCTCTGGGAGGCTGGGGCCGTACTCTGGCTCCCGCACACACTGGGAGCCAAATGTATTGTTCATGCAAATTCACATATACTCACACACATACATAGGTACCTACGCTCCAACATACATATACAAATAAATACAGTACATATTTACACACTCAAAGTTCGTACATCCACACGCACATTCATTATACAAACATACTGTATACACATACTGTACATATACATTCACTGTAAAAACATACATATACACATACTGTACATATACACTCACTGTACAAACACACACATACACATACTACACATATACATTCACTGTACAAACACACACATACATATACTGTACATATACATTCACTGTACAAACACACATATACACATACTGTACATATACATTCACTGTACAAACACACGTACTGTATACACATACTGTACATATACATTCGCTGTACAAACACACACATACACATTCTATACATATACATTCACTGTACACACATATACACATACTGTACATATACATTAACTGTACAAGCACACATATACACATACTGTACATATACGAGTACATATGCACACATACACTCATGCACTTCATTACGTTTCATCAAACATATATTAACGTTGTTGCCCTAGGGTAAACTGGGTATAACACATGGCACACTGACAAAGCTTAACCTATTGTTACTATAACAATCTACAAGGTTAATGTAGGTTGCTTCTCTTTCTTCCCCTCCATTTTTCTGCATTCTTTCGTATCTCAAGTTATCATTACGTATATGTATTGTTGCATTTGAACAATTGTATTG
The DNA here is from genome assembly GCF_033978785.1 of Entelurus aequoreus. Classification (NCBI taxonomy): domain Eukaryota; kingdom Metazoa; phylum Chordata; class Actinopteri; order Syngnathiformes; family Syngnathidae; genus Entelurus; species Entelurus aequoreus. The sequence goes on from NC_084741.1 coordinate 55,825,690, forward strand.
TTGATAATAAAGGTAAAGTATTGGTATTGTTTATTATCAATAGCACTATTTCTATTGGTATTCATATTGCTCCATTTTTAGTGTAATAATGCTCATTGTCATTTCTGTATTATTTTTTATTTTCGCTAACTGCTTATTTGCTATTACTTTTACCATCATATTTGTACATGTCGTATTTGCTGATGTTGCTCTGTTGTTGTTGTTGTTGTTGTGTTTGCTGTTGTTGTTTTTGTCTCTCTGTCTAATCCCCCTCTTGTCCCCACAATTTCCCCCTCTGTCTTCCTTTTTCTCTCTTTCTATCCCCTCCTGCTCCGGGACGGCGGCACCAAATGATAATATAAATACATTTAATAAAGTCAAAATACAAATAAGGCAACAAGAGAAGTATCCTACACGTCTCTTTTGTAAAGTAAATCTGAACAGCCGATATGGGCATCTACATCTGCTATATGATTTGCCCGAGAAGCTGGGCAGGACATTATTAAAAAAAAAATAAAAATAAAAATAAATAAATAAATAAATAAAAAATTAAAAAAAAAGGAGTGAGGGAAAAAAAAGTAAGGATACACACAAAAGGTGTGAAGAAACAGAAATTGCACACAAAAGAGTGGAGCTAAAGCAGAGGAGATGAACATGACTGGAAGGGTGAACCATCAGGATTCCACTGGCGCCAAGTGAATGAACTGGAGAGCTAAAGAGTCAGGAGGATATGAGTACCAGGTGTGCGCGCAGGTGGCTCCGCCCCGTCACCCAGACGCCAGGCACTGCAACAAAAAGCAGACAAGCGGCAGCAGAGCCGCCAGATCATGACAGTAATGAGGAAAAGCTGCAAAGTTGATACTAATAATAATGCAATTAACATACAACACAAAGTTGTGTCTTTGAATGTATATGTGGAGAGGGGCGTGGCCTGCGGGCCTGTCGTGGAGCAGGGTGTGCAAGGACCGGCCTCGAAGAGAGCGGCAGGTGAGTAGATGGCCTAGCTGGGCCTTGTTATCTAATCACTTGTCGCCTTTATTAGCAGCAGCCGGTACGAGACAAGTTGTGGGAGTTGGAGCCAGGGAGAGACACGCGGGACTGAAAAGCCAAAACATATATTGGTGGAAAGCTACTGATACTGCTTGAGGCGTGCATGCAAATAAAAGTAATTTATTCACACTGTATACCGGGCTCCCGAAGATCTTTTGGCCAGGAGAACCCACACAAGAGGGAAACCTCCACAGTATCCAATACAAAATTTAAAAAAAGTATCAACATGGCCTACAAATGCTTTCGCATTTTTACTTTGCGGCCTTTGATGAAAAACCTGGGCTATTCCAAACATGAAGATGCCTTTTGTCCACAATGTCAATGTCACAGTGCAAATGTTACAAAGCTATTATGCTGCTTTCTACCATTTTAACTTGTATATATTTTTGATACATGTAACAATGCAAACTTAAGAACATATAACATGGAAATGTGCCATATTATAACCTAGGAATGATTTCCTTCTGCAGTCCTCTGCAGGTAGATGGTATATACAACAAGGTTCATTAAAAAAAACATGTACAGAAAGGTTAGACGGAACCAACATCAGTATATTAAAATACTCAGACTCACATAATATATTACAAATATAATAAAATGGAGACCCATATAAAACAGTAGGTTGCTGCATGTCCTCAGCTCAGGACAGTCAGGTATAACATGACCATAGTAGTCAAAGGACACAAGGAGACATGCCAGTGTGCTAAATTGTTGCATATAATGTGTGTGCTGATGGAAAAAAACACACATCTCCCTTGGACTAGTAATGTAGAAGTGCTGCTATTATTGCACATAGCCCTATGGCCCAGGCAGTTAACATTATCAGATGTGTTTATGCATGGACAATTGCACCAAAACAGCATAAGTAAGTTTATCTATGACTACGTTTACACTGACAGGCCAAAGTGGCCTAATCAGATTTTTTTTTTAATCTGATTTTTTCTAGCTGACTGTTTACACTGCAAGTAAAACGTGATTTTAATCAGACTCCAGTGTAAACGCGCACAGGCCCCAATGTGGCCCCATTGTGGCCTCGACGTCACTTGCATGTACACTTTGATAAAGTGAAAACAAAGGAAGTTGACCGGGAGGAAGTTGCTACCACTACAAAATAAAATAAAAGTCACCTTATAAATATATATTTTTAAATGTGCAAAAATAATTTAAGTTTCTCAGTTCGAACATTAAATATCTTGTATTTGCAGTGCATTCATTTGAATATAAGTTGAAAAGGATTTGCAAATCATTGTATTCTGTTTTTATTTACAAATTACACAACGTGCCAAATGGTTTTGGGTTTTGTACATCCATTCAATAGCTCGTTCTTAAACAATTTGCTCACGCATATATTCACAAAGTGGTGACCCTCGCCCCATCCTTGTTTGTGAATGACTGAGCATTTCCTGGAAGCTGCTTTTACATCCAATCATGGCACCCACCTGTTCCCAATCAGCCTGTTCACCTGTGGGATGTTACAAATCAGAGTTTGATGAGCATTTCTCAACTTTCTCAGTCTTTTTATGCCACTTGTGCAAGCTTTTTTGAAACATTTTGCAGGAATCAAATTCCAAATGTGCTAATATTTGCAAAAAATAACAATATTTTCCAGTTCGAACGTTAAGTATCTTGTCTTTGCAGTCTATTCAATTGAATATAGGTTGAAATGGATTTGCAAATCATTGTATTCTGTTTTTATTTACGATTTACACAACGTGCCAACTTCACTGGTTTTGGGTTTTGTATATGGTGTAATATATTTGGGAGGGTTGTAATCTTTTTATGGCGGTTGGTACTATGTGGATCTACGAGAGCTTTATTTTTCAACTCACATGTAAGCAAATGTGCCACAGTGTCAATTCCGATCCTTAAACAATCACTATTTCTTCAGAATCAAACTATATATAAATATATTACATATAGCCTATCATTTGTGCACCATTTACAAGTGATGCACCACAAAGTTGGTCGTCTTAAATAGACTTTGCTCAGTGAAACTGGATGTTGTGATGAAGAATACACTTCCACTGGCGACTGTGTCTTTCCCCACGCACACCAGTGACGTAGCTCGCCCAAAGCTGACGAAAAAATTACATTCAGGTCGCATTGCATTTAGACCAGGGGTCGGCAACCCAAAATTTTGAAAGAGCCATAGTGGACCTAAAATACAAAAACAAAATCTGTCTGGAGCCGCAAACAATTTAAAGTCTTCTATAAGTCTTATAATGAAGGCAACACATGATGTAAGTGTCTATATTTGCTATATTAGCCTACTATCAAAGGCTGACGCAAATCTTCGTTGACAGAAATGTTGTATTTTTATTTTTATTCTACAAATTTTTGCAACATTGGAAATCATTAATCAAATGGAGGCTTCTCACAGGATGAGATAACTTCTGGAAATTACTGGCTCAGAATGGCCAAAGGTACAGATGTGTGTTAAAGGAAACGGCAAGCTGTCTTCTTCTAATAGATTTAATACAATCTTTGTAAGCTGGGCAACATTTGCTGTGGTCTGGAACAACATGGCACAAAAACAACACAGAAATGCAGCCAATATTAAAGATAATGTGTCAAATATAAATAAAATACATAGAGGACATAAGTAAAGGAAATTAAATGAGCTCAAATATACCTACAACTGAGGCATAATGATGCAATATGTACATACAGCTAGCCTAAATAGCATGTTAGCATCAATTAGCTTGCAGTCATGCATTGACCAAATATGCCTCATAAGCAGTCCAGCAAATCGATAAAATCAAGAAAGTTTACCTTTGTGCATTCACGCACAGTATACAATGTTTGGTGGACAAAATGAGACAAAGAAGGAGTGGCATAAAACATGTCTTTTTTGTGGCAGCGTTGGAGAACGTTGTACAAGTAAACAAACTATGATGAGTTCAAGGATAGTTGAAATTAGTAGGACAAAACGGTGCTTGCCAAATAATCTCATCAGTGACTCATGTTTAATATAAACAGTGGGGTTTCTAACAATTAGGAAGGTTTGTGTCGTGTTTGTCCTCCTACAGAAAATATATTCAAACAAAAAATATATTTTTTTCTTCATCTTTTTCTGAAAGAGGTCCAGGGAGCCACTAGGGCGGTGCTAAAGAGCCGCATGCGGCTCCAGAGACGCGGGTTGCTGACCCCCGGTTTAGACCAAAGTCACATTTGAAAAGATCAGATTCTAATCAGGACTACGTCCTGATGTGGCCTGAATCTGATGCTAAAAGATCAGATTTGAAGCTTGAGCGTTTAGACTGGCAAACAAAATCTTATCTGTGTCACTTGAGTGCAAAAAACATCTGATTTGGTGTTCAGTGTAAATGTGGCTTATGTCCGATATATTGCACAAAATATGAATACAAAACTTTTGGTATGCAAGCATAGAAATATTGACACATCCAAACATGGTAACAATTCTGGTTTGTTGTGTGCCACACTTTCAAATTGCCTTTAAGAATTGCAAAGTTCCCTGACAGAGGATGGTAAATGGACTGCCTTTAATATATAACACATTTTGTCCAAAAGTGGAACGCTTAGGCGGTATCTCACAGTTCCCTCTAGCATTCTTGGTGCATTGGCCTTGTCCCTATAACATGAGATGTAAACTAATCCAATTTTAATTTTGACAAAAGTCTCTTGCTGTTTTCTTTATTATGAATTCACAGTAACAGTTATTTGTTTCTTGTATTTTGTATTATTTTCTTCTTTTTTTCATTCCACTTCTTGTTTGCCGCTACCACTTCTCTGATCTGAGCACTGGTTCCCTCACTTGTCCCTGATTGGCAATCAGGACACACCTGTCCCAATCTGAATGCTTGTTATGTGATCATTTTACTTTGCTTGCGTTACTTTTCATACGTTTTTGCTTTTTCTAAACGCCTCTCGGCTGCACAACTTTGTTGTTTTTGTTACTTTTGTTTTCCCTAATAAATAAGACTTCTTCTCTGCACTTGCCTGACATCTCTACATCTCGGGGTCCAGACAAACACAGACTGTAACAGAAATGTTCATATAAATGCACTGTCCCTTGTAAATAAAACAATTGTTATGTTTTTTTGCATCCTCAGATCACTCTCAGGGAGAAATAAATAACACATACATTCTGCACAGACAGTTATATCCGATATATTATACGGAATGTAAGAATAATGGCCAACTAAATATAATCAGTGCTCTTTAAAATGACCAGTTCTAGAACAAAAATGTCTATTGTGAGCATTCAAATACACCAGTCTCCATCATTGAAAACATTAGTACAATGTGTTAGAATAATGGATTTTCTCCAGATGTTTGTGTATTGTTTGGGACTGTTAGGTCTGTATGTGTGTGTGCATAATTGTGTAAGCATGTAATGTGTGTGAAAAGCTTCCCTGCTGTGGATGCCAGTACGAGCAATAATTTGACAGTAATGTTGCCAATAAACAAACAAGCTTTACTTATAATCTGTATCGGTTTGGGAAAGCATAATGACGTGTTAGCATGGCCTGGTTTTTCTTTTGTGCCACAGCCTTGTCATGGTGGCTCATGGGAAGACTTATCCATATGAGAGGCTTAGTGAAGCCTGTTCAGATCCGCCAGGATTAGGCCCAGGCTAATACACTGGGTCAACAGCATGGTTCTCCTAATAAAACAGGTGTACAGTACTTACAACTGTCTCTCCTTGTAGAGGAGGCTCAAACAAAAGCTGATATCATCCCTCTCGGCTTAGCGCGACTCCTATGATATCTCCCGGTAGTAAATCCAGTGGCTGTATCAACCTGAAAGCAGACATCCAACAGGCTTATGGATGCCATGAAAAACCAAATAAAACACATGATGAGAAGCATTCAGCCTTTGTCTCCTTTAAAGTCAGCTATGCAGTGGCACAGACCTGCAATTATTTCCGATGATAACCCCGTAACTCCGCTTTATGACAAGTTGGACTTTTTAATAGGATGCTATAGTCAATATTCCCCTCCAGCTACCAATGACAGCATGTTTTATAATGTCATATTAAACCAGGATCACATGGGCTGCCAGAAGTGTCCGTCCAACGCGTATTTTGTACAACACTGCAGAAGAGAGCCATTTACAATCTACTTTAATGCATGGTTAATTAATAAGCCATAAAAGTATGAACTATGACAATTTCTATAAAATATTATTTCAATGCTTTTAGACTATTTCATATTTACACATCGTACACTGCAAATTATTAGCCACTTGTCAATATTAAAGTTTTATTTTTAGAAATTTCCCAAGTTTTAAGAGCTATTTACTTATCTTTAGTCATAGACTTTACATCACAATTTTAGCATGAATAATTATATTGTGTCTATTGTAGTTTAAAAATGGTAAAATTGAGAAAATAACTATTCTAATAAGATATGTTGTTTTTGTCCCCACATTGAAAACATAAGATTCTGCAACATCCCAAGGATGCTTAATTTAAGAATTGCAATAATGGTTGTTTTCAGAAAAAAATACTTATTTATATATTGTAGGGGAACTGCACTTTCTTTTTTGAATGTTGCCTATCATTCACAATCATTATGAAAGACATGAAGACATTTTTTTATTTTTTTTATGCTTTTTAAATATATTAAACGTAAATAAAACTCCGGAGCCAATCCCATGAAATATTATAAGCGGTAACACAGACAAACTATTTGTAGCAGTGACGTGATCGCTTCTGTGTGTGCCTATGTTTACATCGTCGAGTGGTCTGCTGTTTACTCGCTTCCTTGCTTTCTACAAGTTTATTTTATATGATAAATCATGCATTCCACCTGGACAGAAGAAGTATGAGTAGGTATTACACTTTGACAGCCATTTAGGAACCAAAACTGGCGAGGACGACAGGAAAAGACGCTTTTCCCCTGGGCCCCCGACCCTGTTTCTTCGTGAGGATTATGAGTCATTCTTCATCTAAATGGGAATATATGAAAATCATAGCAGTCGGCATCCTAATGACAGCAGACGTTGCACAGTAAATAAAGTTTTATTATGTTTGTTGGTTCTCATGAAGTCTGCAGGGAGTAATAATCAGTGATAAAGAAGAAAACAAGCAAACGTTCTGATGCGTTTTTTAAATTAATGTGCCGCACATTCTTAAAATGATCACAATTGTGTGTGTGTGTGTGTGTGTGTGTGTGTGTGTGTGTGTGTGTGTGTGTGTGTGTGTGTGTGAGTGCGTGTGTAAGGTTAGACTGCCTGCTTTGTGTGAAATGATGAAATCATCATATTTGTGTTGAATATTATTATCAATGTGCCGTTAATACATTACATATATACTTTACATCATGTATATAAAACCTTAAGGGAGGTGTTTGGATGTTTTTAAGGGTTTTGTAGGTGGACTTGCCTTTTCCCTTAGATTCCATTGTAAGCAGACTTTTGATTGCATTTATTTAATATTTAGAATGCAAAAAATAAAATAAAAAATACATCCATCATCATGTCTCTCATAATGATTGTGAACGATAGGCAAAATAAAAAATAAAAAAGTTAAGTTCCCTTATAAAAGTCATGTACATTTCTAGATAAACGGATCTAAATTTAGTATGTCTTAACAAGTAAAATTAACTAGCTGGATGGACGGATAGTTTCACTAGTTTTTAGTATTTTTTCCTAAAATCTAGTCAAGTTATCTTATATTTTTTCAACTCTTTTTTGCAGTGTACCTGACCAAACCAAAAGGTCCAAATCAACGCGGAAGTGACGAATAATCCATTATCATTAAAAATCTGATAAAAAAATAATTTACACAATTATTCCATCTGCGGCGCAGAATGACTCAAGATCCCTGAAATGTGTCTGTTAGCGCATTTTGGGCAGTTTTTTGAAGTAGTGTTAAATAAGCAGTGGCTTATTTAAGCAGTGGCTACAGTACCAAGCAACTCAAAATGGAAGGGCATCTTTTATAGAAAATATGTAATTTTACTGTAAATTAAGGACTATAAGCCGCTATTTTTTCCCTATGCTTTGAACCCTGCATCTTATGGGGGGTGAATGTCGACAATATTTCTTCTGTTTAGCGTTTTCAACTGGAAGTACAAGTGCCTGTTTCGTCTTCCATAGTGTTTCTACTCATATGGATTCTTCCTTCATCACTCCATGCAACGTTTGTAGGATGTATAATAAAACTAAAACTATTCATACTTACTAAACTGTCCAATGTGTGATGTCTGTAGGAGTGTTTTCACCCTTTTTTTCTCGGGTTATTGTAATGTAATCAAGCCAGCGTCGTTTGTATTAGCTAATATACTAACACATTTACGAGTGTCTGTGTTAGTATTAATAACTCAAAATGGCATTCTGTTTGTATTGTTCCAGATTCATAAATTCACCAAAACATGGACTTACTAAGTCTGTTTAGGTGATTGGAGAGCAAGCTTCCGCAGCAAGTAGGTCCATGACGATGACTTCTGTTTTGTTTGATCAGCCGTTTTACTGCTGTGTTACATGCACCGTTTGGAAACAATTAAGGCATGTCAACAAATATTTACAAAATCTTTCTGTGAAAATACTTTTATTTTCTTCTTCTAAAATTTAGTGGGTGTGGAATATATAAGAGTGTGCTCTATAATCTGTAAAATACGGTAATTAAAAAAACAATAATAATAGAAGCAAATGGGCCAATGTAATATGGTGGGTATCTCATTTCCTAGTTTTAGGGCCACTACAGCAAGGGTTTGATCCTCCATATATTTTTGTCCCAGCTTTGGGACAACAAGAATTTCTAGTGCTGTTTGGAAGAGAAAAGCACCTCTCCCCTTTATAAAACCTCCTGTCATGGAGACATATAGCAGGCACTAGACAAGCACCTCTTCTCAAATCCTTGGTGGCGTTTATTTTAAGAAAATAGATTTTTTTGATGCCCGTGAATTATATCATCCACCTTTCATCTCCTCACCTTTTCCCCTTTCAACACCTCCCCCTAATTTTCAGACTGCATGTCAAAACATTTGCAAAACCCCATTTTCTTTAATAAAGTATTGTTCTATCTTGCAGACGAATGTTTGGATAACATGTCATACTCTGTCTTTGTTGAGGATGGCGCCCGGCTGATGTTTTTAGGCAGTCAGAAAATTGCCTTATTGAAACACGTTGCTCAGAGTGACTCTAATGCCACGCTGAGGGCCGGCATTATGCACATGACATATGCAGGACCTTGGAGTAGAAAAACTATGAATATAAAGTAATCACTGAAGGCACCTACAAGCTTCTCGACCATGATGGCTTTGCTTTCCCACCAACCTCTGTCAAATATGATGATTTCATGATTTCACACAAAGCAGGCAGTCTAACCATACACACACACACACGTAAACAAACACACATATGCTTGAAAGTACTATAAAAGCAACGTCATTAAATGATCAGCATCAGACTTCGTACAGTTTTCAAAAACTATACGCAGGAAAAGTCTCGCAATTTTAACATGCAATTTCCAGGCACAGGAAAACTTATGGAAAATTATATTTTCTCAGAAAATTTGAAAAAGTCATCGGAATATCTTTTTAAAGTTTCATCAATCCAAATTAAATCAATGTGTCGTAACACAATGTCAATTGGTACGGACCGTCATGATATTTTGGTGGTGTGGAAAATGCTAGTGAAGTGACAATGGTGAAAAAAATACCAGCAAAATGCAGCTTTAATCATAAATGTTTTTCTAAAGATAAATACAAATTGTGTCAAGCAAAAAAGATGCAACTGCAAACTCTGCTGTAAAACATGACATTTTGAATTTGGACTGGACAAGTAAGTAAGTAAGTAAATTGTATTTATAAAGTGCTTTTCACAGATAAAATCACAAAACGCTGTACAAAACATAGGTGAAGTAAAACTACAATTTAATTAAAACAACAGGGGCAATATCATAAAAATAATACAAAGTGAATTAAAATTGATAGTTAAAAGGTGCATTAATTTAAAGCTTTACTAAAAAGAGAAGTTTTCAAATGTTTCTTAAAAGTGTCAACACAGTCAAGATCACGGAGGGACTGGCGCAAATTGTTCCAGAGTCTGGGAGCTATAGCCAGGTCTGCACGGGTTTTAAAATGACTTTTTGGGATCTTTAGAAGACCCTGGCCTGAAGACCGGAGGCTTTGCCCTGAAGAGTAGGGGCATAGCAAGTCAGTGATGTACTGAGGAGCCCCCACCATGTAACGCACGGAATGTCAGGACTAAAATTTTAAACTCAATGCGGAATTTAACTGGAAGCCAATGAAGACCGGATAAAACAGGGATGATATGGGCTGTTCTGGGTGCACCGGTCAAAAGTCTGGCAGCCGCATTTTGTACAGTCTGAAGTCTCTTTAGCGTTGACTTGTTGAAAAAAGTGAAAAGAGAATTGCAATAGTCACTACGAGAAGAAATGAACGCGTGAATGATCTCTTCGAGATCCAATTTTGACAAAAAATGTCTCACTTTAGAAATATTTCTGAGATGATAAAAACAGTTTTTGGTCAGTTGATGACCAAAGACATCGACTGATCCAACACAAGCCCAAGGTTTCTGAGGCTACTTTTAACAGATGCACCCAGAGCACCAAGGGAGTTCTTGATCAGGGGATCTTTTTATCGGGAGTAATTATCAGAGTTTCCGTTTGTTAGAATTTATCTGGGGGAAATTTGAGGACAACAAGTTTTTGATACAACGCTCATTAGCCACTTAAAGGGGAAAGCAACACAAAATTGTAGCCACAGTTGCTAGCAGCGCATTGGATGAGTTTATGAACGCTGATGCTGTGAGGACAGCAAATTACTACAGTTTCCACAGCAACAAAGCTCACAACTTTGGACGTTTCGGCAGAAAATTAAGTATCAACGCTGAAATACTGAGGGAATTTAAATATTTGAATTTTAAGTAATTTTCAAGTCATCTGAGATGCAAACTGTCTTTTCGTCGCAATGTTCCCTGACAGCCAGATTGCGGAAACATGTAAATGTGTTGAGAACATGTGTGTCTTTGTCTGTGCTTTTGGGCTTAAAAGACTCTGTCATTAGTGTCCCAACAAACAGTATATGTAGTGCTGTTTGACAAAAGGCTGAACCAGTATTTGTCCCCCAAATGGATTTATACGCAAGACTGTGGTATGGAGCAGAAGTAAAGACAAAAAAGGTTGGGACTGAACTATTTAAAGATATATCTAAATGTGTCTGGTGTTTTTTTGTGTGTGTGTTTTAGAGACGCACCATACATTATAGAAGTAAGCCTAATTGTACTTAGTATTTAAGGAAATTGTCATATTGGCACATGAGATGGCACCAATTGTAGGCCCGGTTTAGCCCAATGGGTACCACAAGAACAATAATATATACTACGGCTGTCAAAAATAATGTGATTAATCACAAAAAATATCGCAAGAATAATGTACTTATATACCTACGCAGATTAAATACACAATCTATTTTGATGGTTATCTGAAAGGTGAAGTGGGTTGTTACACGGTCAGTGATCAGATCAATGTATACGACAGTGCAAAGATGAGTGAGGAGGCTCTGACTGGTGTGGTCGCTGGCAAATTTCACTTCAAAATAAACCATGGCTAGACTTTAGATAAAGCTGTTACTAAAGTTTGAGGAAATAAATTACGTACATTTTAAGTAAAACATTTGTTTTTAAATTATCTTGGATGGCATTCTGGCAAAAAAAATGCATTTTTGTCCAAATTTTAGCTTGCTCAGTGGCCTTGTGGTTAGAGTGTCCGCCCTGAGATTGGTAGGTCGTGAGTTCAAACCTCGGCCGAGTCAAATCAAAGACTATAAAAATGGGACCCATTACCTCCCTGCTTGGCACTCAGCATCAAGGGTTGGAATTGGGGGTTAAATGACCAAAATGACTCCCGTGCGCGGCCATCGCTGCTGCTCACTGCTCCCCTCACCTCCCAGAGGGTGGAACAAGGGGATGGGTCAAATGCAGAGGTTAATTTCACAACACCTTGTGTGTGTGTGACTATCAGTGGTACTTTAGCTTTTAAATGTTGGGGTCTTCCATCCATCCATTTTCTACCGCTTGTCCCGTTCGGGGTCGCGGGGGGTGCTGGAGCCTATCCCAGCTTCGGGCGGAAGGCGGGGTACACCCTGGACAAGTCGGCACCTTAAATCATGCAAGAGAGCAAATGACCTGTGATTATTCCAAACACAAAAGTGTGACTTATCTGATTTAAAAAAAAATAAAAATAATTTGACAACACTACAATGTGCATAATATTGCATCGTATTACGATAATTAGTTTTCTGTAGTCCGATTGAGAAAAAAAAATATTTTATTTGGCGATGTAAATTCAGTAAAAGCTTTTGGAGAAGTCAGGGAAAATCATTGATGCAAAAGTGTATGAACCCTGGATATAAATTTTTACCCATTTCTCCAAAAGTTGCACATGTGCTTGCAAATAATATAACCCACTCAGCACAAGCACTTTCAGTTTAATGGGCCAGGCGCAGCGTGTGTGTGTGTGTGTGTGTGTGTGTGTGTGGTCGTGTGTTCTAGTGTGCACGTGTGGAAGAGAGAGACAGTGTTATGGGGAGCTGTGTAAACAGAAATGCTAAGCTACCCCAAGAGTGCACTTTCGCTGCGAAGTTAAGAGTGAGTGCACATGTTTATCACAATTTCAAACAAAATGCTAATGCCATTAAACAAATGGCTTTGTGGTAAATTAGCCAAGACTTTAATATGATATAGCACATGATGTTACAAGACAGTGAGCTGAAGTATCCGTCGCGAGCTGAGCCTTTCATCCAGCGTGCTCTCTGGAGGATATTTATAATTAGCATCATTTGCCTAATACTTCAGGTTAATTAGAATATTTAATTGAATAGCTCTAATCTTCTGAGATGACTATATTATAATCAAATTAGCACCGCCACTAGGCTGGCTATTGAACGTGGCAGACTGCCTGGCTCCTGGTCTCTTATCCGCTCCATCTCCATAGAGCATTCTCACATACTTAATGGTCCATTTGAACCATGCTATCAACATTTGATTATTCCTGAACAACAAAGGCAGCCACAACCAGTAGGCATAAAAGAAGGGATGATAAAGAAACGCGCTATGGCTCCCATATGGCAGGTTGGGGAGTGCTCACTCTGTGTGAAGCAGCAGCCGAGCCAGGCGGCGGGGCCTGCGAGGCCATCAGGGATGGGAGTCGACTCGACTCTTACTTCCCTCCATCCGCCCCTCATCTACTGTGCCAAGTGTTTTCCAAGATAAGCAGATGAGGAGACATATGCTTGAGAGGCTTCTGGAGAACTATTGAGAGACTTTTAGTAGTTAAACCAGATGAAAGGCAGTCTGGAATCCTATGCCGTTCGTCTACTGCATACAGCAGGGCTATTCAACTGGCGGCCCGGGGGCCAAAATCCAGTCCGGGAATGACTTCATTCTGGCCTCCAAGTTCCTGAGTTCAGTTCAAAACTTGGGAGACAAACTTTTTTTTGCTGAAAATTCTGAAAAAAACACTACAGTACTCCTATTGTGTAGAGGAACTTAGGCCTCGTTTACACTAAGCTGGATAAGGTTATCCAGCGTAAATCACACCTAACCTTATCCGTGTCCACACACAACAATGCCACCGTTTAAGACCCCCGCCCCCCTCCGTCCGCTGGCGCAACGCGACCTAGTACGCATGAGCGAAAGAAAAAAAAATCCACCTGAGTGTCCATCTGCTCCAAGCTCTCCAGTAGATGACTTTACTTCACTTTGAAGTTGTTAGTTAAAGAGCTATGACACACCGGAGCTCTTGTAAAAAGAGCTCAGCAGCGCATGCACTTTTTTGAAAAGAGCACAGCTCCCTTCCCCCATTCTCACCACATTCTACAGAGGCACTATAAAGAGCCTACTGACCAACTGCATCTCTGTCTGGACTGGAGCCTGCAGTGCCTCAGACTGGAAGTCTCTGCAGAGTGTGGTGAGGACGGCGGAAAAGATCATCAGGACTCCTCCTCCTCCTATCCAGGAGATTGCAAAAAGCCGCTGCCTGACCAGGGCTCAGAAAATCTGCAGACACTCCTCCCACCCCCACCAAGGACTGGAGAAAAAGGTTCCGCAGCCTCCGTAGCAGAACCTCCAGTTGAGTTGAGTTTGAGTTTATTTCGAACATGCATGCATACAACATGATACATCACAATTTCCAGTTTCTCTTTTCAACATGTTCGAAAAGGAGTAGGAAGAAGCACAGCTTATTGAATCCTACCCCTTTTCTTTTACATAACAGTTGCTAAAACTTTTGTTCACTTCCTGTTCTCAATTTATTCACAATATACTCCTTAAGTAACCACAATAAAAATAAGTACATCAATAAAACTCGTGAAGTAAGTTACTTTTCGTATGGTGAGATGAGTAAGATTATTTAGAAAATAAACGGATGGATGGGTGAAATAAATTCAGAATGTTTATCATGGTTCTTCTTCTTTGTACTTTGTAAAAACTTAGAGTTTCTTGAAGTGGATCATATCAGTACATTGTGTGATTGCTTTGCTTAATCCATTCCATAATTTAATTCCACATAAAGATATACTGAAGGTCTTAAGTGTTGTACGTGCATACACATTTTTCTCTAAGATTACATTTCTCCTCTTTTTTTGAGGTTCTGAATCCAGGTTCTGTAACAGCTTCTTCCCTCAGGCTGTAAAACTCTTGAACGCATTAAAATAATCCCCTCAAATTCCCCCCAAAAATGGATTAATTCGCTGGAATATAAAGACAATATAACATACATCCATAAACGTGGATACATATGCAAAAGTGCAATATATTCATCTGTGCAGTAATCTATTTATTTATATCTGCACCTTATTGCTCTTTTATCCTGCACTACCATTAGCTAATGCAACAAAATGTTGTTCTTATCTGTACTGTACTGTAAATTCAAATTTGAATGACAGTAAAAGGAAGTCTACGTCCACGCCTCTAACCTAAATAGTTTGCTGTGCATTTTACATTTGTTTGATGTGTTTTGTGTGCAAGTTTTTAAATTAAAATGTATCTCCTTTGAACAATATCCAGTGTTGTGGTATTTCAATTAACTAGAATCCAGTGTGCTGTGGGGCCCTATTGTAGTGAATCACACCTGAGCCATCATACATGAATCAAATATTTAATCGACATGAGAAAGTAGACAATGCGATAAAAAACATTTTACAACAATTAATCTATGGATCTAAATATTTGGTCAGGACACTCCTCACTCTTTTGCCTTCACCTTCATTTTCATTTTTTGCAATCCAGTCTGTGCTTGGAGGCTGAAAAAAGCGGGAACCACGGACTGCTCGTTAAGTGGCTCCTTTATGGCTTCACAGTAGTTATGGAGTACAAAACAAGCACACACAACGAATGGTAGGTCAGTCTGGTTAATGTCCATGGGGCGGCGCAGTGAACCAAAGCGTGCCTTCAGTCCTCCGAACGCACACTCGATGACCATGCGGGTCATGAAGCAATATTTGTAGTCACATACGGCCTGTATCACATCCACGGGAGGAAGAGACAAAGTTTTTCACTAAGTAGAATCACACCTGACCCGGACATTCGAAAGTTCTGCCATCTGAGAAGTGTTGTATCCAAAATAGCTGCAATCACCCATTGCCTTCTCTTAAGGTATTCATGTGTGAGTTCCAAAAGCGCCTGTACATGAACCATGCTATGTACAAGAAACACGGGCATGTCTGGATGATTCTCCTCCATCTTTGTTATGAAGCTGGCTGTGGCGCGTTCTTTCTGATGTCTCTTCCTGTGTGGGGCGCGGTCTTTCTTGCGTCACTTCCTTGCGTCACTTCCTGTGTGGGGCGCGGTCTTTCTTGCATCACTTCCTGTGTGGGCGCGGCCTTTCCGGCGTCACTTCCTCTCCGAACTCAGTTTGTAAACGATCAATGAGTCCATAAAAAAACTAAGTGCCGGAGATTCAAGAAATACACGGCGCACTTAGCCGTGTAAAAATTTGTCCGAGGAGGGGGACCTTAAACGCTGGTTTAGTGTGGCTGAAACGGGGCTTAGGCTAAATAATTATTCGTTTAAAGGGTTAAACGACTTTGTGTAGACATGGTCTTAGACCACTGTAAACAAATTGGCAGATCTTGATCTTTACCATGAATTGATTAACGTGGACCCCGACTTAAACAAGTTGAAAAACTTATTCGGGTGTTACCTTTTAGTGGTCAATTGTACGGAATATGTACTGTACTGTGCAATCTACTAATAAAAGTCTCAATCAAAAAAAAAAAAAAGATTGACATTTTAGCCTTGGGGTCCAAACTTGTGATTAACATAACTGACGCATTCCTCAAGGCAGTCTTTTAAGTCCTCCCCTTTTTGCAGTTACACATTGTTTTTATAACGTGATAACTACGGTGTTACTGTAGCTGGTTTACTTCATATGCAGTCAGTAGTCATTTGTTACACTTCTTTAGTTACAGTATTTTCTGAGCTATGGAGCGCACCAGCATTTAAGCCGCACCAACCAAATTTTAGAATGTATAAATATGTTTACATATATTAGCCGCACCGGACTATGCGCCGCAGATATATACCGGTACGAAAGATTATGTAAATGTTTATTTACTTACCCTAATTGTTTACAAACGTCTGATCAATACAAAACCGAAGTCATCGTCATGAACCCACTAACTGCGGAAACGAGCACTCCAACCACCTTAACGGACTTAATAAGTCCACGGTGATGTTTCTGGGTTTTTATGAAACTGAAACAACACAAAAAGAATGCCACTGTGAGTTAATAATGCTAACACGGACACTTGTAATCGTGTTAGCATATTTGCTAATGCTAACGACACTGGCTTCATTACATAACGATAGCACGGACAAATATGCATGAAAGCACTCGTACAGACATCACACGTGGGACGGTTTAGTAAGTATGCATTGTTTTAGTTATATTGTAAAACTTACCAACATTGCTCGGAGTGATAAATTAAGATTTTTTTCGTGCTTAAATGCTATGGACCAATACTTTGGTTTCAAGGAACAAAACAGGAAGTACATTTCCAACCCGCAGTACCTGCAGTGAGCGAAAAGATGGCATCATAGCACAAACATTAACATGTTTTTACTGTCTATATCGGTGTTCTATGATAAGCATTTGTTGAATACAAAACATTATGGCCGTTATCGAAGACAAATTAATGAATTAGCTGCACAGTTTTTTAACCCGCAGGGTCAAAGAGCATTAGAAAAAAATAGCGGTTAATAGTCTGGAAAATACGGTATACTAGTGGTGTTCCTCAAGGTTCCATTTTAGGTCCTCTCTTTTTCGTCCTCTCTTTCTTGTCATTAAAACTATTCAACTGGTGGCCCGCGAGTTCCGTTCAAAACTTGTGAGAGACTCAAATCTTTGCAGCAGATTCTTAGAAATGCTATAGAGTGTTGTCATTGAGATGATCTTTGACTAACTTTTTTTCCTTGAAAACAACAGAGCCTCCTTATAACTCTTACAAAATAAATAGACCAAAATCCAACTCCAAAACAATGTAGTTGTATTGTAAATCTCTGGCATACATTAAAATGTTCTTTTCAGGTGTCAATCATGTTAATGTCTAATAAACAATTGGTATCTCATACAGTAAAAGCAAACACAATAAATGCATTTCAAGTGATTGAAAATCAGTCATCCTTCGTTCATCCTCACCACAAAAACAAACTAAGGAAAAGCAAAATATTACAGTGTGTTCAATTGGAACAAACAGATGGCAGCTAAATGAAAAGAAACCACATATACATTATCTTCACTTTATAGCGTGGCTCTAATTGAGGTGGTTATAACTCCTACCTTTTCTTCTCTATAATGAAGTGAATTAATTCATTTGGGGTGTCGACAATGTACTCGCCAGTATTTTGTGTTGGGTGTCGAAAGTGATCATTTTTGACAGTGCCATATGTTCTGCTGGCAATATTTCTTATTGGTTGAGTTTTATTACATAATTTTGTTTGTCTCTGTGCTGATTTCTTTATATATCTGCAAATGAACTCTTGTTGCAAATAGGTAGCCATATGCCATGAGGAAACAGAGCCGAGGATAAAAAATATTCCTTAGGCCTTCTGCTAATTTGTTTTTTTTTTGTCTCTCTGTATTACAAACTGAATCTGCATGTTGGCTATATAAAATGATAATGAATAGATGTATCATTAATCCAACCGCACCTTCAGTGGAGTCACTGAACAATTGCCACAAGGAGGAATGAAACCATAATTGTGTCTCAGGCCTTTTCACACGCTGTTGGACTCAAGTGACAAAAAAACAAATGTCACACCTTTTTATAGGGCATACATTTTCATTTGTTTTCCACCATCACTTCTCCACTTTTATTACTATTGAAGTATTTTTGAGCTTTTATACCAGCCCTACAACATTTATTCGCTCGCTAGCTATAACATTAAATACACCTGAAAAATCTACTGAAATCAAATACAAAATGTTGCCTTATTGAAGATAACCATGCTCAGTCTTGACTGACACTGCCAGGAGCGTAGTACTAAATTCTGGGTCTCCATACACAAGATTCCTTAAGGGGCCCCCATCCCACCTTAAATCCAAACGCATGGACACTCACTTGGTATGTTTACATGGACTACATATCAAATTATTGCATGGATTTGGTTAGAACCAGCTTTTTTAAAACACATGTAAAAAACTTGGTTGGGTTTTTAACTTTTAAAAGATGGGATTAACATATCTAAAAGATGTCGAGGTAAACCCTCTTTAATAAGTTACACAAAAGTGCCAACAAATTAAATATAAAGTGGCCAGAATATGATTTTAAATAATCATCTAACCTGTCATTACTTACTTAAATATGATTATAATCTTTCAAGATTGATTTTACTTCAGAATGTCAAGTGGAGATCAGCGGATTCATGAATGGTAACAAATGATAATGATACATAATTACTATTATGATTACATTATTATTAATGCATCTCCTCGGGGTTATATCTCCCAGTGTCTTTATAACCTATGTTGACGCCTCTGTTTTGAACTTTAATCAAGGGTTTTTGAACACACCGCAGTTATGTCCAATGAGATACAAAATATACATGGATGCATAACTGTCTCCTATGCTGCCACAGATTAATTTATTATATTTTTACCTTTCTCCTATCACCTCACTCTTGTTCAAAAATGCTGGTACTGTGTGTAAATGCTTCAAGGTGAGATTTAATGATGTTATAACCCTAGGTTTTCCGCTCTCTGGGAGGAACGAACGATTTTGCATTTCAAACCATAACAAAATATATCGATTATTATTTTAATTTTTTACCTTTAGGGCTCCCGAGGACCATAAAGGGTCTAAGTCATTAAAATGTTAAAAACAAGTCAAATTATTATTATTTTTTTTAATTTAATGCTTACAGTACATCTCTAAAGTATATCAAATTTAGGTTGATATAAAGTAAAAATGCCTTTTCTGTCAAAGACAACTTTGTTTTTCATAATAAAACTGAAATATGCGGTATTTCCCCCACTGCCCAAAACATTCAGAAAGCAATGTTTGATGTGAAGTAATTAGAGCCTTGAATAGGTCAATAATTCACTACAACTTTGAGTTCGTTTTTTTTTTAGCAATGGCAAAAAAAAGAAAAAGAAAGATAGACAAAAGAAAACAAAAACAGCCTGCATAGCTTTGTGTCAACATTGCAACTTTTTGTAGTTAGATTTCACCTCATTTAACTTTTTTTAAATATTTGTTTTATTTTTTGCAATAGTATTTCCAGAATGTGTGGCGGGCCAGTAAACATTTAGCTGCGGGCCGCAAATGGCCCCCGGGCCGCATTTTGGACACCACTGGTGTAGGTAGTCTTGAAATGTTTTCAAATGATTCAAGTAAACTTATTTTTCAACTTTCACGGTAACTCTATTTCAGAAGAACTAAAAGTTGAAACCGTCAGTTAGGATGAGTTAGGTGTGTGGAAAAGCGAAGTGCCTGGGTCAGTCTCTTAAATAATCAACATATTAAAAGCAATACAATTAAACAATGTCTAGCTATGTGCAGCCTGTACTTGTCTGAGTTGTGACTGATTGTGATGACACTCCAAAATTGCTCCTACATTACAGAAGGCTCTGACAATCTTCTATGTATAATTAAAAATAAAAGTCTTGGACAAAAAAACCTACCAGGGATGGTTGGATGAAACCTCATGAGGTATTGAATCACTTGGTTTGAAATTTTCTTGAAAGCATCTATGCATGCACTGAATTGTTGTGTCGGTGATGTCACATCCTCTCTTAATAGGAGGAGCAATGCGTTAACAAGGCCTGCAATTATGCTGCTGGTAAACATTAACAGCGATTGCATCATATATTTTGAATATTTGGCCTACCATTGTAAGTCACGGTTACGACGCCCATCTTTGTACTCATTCTGCTTTCTGGGTTTTAAACTAAACTAAGCCTGAATTTGAACCACTCTACACGCTGAGCCACACCACCAATACCAAGCTACCTGCTTCACTCAGGTAAAGGTATTACAATTTCAATGATTGCAAAAAGTACAAAGTCATCAAATATACATTTAAGAAGAACCAAAAGTTGAAACTGTGAGTTAGGATGGTGTGTGGAAAAGCTAAGTGACTGGGTCAGTCGCCTATATAATCAACATGCTAAAGGCAATATAGTTAAACAATGTCTAACTAGGTGTAGACCGTACTTATCATTAATCAATCAAAGTTTATTAACATAGCCCTTAATAACAAATGTCTCAAAGGGCTGTACAAGCCACAACGACAAGAAGTGAACCCTCTTCAACTCCACACGTTACCTTAACATACTCTGAGGTCACGTTGTTATGGGAAACGCACTGCATCCTGTCAGTAAGATAGGAGTTAAATCAAGACAAGGCTAAGTCTGACATACCAATACGTGTTTTGATACGTTCTAATCAAATATAATGATCGACGGTATCGAAAGCAGCGCTAAGATCAAGAAGCAGCAACATGGATGACGCATCTGCATCCATAATTAGCAATAGATCATTAGTCATATTTGCGAGGGCTGTCTCCGTAGAGTGATTTGCCCTGAAACTGGACTGGAAGGGTTCACAGAGTTTGTTAAGTGTTCATTTAGCTGTTGTGCAACACATTTTTTGAGGATTTTCCAGATAAAGGGATGGTTTTACCATGAGGTCAGGATCGAGGTTCGGTCTTTTGAGCAGAAAATGAATAACCGCTTTTTTTGAATGCTAGGGGAACAGTGCCAGGGGATATTTAGCACTGAGTTGTGAATGATTGTGATGGCACTCCAATATTGCTCCTACAGTACAGAAGGCTCTGACAATGTTCTGTTTAATTAAAAACAAAAGTCTTGGACAAACCTACTAGGGATGGTTGCACGAAACCTCATGAGGCATTGAATCACTTGAACCAGTTGGTTTGAGAAATTCTTGAAAGCATCCACGCATGGATTGAATTGTTGCGTCTGTGATGTCACATCCTCTCTTTATATTAGACATATCAACAGCATGCACGAGCCAGTCTGCCCCACAACGAGAGGATACAGAAAAAGAAGGAGCTTATTGATTACAGCGTCAGACTACAACGACGGACATACAGTAAATTTCTACCAAAAATGGAGATTTCCGCTGATATCACAACTGGGAAAAACGTCACAAATTGGGCAAATTCTAAATGGTTCGTTGAGAGGAAGTATGAAGTAAAGCAATATTGTTTATTTAATATATCCTTCATGGTTTAATTTAAGATTTTTGGGACTTGCAGTTCCCAGATACACAACAACAGAAACCAATAAGTAAGAAAAGTTGGTTTTGCATAAAAGGGCCTCTTTAGGAGTGCAAAGCAAAAGGTTATTTTTTTAAAAACATATTTGACCAGCAAATGTTGGTAAGTGGCAAATAATCCTTGCCTCACTTGAAAAAAATAAATAAAAAAGATAAATACAAATACATAAAATCATTGTTAACGCGTTATTATCGCGTTAACTTTGTTTTGACAGCCTTAATATATCCATCCATCCATTTTCTACCGCTTATTCCCTTCGGGGTCGCGGGGGGCGCTGGAGCCTATCTCAGCTACAATCGGGCGGAAGGCGGGGTACACCCTGGACAAGTCGCCACTTCATCACAGGGCCAACACAGATAGACAGACAACATTCACACTCACATTCATACACTAGGGCCAATTTAGTGTTGCCAATCAACCTATCCCCAGGTGCATGTCTTTGGAGGTGGGAGGAATATATATATATATATATATATATATATATATATATATATATATATATATATATATATATATATATATATATATATATATATACACACTACCATTCAAAAGTTTGGGGTCACATTGAAATGTCCTTATTTTTGAAGGAAAAGCACTGTACTTTTCAATGAAGATAACTTTAAACTAGTCTTAACTTTAAAGAAATACACTCTATACATTGCTAATGTGGTAAATGACTATTCTAGCTGCAAATGTCTGGTTTTTGGTGCAATATCTACATAGGTGTATAGAGGCCCATTTCCAGCAACTATCACTCCAGTGTTCTAATGGTACAATGTGTTAGCTCATTGGCTAATTGATGATTAGAAAACCCTTGTGCAATCATGTTCACACATCTGAAAACAGTTTAGCTCGTTACAGAAGCTACAAAACTGACCTTCCTTTAAACAGATTGAGTTTCTGGAGCATCACATTTGTGGGGTCAATTAAACGCTCAAAATGGCCAGAAAAAGATAACTTTCATCTGAAACTCGACAGTCTATTCTTGTTCTTAGAAATGAAGGCTATTGCACAAAATTGTTTGGGTGACCCCAAACTTTTGAACGGTAGTGTTATATATATATATATATATATATATATATATATATATATATATATATATATATATATATATATATATATATATATATATATATATATATATATATACAGTACAGACCAAATGTTTGGACACACCTTCTCATTCAATGGGTTTTCTTTATTTTCATGACTATTTACATCGTAGGCATCAAAACTATGAATGAACACATGTGGAGTTATGTACTTAACAATATAACTAAATACATGTTTTATATTCTAGTTCCTTCAAAATAGCCACCCTTTGCTCTGATTACTGTTTTGCACATTCTTGGCATTCTCTCAATGAGCTTCAAGAGGTATAGGGTTTTCACTTCACAGGTGTCATAGTTTTGATGCCTTCAGTGACAATCTACAATGTAAATAATCATGAAAATAAAGAAAACGCATTCAAATGAGAAGGTTTGTCCAAGCTTTTGGCCTGTACTGTATATATATATATATATATATATATATATATATATATATATATATATATATATATATATATATATATATATATATATATATATATATATATATATATATATATATATATATATATATACATGTATGTATATAGGATTATTTTTGTATTATGTATCGCTCTCTCATCTCTCCTCCTTTTTAAAATAGCAAAATCTCTAAGACAATCTTTATGGCTATTATCTGTCATCACTATCTTGAATTTTACTTTTCTTCTTTTTTATCTGTTGAACATTTTTTTTAAGTCTCTACACAAACAACTTTCCATTTATTGGCACATCTGACAATGCACAATCCCCCTTCTTCTTGTACCCCATGTTCCTTGTCATATATTTAGGGTTCCCCTCACTTCTGTAAACATGCACTTCATTTGAATAAAGTAAAAAAAAAAAGAAAAAAAGTGTTGATTCTTTTGCTGCTATTGCGTTTGTTGTCTGCCAAGTCTCACATTTCACATTTTGAATGCAATACAGCGAATAGTTTCTCTGGGAGGCCGCAGGGCAGACATATGGGTCTCCTTTGACATACGCCTACTGGGGCTGACTGCTGTAAACACTTTCCACCCGTTTTTCCTGTTGATGTTGAAAACCCCTCGCATTCTCACCTTCTTATTCTTCCATTTGTTTTGAAATGACTCAAACATACGCACAAGCTGAGTGTGCTTCCTTAATTATGCAACATAATTACAATGTTGCTTCCAGAGCCGTGCATCATCCCCACAAAAATGCCATGTTCTGCCCAATTTTTTTCAATTTTACAGTATTTGCGGGCGAAGATGATTAAAGTCACCACCAAATGATATGTTGTTATAGTTTTATTTGGAAATGCGGCATTTTAAGTTAAGATGTTGAGTTCAAAAGCAGTATAAAGGCAGAACGCCACATGCTTTAATACTAAATGACGATCTATGTATAGCTCCTTCTTAAAGTTGATCAGTATACAAAATAGCAAACAGATTTTAAATATTTTTGAAGTTCCAGAAACCCTTTATTATTCTGCATTAAATGCAATGCACATGCTTAAATATAGGGACAAATAAGGTTGACTGAAAAGTGGGTCCAAAACTCTTCTTCCAGGTCGAAGTGCTGTGAAAGAACCCTTTGTTGTTCTTTATTAAGATTGTTTAAAAAAACAAAAAACTAGCCTATTTTGTGATGTCCGAAGCAGTCAGACCCCAGCGTCTGGTCAGAGGCGCCGTGATGCTGGGTTTGATGGAGTATGTCAGTCCAATCAGCCCGGCTTCCAGAGTCTGATTGGGTCTGCCAGGCACAGAGGCGGCCTTGATATTAGCTTTACAGCCAGCTGACAGCTGGCATAGAGAGCAGCGATACGACACACAACAAAAAGGCCGGCGCACTAAGGGAATGTGCTTTGTCTGGCCTGTGTACGAGATAGAAGACAGAAAAAAAGGAAGAAAGTGTTTTTTTTTTCTCCCCAAGACCTGAATGTAGCTCCACTCTCTTCTTTGTCCATCCTCTGTAGTTTCAATTTACTGCCACAATAAAACACACTTTCATGCATATCATAAACTGTGCAGGGTTAATGTGTTTTTGCACATTATCAGTCTGTCCGTAGGTCTGAAACACAAGTTGTTGTTTTTTGTCGGAGGGGAGAGCATCTCTCTCTCAGGGCAGGTGGAGATTTGGAGGCTTTGGAAAAGTTCTCGGGGAAATTTTCTTCAAGGTTTATGAGCCATAGCTGATGAGTAGATGACCCAAGTTAATTATTATTGAATTTGTTTTCCCTGCTTCACTGATACTTACCTATACTCAAGTACTCTCATTAAACCGAAGGATGTTGTTTTTAATGGGAGAAAGCTTTATTTATTCGCACAGAAACATTGCACTCAAAACCTTTATAATGCAATCTTGAGATATATTTTTATATTAATAGCTGTCAAATGATAACGTTTTCAATGAGATTAATCACACTTTTAAATTTGGATTAATATAGATTATTCACAGCTATTGCACCATTTGAATTAACTTGGAAAAACACCCCAATATTTGTACACAAATACATTTTGTTTTTCTGAATGGTAGACAGCAATTATTTGTTCCTGTTTCATTTGCATGCACGTCATTTATGTGCTCAAAACTTGGTAACAGATGTATCTAAAGTGCAGTCAGGTGTATTTTAAAGTGAACAAAAGTCGGAGTCTCCTCACTCATCTTTGCAGTGACGTATGCATTGACCCGATTAATGACTGTACAACAAGCTGCCTCAAGTTTTAGGTAACAATCCACGGTGAAGGGAAAGGTGCATGTCCACTGACACTAAATTGTGCAATTAATGTGCAAATAATCCCATATGCTTGTGATTAATCGCATGAGTTAAATAATTATTTTTGACATTATTATTTTATATATATATATATATATATATATATATATATATATATATATATATATATATATATATATATATATATATATATATATATATATATATATATTCTTATTTATATTTATTTGTATTTATTTTTGACAGCCCTAATTTCTTTATGTAATATGTTCTACGATTAAGATATTTAATCGCAATTAATTGTGTTTTGTCCCTAGTTAAGTTGTAATTGATAGCGATCAATCCGAGCTAGATCAAAGTTTTTTTTCATCTTTTAGACAAATCATTTTCATGTTTTTATACTATTAACATAATGCCCACTTTGACTCGTTAACCGACCTGTTATATTAAAATAATGTGATAACCACCCATAGTGTTAAGTCTGTTTTTTAACACCTTCTAATTTGGTATAGTTTTTAAAAATATATATAATTTCCCATTTACAGAAATTTTGGTTTTCTCAGATTTTTTATAATCAATTTCAAAAGCCAGTCAAAAAAAATATAAACTGCGAATTATGTCTACCTTAACAAATAGTTAAGGTACAAATATAATACTAAAATTAGGCCTGTCAAATCTAATGAGTTAACTCATGTGATTAATCACAAAAAAAAAGCATGTATACCGTATTTGCAGATTAATTATGCAATTTATTTAAACCCTAGAAGTTCCTTGTTATTAAGTTAAAGTACCAATGATTGTCACAAGTCGGAGTCTCCTCACTCATCTTTGCAGTGACGTATGCATTGACCCGATTACTGACTGTACAACAAGCTGCCTCAAGTTTTAGGTAACAATTCACGGCAAAGGGAAAGAAGCATGTCCGCTCACACTAAATTGTGAAATTAATATGCAAATAATGCCATAATTTTATAAGATTAATCGCATGAGTTAAATCATTATTTTTGACAATATTATTTTATATTTATTTATTTATAATTATATATTTATTTATTCTTATTTATATTTATTTATATTTATTTTTGACAGCCCTAATTTCTTTATGTACTATGTTCTACGATTAAGATATTTAATCGCAATTAATTGTGTTTTGTCCCTAGTTAACTTGTAATTGATAGCGATCAATCCGAGCTAGATCAAAGTTTTTTTTTCATCTTTTAGACAAATAATTGTTTATATTTTTATACTATTAACATAATGCCCACTTTGACTCGTTAACCGACCTATTATATTAAAATAATGTAATAACCACCCATAGTGTTAAGTCGGTTTTTTGACACCTTCTAATTTGGTATAGTTTTTAAAAATATATATAATTTCCCATTTACAGAAAATTTAGTTTTCTCAGATTTTTTAAAATCAATTTCAAAAGCCAGTCAAAAAAAATATAAACTGCGAATTATGTCTACCTTAGCAAATAGTTAAGGTAAAAATATAATACTAAAATTAGGCCTGTCAAATCTAATGAGTTAACTCATGTGATTAATCACAAAAAAAAAGCATGTATACCGTATTTGCAGATTAATTATGCAATTTATTTAAACCCTAGAAGTTCCTTGTTATTAAGTTAAAGTACCAATGATTGTCACACACACACAAGGTGTGGTGAAATTTGTCCTCTGCATTTGACCCATCCCCTTGTTCACCCCCTGGGAGGTGAGGGGAGCAGTGGGCAGCAGCAGTGCCGCACCCGGGTATCATTTTTGGTGATTTAACCCCCAATTCCAACCCTTGATGCTGTGTGCCATACGGTCAGGTCAATGCATATGCCTGTATACAGATGAGTGAGGAGACTCCGATTGAGCCTGCTGGCAAATGTTCATTTTATTGTTTTTTTAGTGAAGTATAAATGGACTTGATAAGATAAAACTGTAAAAAAGTATTCTCAAAACATTAAAAAAAATTTTTCCTGAATGACATTCTGACAAAAAATTGCCTTTGTATCCAAATACTATGGTCTTTTTTTTTTAAAAGTTAATTCAAATGATGATTAATCATGATTAATCCAAATGCAAAAGTGTGACTAATCAGATTAACAGGTTGTTTTATTGAGTTGTCTTCAACTATATGTACATGGTCCAAGTGCTACCATATCTACACTGCAGCCTGCTAAGTGCTGAATAGAAATATCCTGTAAATATAGACAATATGTTATACTGCTTGGAAACTATAAGTACATAATCAGATTCAGAATCAGTCTTGTTGTCCAAGTATGATTATCACATAAGGAATTTGACTTGGTACTGTGCTCTCTTTGCTCAATGCAAGAAACTATAGGAAAAAATCAGTTTGCTTGCAAAAAATGTTTCACAATTTAATATTTGTAATTCTTTTACGAAATGCAAAACATACACAACTATGTTATAGTGTTGACAGATTATCTCATACCTTAAATATTGCCATACTGACAAAATGCATGAATCATTCTTGCATAAAGGGAAGCAGGTTTTTTCCTCTTCACCTGCCTGCGTCCTCTAAACATCCCGGCCCGTGTTTTTCTCACATCTAAACATCATTCCTCCGTATTCCGCCTTTGCTCTGAGACAATATGTGGGAGCGTTTGTCACGGGTTATCAGGAGGATGATGTATAGTCTAGCCTGCAGAGAAACATGTGTTGTGCTTTAATCTCCAGTGCATAGGCCAGTATTCATGGCCAGCAGCTGGAGAAAATCACAGGAGACGAAGAGTCCACCATGGAGAGAGAGACATACTGCCTGCCTGCCTGGCAGATGCTGGTCCTTGTTATCAGCCCTCTCCAAGCCTTATTTATG
Source organism: Entelurus aequoreus (assembly GCF_033978785.1). Classification (NCBI taxonomy): domain Eukaryota; kingdom Metazoa; phylum Chordata; class Actinopteri; order Syngnathiformes; family Syngnathidae; genus Entelurus; species Entelurus aequoreus. The sequence goes on from NC_084741.1 coordinate 55,854,073, forward strand.
TGCCACTTACAAGCATGCAACCTCTTTACCCCCCCTAACACACCGCTTATTTCCCCACAAAGATACATTTGAATATGAACTGTTTTTTTTTTTGTCAGTCAGTTCATAAAAAAAATATTTTTTACTGTAAGTGCACCCGTTACTGTGGACTTATACACCAATCACTTGCATTTAACAAATTATAGACATGTCAGATCGGACCAATTAAAAGAAATGCAATGTTTAATATTATTTATAATTTATAAATGAATTATTATATATAATTATTTATAAATGTTAGTCACTGTTAACACTCATTTGTTTCATCCCTTCACTTCATTTCCACTTAACATTTCTACTTAATTCCAGTTCAATTCATCATCTATATTTTTCAGAAAATAAGATTTTTTTAATTCAAATACAAAAAATGTTTTGTTTTCCAAATTTGTATGGTAATAAAAGAAACAATGTAAGCCATTTTTCAGTAAACAGTGATATCAAATATGGCTCACTTAAAATGTGCATTTTACTGATTGAAAAAAACTAACATGGCTAGGAAGTAATGGTACCCAACAGAAGAGTTGTGCCAGAAATTATGCCAACACAAAAATAGCATTGTATTTATTTATTTATTTTTAGGGATATTTACAGTAATTTAATCCTCAGGGGACAGAAGCTGCCATTTGTTGTCCTTTCAATACATTTTTGATGTATTTTAGCCATACTTTTTTATTGTCTTATACAATACATACTTTTTTATAAGAGGGGTTTCCATTTTAAGATCAATTTAACATTTCCTTGTCCAATTATTTCGTAGGGGTGATACGCTGACAGTTATTCAACAATACCCCAAAGTCAAAAGTCCTTCATTTTCTAAAGGGCATACAAATATGTTGGATATTTTTATTTGTTTTACTTGTTTTGCTCAAATCTCTCAATTATCTGCAGTCCAAAACAATAATACCAAACATGTAATGTTTTTTTTTAACCCTTTAAAGGCCTTTTGATTAAAACATGTCAGTTTTCAATTAGTATAAATACGCATAACAAGAGTTATTTTGATAGTTTTAAAATTGTCTGATCAGAAGGGTGACAATTTTAAATGTAATAAATAAAAAAATAAAACAATCATGACATGTTTGGTATTTCTGTGGTGACTGAAATTTGGGATTTTGACAAACACTGGAGAGGAAACAGTAAAAAGTGAATAATGTAAAGGTGGACCCCTCATTCTTTAATATATCTTAATGTGACCCTAGTTATAAAAACATGTTGGGCCCTTCTGCACTAGTGTGAATGCACTGATATGTACTCATGAGTACTACACTTCTCTGGCCTCAACATGTATGTAAGAGTTTCACCACAGTTTTTCTTAAATGTTTATATGCGTACATGCAAAACATTACATGTCAATAACTAATGCCATTAATCCTAACGCTAGCAATATACAGTAAATAAACAGTGCAACAAAAATAAGGCAGACAATTAGGAGAGTATTACGTATGAGGTGATAGTCAGTGGGGCTCATGGGAGGGAGGGCGGACGTACACCCAAGTCTGGAAGAGTTCAAATGGTCGCGTGTAAATACGTTTTTAAAGAGCTATTTTGATTGACTCAGTATTCACATGTGTTCAGATTACTCAGATGCCCAACGCAACTCAGATGCTGCAAGTTTGTTATCCCCTCACCTCCCAGGGGGTGATCAAGGGTGATGGGTCAAATGCAGAGAATGATTTTGCCACACCTAGTGTGTGTGTGACAATCATTGGTACTTTAACTTAACTTAAATATAATATATATATATATATATGTGTGTGTGTATATATATATATATATATATATATATATATATATATATATATATATATATATATATATATATATATATATATATATATATATATATATATATAAATATATATATATATATATCTAAATATATATATATATATATATATATATATATATATATATATATATATATATATATATATATATATATATATATATATATATATATATATATATGTGTGTGTATATAGCCGAGGTTTCTGTGGTTTATCTGTTATACAGTGCTCAATACCGGGGTAGAGCGGAATACATGTTAGGTTGCTAAATTTTTGCCTATTTCATCCCTACAAGGCTGAAGAGTAGAGAAACCTGTGAAACAGGCTTGTAGGGATGAAAAAGCGTCTGTGTATTTTCATATATATATATATATATATATATATATATATATATATATATATATATATATATATATATATATATATATATAATTGGGACAAGTGGTAGAAAATGGATGGATGGATATATATATATATATATATATATATATATATATATATATATATATATATATATATATATATATATATATATATATATATATATATATCTATATTAGAGATGCGCGGATAGGCAATTATTTCATCCGCAACCGCATCACAAAAGTCGTCATCCACCCGCCATCCACCTGAACTAACATTGTATCAAAACCACAACCGCCCGCCACCCGCCATCCACCCGTTGTTATATATCTAATATAGACGATGCAAGGCAGAAAGGAGACTGATCCAATGCAGCAGAGACATTTAATGCGTGCCACGCATTAATATCTCTTGGCCACGCATTAGAGGCTAAGAGATATTAATGCGTGATAATATTATTTATCATTATTATAATATTATTGTCATTTCCATTAAGAAAGTGTTGACTATTATTGTTATTTTTTTTCCCTGGTCTTTAATATTCCCTTTTTTAGTTTGTCGCGTACCACGTTTTCTGCCGGCGTTGCCATATTTTTATTTTTTTCTTCTTCTGCTGTTGTGTTGTGTTGTGGTGTGCTGTGTCACGCCAAATGTCTTCCCCCTATAAACCCCCCAACAATGATTTTCAATAATGGGACACACGTCCATTTTGACCCTGGGGCTGTGCCGTAGCGTGGAAGTCTGCTGCAGTTCACTTGTTACTGATGAGCCACAAGCGAGCAGAAAAGGACAAAGGAAAATCAACCTTATGAAAATATCAGGTTCAAAGCCAAGGCAAGTTGTTCTCTCGACAAGAAAGGACTCTTTTTGGCCGTGAGAAGAGGCGACATCCCTGCAGCAAACGTTTGCTGCGCGCGTCGTTCTAGAGGTGGGTGGTGCTTCACTTCCGTGTTCAGATTACGTTTAAGGTGCAGTGATAACACAACATTTAGATTGCTACTGTTACTGCTTTAGTAAGTAGGATGATATAAAAGCACAACAGAATGAAAGACGCTCGGCATTAAGTCGACTAAAACACTTGTTTATTGCAAACAGTCATCCGACATCCAAACATCTCAAGATATATATATATATATATATCGTTATGATCCGTTGTCCGGATCATGTTTTCTTCTGTTAGTTTTGACTACCTCAGTTCTGTTTTCTGCACCCATGGGTTTGTGTTTCAGTTGCCATGACTGCAGATTAGTTCCACCTGCCTCTGATTAGTGTTCGGGACGCTCACCTGCTCCTGGGCACTAATCAGAGAGCTACTTATTCCGGTTTCTTTTCACAATCACTCTGGCTTCCTTGTTTGCATCACTCAACGGTTAATAACGGCTATAGTTTTGATTCCTGTTTGTATGCTAGCTTCCACGCTACGCTCTTTCTTAGCTTTGCCACCCGTGCTGTCGGCACACTTTTGTTTTTCCTGTTTTCCTGCATGATTTATGAGAAATAAATCATTTCCTACCTGCACGCTTCGTCCGGAGTTTTCCGTCTGCATCTTGGGAGAACGACATCCGCATAAACATGCAACCAACTCGTTACATATATATATATATATATATATATATATATATATATATATATATATATATATATATATATATATATATATATACATATATATATATATATACGCACACACACACACACACACATTTACAACGTAGTTGACGCAGGGGTAGATCTTTCTTTGGTTTTTGGCTGAGACCAGGGTTCTTGGGCTCAAAAAGGTTGGTGACCACTGCGATAGTAGTTATTGACAGTATCAGCATCTGGATCGCTTATGATAATAATACTTGAAAGAAACTCAGTTTATTAAGATTTATATCTTAGAAGACGACGCATTCATTGCAGCTTGCTCTCAAATTCAAGCTGGTATTCATTCAACTCCTGCATATGTGTATCAAAGAATATGGAAATGCAGTGTGTCTCCCTGAGCGTGCATCCCATTTAAAGGAATCTTTCAAGTGAGATCAATCTTTAGCCATGTAAACACTGGAACACAGCTGCGGTAAACACCGATCAGTAAAAAAAAAGGCAAATATCCGATCCCATAATCAGGATCGGGACATATCTAGTCTCTATATAGTTGCATGGTTGTAAATGAATGAATGTTTGACATTGTTATTGTTGTCGTTTTAAATCATGTTTAAGTCATCTTTGGACTGTTGTGATGTTATTTTGTTGCTCATGGAAGGATACATACAATCCTAACGACCTATACTCTCTAGTGGCTTCTTTAAGGGCAGGGAGACATCTGCTTTCATCTAAGCCTGACCCGTACAGTTTGTTTTACGCCCTTGTTTCACGCTGCCGCTATCTTATCGACAGGCCCCTACTGTGATATTTATGTCACATATTTAATATGGACATGAGAATGATTATCAAATCCATAGTTGCCAAGAGAGTCCAATCGGCCTTAAATAATGGATGAGCAAAGATGTGACTCAATTTGCGAGGCTGCACAGAAAGACAGGGCGAGTGTAGCCATCGACCCCTTCACCTACCCCATCACTTTCCCCTTCTCCGGAACGTCATTATCCTGGTCGATCTTTTCGCCCCTCGCTTGACATTATTCAATGTAATCATCCTTCAATAAAAGGAAAAAAAAACAACTACTTGTAATAAAAGGAACAACCCGGGTCAATAGACCAAATATGGAGAAGAATGACCCAGCGCTCGGAGACAACGTATAAATGGGCCTCTTTATCAAAGCCGATAGCAACCTGGTGCTATAACAGGAGGTGGACCATGGCTGGAGTTATCATTACTGTTACCCTTTGTATCATATGAGGAAGAACGATGGCTACATTAATAAATCAATGGGCTAATGAAGCAGCCATTGTGTTGGTTTATTGAAATACACTGACGTAAATTGAAGACATCTGCACGCATTACTGAGATGACTTGGCTGATTGCGCGGAGCGTCCGCAATTAAAACGCTTCAAAGTTGCATCAATGAAAGGGTTGTGCATTTTATAATGGCGTGCAAAGACAAAGACAGGAGGGTAACACACACTTCCTTAACTACATACAAACTCATCACAAGGAGCTATGTGTGGACTGAGGCTGGTGCGAGGGTCAAATTAACTGTCAGGGTAATTTTGTAACGGCGACATGCAGAGCTGCTGATTATCCCTGAGCTGGCATCATTTTTGTTTATCAAAAAATGTTAATTGCCTGTTTTTACGAGTGGGAAGATTAAAAGTTAATAGAAGAGACTAAATAAACACAATGCAATTGCACAAGGCTGTAGAAGATGGTAATTAATTTGTGGCCACCCCTGAGCTAATTAGCTAATATAAAGCAGGAAAAAAGAAGTTAATGAGGCTTAATGTAACTGATACTCTGAAAAGTTTAGACTAATGAATTTATGAATGCATGAGAAATCAACGGCGGCCTCACGGTGCTTTCACGTCGTGCAGCGCTTCTCTGTGATGAGAATCTTTGTTGGAGTTCTGCAACTTGATCACCTTGAATGTGCAAGTTGAACAGTACTATGGTGCTTTGAAAATGTCATAGCTCTGTTTGATTCTGAAGTACTGCTTCCATGCCGCGCCAAAGATGGTGGACCATAGGAGGGCTCCTACCCTCCCAGCGGTGAGGGTTTTTTTTTGTTGTTGTTGTTGTGAAGTCTTCAGGGTGTGAGGCTGCCGCAGGAGTGTGTATATTGGGAGGTCCACAGAGGTCAGTCTGTTTCCGGAGTGAAGAGTATGGAAAATAATCTTCTACTCGTCTCCTGTGGGGATACTTATGGTGAACATGGTCAGGAGCGTATACAAGCCTTAAAGCTCTCACAGTCTGTCGGGTCAGTGGCACCTGTTTTATCTCTTTTACTCTACTCTTTTCACAGGTGAAGTCGATTCTAAAGGGAATCCGTGATGTATTGATTTTTCTTACTTACAATGTTGAATACTCGTGCTAAACAAAGCCAAAGTGTCCAATCATAAAGTTCATGCATTTTGGCAAAAGCTTGCACTGAGGAAAACACAAAAAAGGTAGGATAAAGCTATATTTGCATTTGTTCTTAGCATGCACATCATAACACCGACGTGACATTCAGGAACATAAATGCTGCTAAAAAACTTTTGAGTCTGAATCGATCGGCGAGCATGCAGGTGTACTTAATTCTGTGACCGGATAAATCTAGCCTATTTTTCGGACTATAAGGCGCACTTAAAATCCTTTAATTTTCTCAAAACTCGACAGTGCGCCTTATAACCTGGTGCGCCTAATTTACGGAATCATTTTGGTTGTGCTTACTGACCTCGAGGCTATTTTATACGGTACATGGTGAAATGATAAGTGTGACCAGTAGATGGCAGTCACACCAAAGAGATGCGTGTAGACTGCAATATGACTCAAGTAAACAATACAAAAATGTTATATGTTCCATTGAAAATATAGAACATTACACACACAGCTCAGAAATCTATCACAATGTTTTACTACGACTTTGGTTAGCTATGAAGCTGCACCGCTTGATGGATTGTACTGTGTTTCAACATAAGGTAAGCCATATTATCTGGCGTTTTGTTTCGCAATATTATGCAAACGCAACTTTTCTTACCTTCTGGTACCTGCTGATCTGTATTTGGGATCTGCATATGTCCTGAAAATTTGCGCACGTCCGCCTTTGTTGTCCTTGGCGACACCGTAAGGGAGAAGCTTCTTCTTTTTATCTATCTTCTTGTTATGTGACATTCTTTCTCCGCTGTTGCCATTTCTAATATAAAGTAGTGTAAAGTTGTTACTTATATCTGTCAGTAAACTCGCCAGGAAAGCGCTAAAACATACCAGTGTAGTGAGTTTACATTATTGACCCAAGGAACTTTAGTTGTTAGAGAGTTCTGGTCGAACGTTTTTTTCACGGGACACATTTCCTGTGTTGTTTTTGCACTAGTGAGCTACGGATGGGGAGATGCTGCTCCGTTATTGATTTAAGTAAAGTCTGAATGTCATTAAAAAAAGTTAGCTCCATCTTTTGACATTTCTCCCACTCCCGTCCTTGCACGCTACACCGCTACAACAAAGATGACGGAGAAAAGACGCTGGCGAAGGTGAGCCACGTAAATAAGACCGCCCACAAAACGGCGCACCCTGAAGCGACTGTCAGAAAGAGGCTTGAAGGTGATCTGTAAAAACATAATCTATGCATCATTTTGACCAAAGAACCACCATTACATGTTATGTAGACCACAAGGAAGTGTTTTACATTCAGAAAAAAATTAAAATAATATGACCTCTTTAATGCGCCCTGTAATCCGGTGCGCCTTATGTATAAAAATAGACCTGATTAGACCCGCTCATCGACAGTGCGCCTTATAGGCCCTATGGTATATAATATTTATGAAGTTTATTTTTGACAGTGTCTGGAAAAAATTTCAGTGATGACTTCAATTTATCTTGTCATAGTGTATATTTTCAAAAGATAAATTATGATCATTTTGAATGTGTTTGAATTTGCCATCTGGGAACACTTTTTCAAACAAACATCTTGCAGACAGACTGAAAAAAACAGGTTATACAAGCAAAATGTACACAAATTGTACACCTAAGCACATTTAATAAAGTGGAATCTGTCAGGTAAAGGTGGTGACAAACCCCAAGATGCAGAGATGGCAGGCTTGGTGCAGGAAAACGTGATTTAATGTCCAAAAAATGCAGGAAAATCACAAACCAGGAACTAGGAGACAGGATACCAGGAAAACAGGTGAACTGGAAACCGCGAAGAGGAACCAGCAAACAGGAAAGAGAAGACAGCAAGCTGCAAACAGCTATCAGCATACCGCAAACAGCTGCAGCATACAGCTAGTAGCTTACAATACTCCAGCCCTGACTGGAGGGCAAGGCAGGTATAAATAGCAGCCGGCTGATTGACACCAGGTGTGGCCAGGTGCCAATCAGCCGCAGTTGAGGGGAAACAGCGCTCAGGGAGACAAGCAGGAAACTGAACAAAAATAAGAGTGCTGACAGGAAATAAAACAAACACAGAGGAAAAACTAAAACATAACTACACTGTCAGTGACAAGCCTGACAGAATCTCAATTTACGAGCATTTCTATTTGCAAACATTTTGAATTACGAACTTTTAGATTGGGCCAAATATGTCTCTCTGCGTGAACCATGTCTCTGTGTACATACACTTCATTCATTCATTTTGTGTCTTGCCCGCAGGCAAAAAGCAGGGCATGGCATGTTTGTGGAGGCAAAGCCCTCCACGTCACAGTAAATGATGATAATGATATAGCACTTTACTATAACTGGAATGATACCCAAAGCACTTTACATTAAACATCACATTCACTCATTCACACGGATGGCGCTGACCAAAACCCATCAGGAGCAAGGGTGAAGTGTCTTGCCCAAGGACACAACGGCCTTTATTAGGATTGCGGAAGCTGGAATCGAACATGGAACCTTCAAGTTGAAAGCACCTTCGCTCTACCATCTGCGTCATGCCGCCTCCCGATACACTACTGGTAATTTCTCAGCGCTTCAGCATGTGGGCCTTTTCTGTATTTTTTCGCCTTTTGACAAGTTTGGTCAGTTTTACTAACTAAATAGGAGTCCCAAAAAGACACAAGATCAGCATGGAAAGAAGGAGAGAGTCGCTGTGAAGTTTAAAAAATATATTTATTTTTGAATGGCGCTCATAAGTATGGAAGAATCGACGAAGCAGACCTAGTACCACAACAAGTTTTACCTGTAATGAGACCGGACTTTTCTGGAAAAATATGCCAAAGGAGACTTATTTCACAGCAGAGCAAAAGAGCTACCTCTCGTTAAGTGGTGCCTCTTTCAAGTGTGCACACGCACACACACACACACACACACACACACACACACACACACACACACACACACACACACACACACACACACACACACATACGGCCCTCTTTTATTTCCCTCTGTTTGTCTGCTTTTTTTTTGTCAGCCCCTCCTTTGCCGACGTTAAACTAAAATTTTATTTTTTTAAATTATTAATATTGTAGCAATACTGCGATGAGGTGGCGACTTGTCCAGGGTGTGCCCCGCCTTCCGCCCGAATGCAGCTGAGATAAGCTCCAGCACCCCCCCGTGACCCCGAAAAGGACGAGCGGTACAAAATGGATGGATGGATAGATTGTAGCAATATGGTTGTTAATGTTAAGGATTTTTTATTTCTGATTGTTTGTGAGGACACCAAAGGGACTTCTGTGTGTGTGTGTGTGTTCAGCTTGTTGTTTTATCTTAAAAAAATAGTTATTTCATCACCCCCTTGTTATGTTTGTTTGATATACAGTACAGTATAGCACTTCAAAGATTACAAACCTTTGTTTTAACTATTAAATGAACCTTAAATATGACTTATTTCATCTTTGTGGAAAATATTGGACACAATGTGTTGTCAAGCTTATGAATAAGCCACGGTGACACTATTGTTCATTGTTTTAATGTTTTAATTTTTTATAAATGACTGTGATGATAATGTCAATGAGGGATTTCTAATCCCTGTTATGTTGGAATTCTTATTAATACTGTTGTTGATATTATTCATTTTTGTTTGACTACTTTTGGGTTGTTTTGTGTCATGTTTGTGTGTCCTCTCAATTGCTCTGATGACTGCTATTCTGAATGTTGCGTTTGGTTTTGGAGTTGAAATTGTATTATTATGGCTTTGTTGTGTATTATTTTGTTGGATTGATGAATAAAAAATAAAAAATAAAATAAATAAAAAAAATTACAAACCTTTACTAGAATATGGACATGTGTCGAGGTTGGAAACCCATTATTCATATTTACATTGTTTCTTATGGAGAAAGTTGCTTCACTATACAAACTTTTCTTTTTACAATCCCTGTTCAACAACCAATTAAGTTTGTAAATCAAGGTTTCACTGCTGCTACTACCTGAACGACAAGATAGTGTTTTAATTGTAGACTGAAATCACCATAGGTCCCCTTTAGGCAACGGCTTATCGCCATTGTGATGACGCGGATAATATTACTCACGCTCGGTGGGGTCACAATTAGATTTACTGTTGACACCACGGGCTAAGGTTCATGGGTAATTTGAATGAAATTATAGGGCCGCGGTGAATCTTGTGGGAGCTGTAGTGCCGAGGTAATCAAGTAATTGCAGCTTTCATAAATGCAATCTATCAGGAGGGCAAGGACCAGCTTTCTTGCTCGCGTGCGCCTTCGAGACTGACCTGCAAAGCTTTCACATTGTGACATATGACTTTAGAGCTCCAGAGAGGGATAAGAGGTGATAAGGCAGAAATACCCCTGTCAAAATTACTGTCATATTACATAAATCAGACCTCTAAGTGATCGTTCCAAATAATTCACTTTCTTGCTGGTGATTCGCAGCTGATTTATCACTTTTGCCATTAATGGCTGTAAATGTTGTTGTGTCACGGAGTATAATATGGTTTGCAAATTGGAATCTGATGGATGTACGTACGGCTATATTACGTAATCAGCACGTGACAAAAGCACATAAATCGCTGGCAGAGCGTGTATATGGCACTTTACAGGGGTTGCTACTCTAGCTAGCGTGCGATTAGAACTGCGAGGGCACGGTGGACTGTGTTCACACGCGTACTTAAGGGCCACAGGTTACCACTTATTAATACATAGGAATATTTATCCAAAATATTACAAAACTATAGTAAGGGCCTGATTTACTAAGATCCTAATGCCACACGCTAAACAGTGTTTGTAATATATGAAATAGCGTGTACTATTAGTGGGCGTGTTGGTTGTGATCTGCTAAAACTGCGTGTACAATTCAGGATTTAACTGAGGATGTTGCCTGTACTATACACGGATATACCCTATCACTTACTGCACATTCATTTTATCATGCTCCTACCTGTGGTGTTGGCTATGTTTTCAAAAATGCAGGGAACATAATAATAATAATAATAATAATAATAATAATAATAATAATAGCATAATAATAATAATCCCTTCATTTCCCCCAAAAAACGTATTAACTCGCTGGGCTATACTCAGTGGCCTAGTGGTTAGAGTGTCCGCCCTGAGATCGGTAGGTTGTGAGTTCAAACCCCGGCCGAGTCATACCAAAGACTATAAAAATGGGACCCATTACCTCTCTGCTTGGCACTCAGCATCAAGGGTTGGAATTGGGGGTTACATCACCAAAAATGATCCCCTGGCGAGGCCACCGCTGCTGCCCACTGCTCCCCTCACCTCCCAGGGGGTGAACAAGGGGATGGGTCAAATGCAGAGGACACATTTCATCACACCTAGTGTGTATGTGACAATCATTGGTACTTTAACTTAACTTTACTTTAACTTATAAAAACAGTATAACATACATCTGTAAACGTGGATGCATATGCAAAAGTGCAATATATTTATCTGTACAGTAAATCTATTTATATCTGCACCTTATTGCTCTTTTATCCTGCACTACAACGAGCTAATGCAACAAAATGTTTTCCTTATCTGTACTGTAAAGTTCTAATTTGAATGACAATAAAGGAAGTCTAAGTCTAAGTCTAAGTCTAACATCTACCACTTTTTATGGGCATTTTAAACACAGTCCAAAGTAGACAGTTTTTTTTCCCTCTTTGTTCAACGCTGAAGGTGCGCTCATGGGAGAGAGGATGCATTTACTGTGGTCGACACACAAAAAAATGCATACTTCAATAAGGTTTTTTCACATTGGATATATGTTCATAATTTAAATGAAAACATAAACAGCATTAAAAAAAATACCAGCAGACACCAAAACGCATTATTTGAATTATTTTAATCAGCCCCCTAAATCAACCAGCATGCAGCTATGAAATTATAAAAGGTTGTTGTTGAAAAGACGATATCTTTGATTTTTATTTATTTTTTCTGACAGACCAATGCAAATATGTTGACGATGGAGGTTTTTCTGTCAATTGTCTGTCTTTGCAGCCCGAGCGCTAATTCTCTCTCTCTCTGCAGTTTGAACGTACTAAATAAAACACAAAATATCGCTCGCAAAACAGTGATGAATGTTAATAAATCACAATGTGCATGCTGTGTAATATATTTGATTCTTCTCCTCCCAGTATTGTGGGCATTTTGACGATCGGCATATATTTTGTATAATAATAAAAACAGAGACGCAAAATGGATTGCACGCCTTACTCTGCTCCACTTTGCACACGTTTAATAGCTCAGCTTTGCGTGTGTTATCAAGTTTGCACCTTAAGTAAATCAGGCCCTAAGAAACTACCCAACAGGGGCCGACTTACCATTCGGCAAACACAGACAGTTGCCTTGACCCCTGAGATTTCCAGTGGCCCCAAAGCGTCTTATAAACCGACATGGTTTGAAGAGGCTTACCCAAGTGGAGCGGAGAACAGGAGGTGGCTAGAAGAAAACCTTGTTAAACTTCATTAAAACTACCCAAGGAATGTATGTTCTCCACAATAAACCAGTCAGCAGCACCGTTGCTGTCTCTCTGGATGCAGGGGTGAAGTAGAGAATGACAGTTTTCATCACACATTTGTGAGTATTGAGGGAAGGAGACAGGCAGGCAGAAACTCTAGAGATATTTTTTTATTGTCAACAGTCCAGTCTCTCATTCAAACACGGTCACCGTCAAGAGCTCTCTTTTTCCCACCAGTCAAATATGTCTGGCCTTCACAATAATAGTGCTAATACTGGGCAGGTGTGTTGCAAGGTTTATTTACAACCAAAAGGACCACAAATACAGACGACCTAAATATACATTATTGAATGAAGTCCAGTTGTTTAATGAAAAAAACATATTGTAGATTGTTGTTCCTCAAATACAAATCTCACAGCATTAAGGGTTGGAATTGGGGGTTAAATCACCAAAAATGATTCCCGGGCGCGGCCACCGCTGCTGACCACTGCTCCCCTCACCTCCCAGGGGGTGATCAAGGGTGATGGGTCAAATGCAGAGAATAATTTCGCCAAACCTAGTGTGTGTGTGACAATCATTGGCACTTAAACTAATATGTCTACAATTACATGTTTTAAAGAATCAAAGGTCAATTAATGCAGGTCACAAGCCATATGGCGTATATTTAAAACCAAATCTTCTTGCATTCAAAACACAATACAACAAAAATATATACTAAGAATAAAATACAAATGTCCGTTTTGATATACGTTTGTAAATCCAAAACAATGTATCAAATATATCAGGTTAAATGAGCCTGGTCTGTTAAAATATACATAATCATACATATTAAAAAAGAATGACATAATTGCTGTTATGTCAGGCACACATGCTGAAGCGCTGAGAAGTCACTATGTCAGTTGAATCAAGGATCTTATCAATTCAAAAATGAACGTTTATGCCAAAATAAAAGTAAATGTTCCTAGACCTTTGTTTTGAATGCCGACGTGTCTGACAGATTCTTAGTCTTCTGGCCACAACTGCCAACAAAGTATTTCAAAAATAAAAATGTCCTCGACATTGTGAAGGAAATATGGAAAATTGAGTCAATAACTCATATAATAAATCTGAGGAAAGATTTGTAAAAGAAAATATGTCTGAAGTGGGCAATTTATTTCGAAAAAAATATTTTCTATTTATGTTTGGTATAGAAGCATCCTTTTGATGATATGTACTGTAAGGGTGAAAAGACAGAAGAACGTATATTCCCACAAGCATACAGTATTTTGTTTTGTTTCGTTCATCATTGTTTTCCTTTTTTTCTTTTCTTATTTTTAAGTTGTGTACTATTTCAACTGAGATAGATGTATATTCTTTGTTTAGGCTATGTTCATTTCTTCCCTCTAAAAAAAAAAAATCTAATAAAAACTGACTAAATATCGACAACATTTCCATTTCCATTGCTGTGTATACTAATCAATTAAAGAATTACCGTAATGTGGTGCTATAATAGCTGTTCTCAAAAGGTGTCCGAAAAGTCACAAATCACGCAGCAACATAGTAGGGTACTAAAGTTTACTAAAGTGTACCAAAATAATTTCGCTCTCTGAATGAGAACAATTCCATCCTACTACTGCCAATACCTGACAATACAGTGCATCCAGAAATTATTCACAGCGCTTCACTTTTTCCACATTTTTTTTGTCAAAGTCTTATTTCAAAATGCAATAATTCATTTCTGTCCTCAAAATTTTACACACAATGACTTTTTTTTTTTAAATACAAATTTATAAAGAACAAAAAAAAACAAAAAACATGTACATAACTATTCACAGCCTTTGCTCAATACTTTGTTGATGCACCTTTGGCAGCAATTCCAGCCTCAAGTCTGTTTGAATACGATGCCACAACCTATCTTTGGGCAGTTTCACTCATTCCTCTTTGCAACACTTCTTAAGCTCCATCAGGTTGAATGGGAAACATTGGTATTCTTCCAGGATGTCTCTCTACATTGCTGCATTCATCTTTCCCTCTATCCAGACTAGTCTACCAGTTCCTGCCACTGAAAAACATCCCCACAGCATGCCACTGCCACCACCATGGGCAAGAGATGGCATTGGGCTTGTGATGAATGGTGCCTGGTTTCCACCAAACATGACGTCTGGTATTCATGCAAAATAGTTCAGTAGTTGTCTCATCAGGCCAGATAATTTTGTTTGTCATGGTCTGACAGTCTTTCAGGTGCACGTTGGCAAACGTTTTACTAAGAAATGGCTTCCGTCTGGCCACTATACCATACAGGCCTGGTTGGTGGATTGCTGCAGTGATGGTTGTCCTTCTGAAAGGTTATCCTCCCTCCACAGAGGAATGATGTAGCTCTGACAGAGTGACCATCGGGTTCTTTGTCACCTCCCTGACTAGACTAAATACAGCAATGTACAGAGACAACCTGGATTTTAAAAAAAAATGCTTCCCATCCAAACTGATGGAGCTTGAGAGGTGCTGCAAAGAGGAATGGACAAAGAGAAATGGGCAAAACGGGTCAAAGATATTGCTAAGGTGTATCAACAAACTTACATACATGTGATATTTTATTTTATTTTTTTAATTAAAATTGATAAAAGTTGTTTAAAAATGTTTCACATTGTCATGGGGTAATGTGTGTAGAATTGTGAGGACACAAATTATTAAGGCGGTAACATAACAAACTGTGGTAAAAGTGAAGTGCTGTGAATACTTTCCGGAGGCATTATATGTATTGTGCACTAAATTACTGGTATGACATTTATTCTGCGTTTAATAGTAGTACATACTTGTATTATTTTGTAGTGTAGAATGCTATAAAAAGCTGGATCAAGTGAAATTTCTCAGAAAACAATGGTATGTATGAAAACCAACCTATTTATTATTAACCGTCTGGAATGGACTTATGGACTGATTTCATACAAGCCCCCTGCACAAGACCGAAACACGATAGGTCAAATACAGGTCTAAATGCCTTTTCCAGTTTTGCTATTTTTCCATTTCAACATATCCGTCTGGTACATCCGCGCTCTCTCGCCTCTGTAATGGAACACTATTGCAGAAGCATTTCTTCGTCAGGCGGTGTCAAGAGGTCATCACTGATGTCACTGTCAAAGTAACCGGTGGCAAATAGGTCCTGACACGCACTCTCCAATGAGAGAATGAGAGTGGACAGCTCCTCTCGCCCGCTGATAAGCTAAAGAAGGGAATATGTGAGGTTTCAAGAACAACTGGAGGATTTTTCTGCAGTGCAGCAAAACACATTAATAGCTTATCTTTGTCTACTTTAACCTTTCCATGCAACAAAAATGCTTTTGAGTTTGAAAAGTAGGCCACTTGCACATAGGCGCCAATCCCGTGGGTGCTTCGGGCCCGGAAGCACCCACGGACAATGCCGAGCACCCACGTGGGACTGATGGCAACTTTCAATCTTTAAAATAATTTTCGAGAAATCAATCTTGTTGTTGTTAATTTTGTGGCAAGTTTGGTCCATTTTTAAATAATAAAATAGTCACAAATCATATAGTCTATAATTAACAAAGCCTAACCAAGGTTTCATTGTGCCCGATAATGAACTAATGACACAATCATCTTGAATTTGAACACACTGCACACGAGCGAATGAAGTGCATACTTACTCAACAGCCATACATGTCACACTAAGAGTGGCAATATGAACAATGCCAACGCTGTCATAAACATGTGCCAAATAGTGAAACCACACTAAACAACAACGACAAACACATTTTGGAAGAATATTTGCACCGCAACACAACATAAACACTACAGAACAAACTCCTAGAATTCCCTGCAGCACCAACTCTTCTGGGACGCTACAATATAAACAAACGCCATTGGTGGATCTACACCTAACATCTACTGTAATGACACCACATACTAGCGTATCTAGTCGATACTACTATGATTACATCGATATTTTTTAACATCACAAAATCTTCTTTCATTTAAAAAAAAATATGTATATATAATGTTTATAAACTCAGGAAATATGTCCGTGGACACATGAGGACTTTGAATATGGCCAATGTATGATCCTGTAACTACTTTAACAAATTTGTGGTATCGTCCAAAACTAATGTAAAGTATCAAACAACAGAAGAATAAGTGATTATTACATTTTAACAGAAGTGTAGATAGAACATGTTAAATGAGAAAGTAAGCAGATATTAAGAGTAAATGAACAAGTAGATTAATGTCTCATTTTCTACCACTTGTCCTTAATAATTTTTACAAAATAATAGAATGTTAAATGACAATATGTTACTGCATACGTCAGCAGCTAAATTAGGAGCCTTTGTTTGTTTATTTACTACTAAAAGACAAGTTGTCTAGTATGTTCACTGTTTTATTTAAGGACAAAATTGCAATAAGAAACATATGTTTAATGTACCGTAAGATTTTTTTATTAAAATAAAGCCAACAATGAAATCTTTCGTGGTCCCCTTTATTTTGAAAAGTACCGAAAAGTCCAGAAATACTTTTGGTACCGGTACCAAAATATTGGTATGGGGACAACACTAATACACACACACCGAGCACCCTCTGGCAGAAATGTAGATCTATGCACTTGCACACACACTACAACATATGCACTCCTTCCTCTTCGACTGAGGAGTGCAGCGAAACAAATTCCTCTTATTTAGTGTCAGTTGCATGTCATGTCGCGTGGGATCTGCAATGTGCGTCGAGTGCAGATTTCCACGCCTGTTTGTGTTGTAAAGCCGCGCACCGTGACTGCTGACTATCCCATCTTCATGCTCCTCTGTTCTTCTGTCAGGGCAAAACATAAATATATGTTCAAGCAGTGACATCAGATGAAAAACGGGAAAAGTGCCTGATTTCCAACATAAAACCTAACCACTCATATCGGTTTGACATTTCAATGAGAGCCCTGATCCTTGTTCCTATTTCGACTTGGCTTCCCCTTCGTCTCTTCTTCTCCACACCAGTAAGTCTGACAAAGGATGACTGAATGAGCAGGAGATTGGCGGCTTCTGATAGAGTTACACCCCACAAATGGAGTCAATCAAGGTCCGGGTGGGGGGAAAAAATTCATTTTCTGACCGAAGTGTCAGTACAATTGTCAGGCCTCCACGACAACAAATCCATAGCACTAAAAAGAAAGAAGGCTGCATGGTTAGGTCTAAAAAAAAAAAAAAAAAAAAGAAGTTAGGAAGAACTGAGGGGTCTGACATAGTTTGAAACACGGACCCTTGGAGTGTATTCATAGTCAATCAGAGCACTTACCTTTCAGTTGTCCATAACACTATTTCATAGCAATTATTACCCTGAGTGAGCAGGTGACAGCACCATGCAAATGTCCCGTAATCCCGAAATGACGGACCGGGAAGGGGAAGCCTTGCAGTGATTTGTGACAAAGTAACTGAACGTGGACTTCTGTACTTAGAAACGTGAGAGTAGTTTCCCCTCAGGCTTATAGTGACGCTCGCCACGTTGATTCGATGCACAAAGGTTTTAGTCTGCATTGCCCAGACACACATCGACTTATTCTACGCATTACCATTCAAGTTTTAAATTGAAAAACTCCTGCAGGGTATCTATTGAATGTATGGAGTATGCAAATTAATGAATATAGTGTTTTTTCTTGAAGAAAAATGTGTTATCACCAAATATAAATTAATATCATATACAGTTGTAGTCAAAAGTTTACATACACTTGTTAAGAACATAATGTCATGGCTGTCTTGAGTTTCCAATCATTTCTACAAGTCTTATTTTTTCCTGATATAGTGATTGGAGCACATACTTGTTGGTCACAAAATGTGACAAAATCTGCTGGGTTAAAACAGCAATGTTAATATTGGTTACATGTCCCTTGGCAAGTTTCACTGCAATAAGGCGCTTTTGGTAGCCATCCGCAAGCTTCTGTTTGAATTTTTGACCACTCCTCCTGACAAAATTGGTGCAGTTGAGCTAAATTTGTTGGTTTTCTGACATGGACTTGTTTCTTCAGCATTGTCCACACGTTTTTGATTGATTGATTGAAACTTTTATTAGTAGATTGCACAGTACAGTACATATTCCGTATAATTAACCACTAAATGGTAACACTCGAATAAGTTTTTCAACTTGTTTAAGTCGGGGTCCACGTTAATCAAATCATGGTAAAATACCACAAGTCATGCACTGGCCGGGAAGACCTCAATGAAAAATAAAACCTATGGACCCAGATTTCCCTCGCCCGGACACGGGTCACCGGGGCCCCCCTCTGGAGCCAGGCTTACTCGCCAAGCCACAGCTCAGAGTACCCACCCTTTTTGGATTCACTCGAGGGAGTACTTGAGAGTGCTCCCCCGGGTGATTCCCTCGTTCTACTGGGGGACTTCAATGCTCATGTTGGCAGCGACAGTGAAACCTGGAGAGGCGTGATTGGGAAGAATGGCTGCCCGGATCTGAACCCGAGCGGTGTTTTTTTATTGGACTTTTGTGCCCGTCACAGATTGTCCATAACATCACCAAACATAAGGGTGTCCATATGTGCACTTGGCACCAGGACACCCTAGGCTGCAGTTCCATGATCGACTTTGTAGTTGTGTCGTCGGATTTGCGGCCTCATGTTTTGGACACTCGGGTGAAGATAGGGGCGGAGCTTTCTACCGATCACCACCTGGTGGTGAGTTGGCTGCGATGGTGGGGGAGGATGCCGGACAGACCTGGCAGGCCCAAACGCATTGTGAGGGTTTGCAGGGAACGTCTGGCAGAGTCTCCTGTCAGAGAGAGTTTCAATTCCCACCTCCGGAAGAACTTTGAACATGTCACGAGGGAGGTGCTGGACATTGAGTCCGAATGGACCATGTTCCGCACCTCTATTGTCGAGGCGGCTGATTGGAGCTGTGGCCGCAAGGTAGTTGGTGCCTGTCGTAGCGGTAATCCTAGAACCCGTTGGTGGACACCGGCGGTGAGGGATGCCGTCAAGCTGAAGAAGGAGTCCTATCGGGTTCTTTTGGCTCGTAGGACTCCTGAGGCAGCGGACAGGTACCGACAGGCCAAGCGGTGTGCGGCTTCGGCGGTCGCGGAGGCAAAAACTCGGACATGGGAGGAGTTCGGGGAAGCCATGGAAAACGACTTCCGGACGGCTTCGAAGCGATTCTGGACCACCATCCGCCGCCTCAGGAAGGGGAAGCAGTGCACTATCAACAACGTGTATGGTGAGGATGGTGTTCTGCTGACCTCGACTGCGGATGTTGTGGATCGGTGGAGGGAATACTTCGAAGACCTCCTCAATCCCACCAACACGTCTTCCTATGAGGAAGTAGTGCCTGGGTAATCTGTGGTGGGCTCTCCTGTTTCTGGGGCTGAGGTTGCTGAGGTAGCTAAAAAGCTCCTCGGTGGAAAGGCCGCGGGGGTGGATGAGATCCGCCCAGAGTTCCTTAAGGCTCTGGATGCTGTGGGGCTGTCTTGGTTGACAAGAGTCTGCAGCATCGCGTGGACATCGGGGGCGGTACCTCTGGATTGGCAGACCGGGGTGGTGGTTCCTCTCTTTAAGAAGGGGGAACCGGAGGGTGTGTTCTAACTACCGTGGGATCACACTCCTCAGCCTTCCCGGTAAGGTCTATTCAGGTGTGCTGGAGAGGAGGCTACGCCGGATAGTCGAACCTCGGATTCAGGAGGAACAGTGTGGTTTTCGTCCTGGTCGTGGAACTGTGGACCAGCTCTATACTCTCGGCAGGGTCCTTGAGGGTGCATGGGAGTTTGCCCAACCAGTCTACATGTGTTTTGTGGACTTGGAGAAGGCATTCGACCGTGTCCCTCGGGAAGTCCTGTGGGGAGTGCTCAGAGAGTACGGGGTATCGGACTGTCTGATTGTGGCGGTCCGCTCCCTGTATGATCAGTGCCAGAGTTTGGTCCGCATTGCCGGCAGTAAGTCGGACACGTTTCCAGTGAGAGTTGGACTCCGCCAAGGCTGCCCCTTGTCACCGATTCTGTTCATAACTTTTATGGACAGAATTTCTAGGCGCAGTCAAGGCGTTGAGGGGATCTGGTTTGGTGGCTGCAGGATTAGGTCTCTGATTTTTGCAGATGATGTGGTCCTGATGGCTTCATCTGGCCAGGATCTTCAGCTCTCGCTGGATCGGTTCGCAGCTGAGTGTGAAGCGACTGGGATGAGAATCAGCACCTCCAAGTCCGAATCCATGGTTCTCGCCCGGAAAAGGGTGGAGTGCCATCTCCGGGTTGCGGAGGAGACCCTGCCCCAAGTGGAGGAGTTCAAGTACCTCGGAGTCTTGTTCACGAGTGAGGGAAGAGTGGATCGTGAGATGGACAGGCGGATCGGTGCGGCGTCTTCAGTAATGCGGACGCTGTATCGATCCGTTGTGGTGAAGAAGGAGCTGAGCCGGAAGGCAAAGCTCTCAATTCACCGGTCGATCTACGTTCCAATCCTCACCTATGGTCATGAGCTTTGGGTTATGACCGAAAGGACAAGATCACGGGTACAAGCGGCCGAAATGAGTTTCCTCCGCCGGGTGGCGGGGCTCTCCCTTAGAGATAGGGTGAGAAGCTCTGCCATCCGGGGGGAGCTCAATGTAAAGCCGCTGCTCCTCCACATCGAGAGGAGCCAGATGAGGTGGTTCGGGCATCTGGTCAGGATGCCACCCGAACGCCTCCCTAGGGAGGTGTTTAGGGCACGTCCGACCGGTAGGAGGCCACGGGGAAGACCCAGGACACGTTGGGAAGACTATGTCTCCCGGCTGGCCTGGGAACGCCTCGGGATCCCCCGGGAGGAGCTGGACGAAGTGGCTGGGGAGAGGGAAGTCTGGGCTTCCCTGCTTAAGCTGCTGCCCCCGCGACCCGACCTCGGATAAGCGGAAGAAGATGGATGGATGGATGGATGGATGGATGAAGAAATTATTGGAAACTCAAGACAGCCATGACATTATGTTCTTTACAAGTGTATGTAAACTTTTGACCACGACTGTATAATAACTTATATGTTCTACTTTGCTTTTTTCCCTCATAAAACTTTGTAGAGGAGTGTGCCAAGGAATAAATTTAAATATATCATGGTGCAGACTTTATTTATTAGTACATTTATTGACATTGGGAAATGGGGCTTTTCGTAAGTCTTTTGTTGAGCCCTACAAAGTGTTTATACTGTAAGCATTGTACTTATTACACATCAAATGCTTGTTTGTAACGTACATTATGTTATGTTATGATTACAGGTGTTGAAACCACCATATAACATCACTATTGCTAGGGCAGCATGGTGTCGGAGGGGTTAGTACGTGTGCCTCACAATACCAAGGTCCTGGGTTCGATCCTGTGTGGAGTTTGCGTGTTCTCCCCGTGACTGCGTGGGTTCCCTCCGTATACTCCAGCTTCCTCCCACCTTCAAAGACATGCACCTGGGGATAGGTTGATTGGCAACACTAAATTGGCCCTAGTGTGTGAATGTGAGTGTGAATGTTGTCTATCTATCTGTGTTGGCCCTGTGATTAGGTGGCGACTTGTCCAGGGTGTACCCCGCCTTCCGCCCGAATGCAGCTGAGATTGACCCAAAAAGGGACAAGCGGCAGAAAATAGATGGATAATAACTTTTTTGCTCTTCTTTGGTTTTTTCCCTCATAAAACTTTGTAGAGGGGTGTGTCAAGGAAGACATTTAAACATATCATGGTGCAGACTTTATTTGTCAGTACATTTATTGACATTGTGAAATGCGGCTTTTCGTAAGTGATTAAAGGTGTTGAAACCACCATATAACATCACTAGTGCTAATTTGTAGCATTCATATGGCAGAGTCACATCGAGCTAGCACATTTCGGAAAAGTGGAGCCTCACTGTACCGTACGTTTGAGCGTTTTCTTTCAGGCATGCGTGCTTTGGTTTTCCTGGCCAAGTGTTTTAGTCAGTGTTTAGTCTGCAACTGGAAAACAAAGATAGCAAAATGTGGTTACGTTGGATTTGACGTGAACCGAAGGAATTCTCATTTCTGAATTCTGGTTCCAATCCTTACTTGTATTGCACTTGAGTTGATGGCAGAAAGGCTAGGTTTTTGATGCGCAATATTTATAAATCTGAGGAAGCATGCAAAAACCGGGGGTTAACTTTTGACGAAATTTTTAATCAATAACCAAATGATATGAAAATATACCAGTGTAGTGGACATCCGGACAGGAATTAGGATTGTTTGGCCGTGGTATGTTTGTGCTCTACTGATTGCCCCTCAAGCTGCATGTTGTTTACCCGGCCCATAAAGATCCTCTTTACTCGCCTGTTGACCCATGAAACGTCAAACTTCTCAGTTTGTCCCCTCCCCAAACAAGGTCTTTAATCCTAAAGCTTCCCGCCTGTTATATTACCTCCACATCAATATGTCACCCAGTTCCGCCGCAGCAGGATGTCAACTTAATGCAACGCCAGGGTTAAGAAAACAGCATCTTCACCGATGACTGATAGCCTGTCAGCGCTCGCACAAAAAGTTTAGAAATGTGATCCACCTGTCATCTTGCCGGTGATTATGAATCCCTTCCTCTAGCGGCTCGACGGCCCATTCAGATGCACTGGAGCCTGGCCTCGCTCAGCATTCGTTACATGGATGAGAGAGCAAACTTTAAATCACTCTAAATGAGTAAGTGAGAGAAAGATTCCAGCTCATCTTAATGTAAACAACTGAGCTCACTCTTTGAACTTTTTCAGGATCTGATTTCATTTATCATACAGCAGGGAAGAGACAACTGGAATGAAGCTTTTTGTTTCCTTATGAATTAAACAAGTTGAACAAATTAAGACGTCATCCACTTCCTTCCATTATGTCCCTTTTTTTTTTGTTCGCCTCCTCTTTTCATCTCTTGAAGACGAGAAGGCAAACACAAATGGAGACTACATGTTTCTTTATCTTTAACCTCACTGTGAACTAAAGATGACCTTCGGAGTCAAATGCATTAGCTTTGGGGTGGTCAGACTAAAGACTCTGTGTGTGTGTGTGTGTGTGTGTGTGTGTCTGTGTGTGTGTGTGTGTGTGTGTGTGTGTGGGTGTATGTGTGTGTGTGTGTGTGTGTGTGCTGGGGGGTGCAAGAAGAAAGCAGAAGACGAGGGGATTTTTCATGTTCTCCATTACAGTTGTTTGGGTTAGAGGGGTTAACTCAATGAGGCTAAGTAAGTTTGAACTGTGAATCACAGCAGCGTTCACTTATACAAATGTATGAGGTGACCGCCTGGCCGTGTATTAAGGAGCTTTACTCACTAAACGTCACTAATTCTAAGTTTAGAATTGGAACCAGAGGATATTACTTTTACTGCTCCGCTATCTTCCTTACTTGTGTGCCCCGACATTATTGTAGACTCTCTTTTGTTTTGATTTTGTTGTTGAGAAGCACGATGGGAAGATGTGACTTCCAGCTGTTCTGGATGCTTGAGAGTCCTGGGAGGCTACCCTCCCGGTTGGTCCAGCCAAGCGGGCATACACTTTATGGGTCACAGCGGGGGTTTGATGCGGCTACAGAGACTCGGCCAGAGAGGCCTTGAATGACTTGGCATGAACAAATGGTGGGTTGTTCAATGTAGGCCTTGCAAGTAAATCTTAACAATTTTAGGGCTGCATATCATGCGCTGTATAGGGGCCATAGATCAATTTTGTGTGAATAAGGCATGTCAATTTTCAATTAATGAATGAGGTATGACATTTTCAAACATATTCTGAGCCCATGCCTGCTCCGTCACAGACAAAAATGTGATGGCAAATATCCCCTGCCATTCTAATTGTCCCTCGTGGTGCACAAAGTTCGACATAAAGCGGCCCTATATAACGCTATATTTTTTATAACGCGAATGTGACATTGACCGCAAATTTTTGCTTGTTTACATTGCAGTGTGGTGGCCGGTAGACTGGGTTGTACGATGAGCTAACGAGCTAAATCTGTTATGCGTCTTAGCCGGCTCACCGTAGTTTGTAGACTGTTTAGGGCTGCAACTGTTACGGTTGGGTCGCATGGTTCGGCGTGGGTCGTTCTCCCACGATGCAGACGGAAACTCTGGAAGCAAAATGCAGGTAAGGAAAATTATTTATTACTCATTAATCACACTGGGTACAAAACAACAAAAGAGACGCATGCCGATTGCACGGGGAGCTAAGGCAAAACTTAGCACAGGAATCAAAAAAGGTAACAAGCATAGGAACAAGAAGCAAGGTATACCAACGTAATTGTTACATGGAAGCAAACAAGGACACCAGACTAAGTGTGGTGAACAGCGGGAATGCGTAGCTCTCTGATTAGTGCCCAGGAGCAGGTGAGCGTCCCGTACACTAATCAGAGGCAGGTGAAACTAATCTGCAGTCATGGCAAGTAAAACACAAACCCAGGGGTGCTCAAAACAGGAAGTGAGGGAATTGAAAACAAAACAAACATGATCCGGACAGCAGATCATGACAGCTACAAACTGGGCTAGTTAGCTCAATATGGGTACCGCTAGCAAGCGTGTCCACGGCATCTGAAGTTACAAAGTTACTTTGTTTTAACTGGCGGAGCCTTGGGCTTCGGACCGGGGCGAGCTTAGTTCCCTTAGCTTAGCAGCGAGCTAGCTGAAAGCGAAGAGATGAAACTAAGCGAGCAAGTGCTTAGTAAATTCGATAAGACTGTCGGAAAATGGCTAAAGAAAGCTAAAAAATATTTAGAAGCACACAAAATAGAAAGGTAGCACTTAGCTTTGACGACCACTAAGGCCCACACAGGAGCACAGCCGAACCAGCAACTGTGTGAACAATATTTTTTTCTTTGTCGGAAAAAATAAGGATTTCTACATAGAGTGATCTCGGGAATAACATGATCGTTACTTTATGCACCCCAACGGTCGCGTTGTATCAAACTCTGAGTGTACTGGGATTGAATCCGGGTCGAAGATCTGCCAGGAAAAGATGCAACTTTATGGTTTAATTATGTTGAATTTGTTGCACAAAAAAAATATATTATTGAATAATTTCCTACAAACCTTTATGATGACCTTTGCCAACCGTATTTAAGAATTAAAATAGAGAATTGTTAGGAACTGGAATTGAAACGAGGAATTGGAATCGTTCAAATTCAAACGATGTCCAACCTTACCCGTGAGCGCATAGACCCAAAAATGTAACAAAATTGTGGAAAAGTAAAACAGTACTGACAAAATGCCACTAGGGGGACAGTATAACACAAAAAACAAATTTTTGTCCCTCCTCCATCATGTTTCTGTCAGGAGACTTCAAAGGGTCAATAGTTGTGCTTTATTTTTAGTGTATTTAATTTTGTTTTCCCCTTGTTACCTTATCTTAGTACGTCAACAACAGTGGTCATAGTTTTCACTGCTCGTTGATAACGATTGTATGACGTTACTAAATAACTTACTTTACAGTAGCCTATTTGTTACAGAAAAAAAATAATTACTTGATTTTAGAATATTGATAGAAGTCGACCAACGTCACTGAAAGGCATGTGTTTGACTTTGAAAGGTACAGTGCATAACACAATTTTCCAATTTGTTGGTCTGGGAGAGTTTTCAAAAACATTTCAATACTTATTTTCATACTAGTCTGTCTTACCTAAGTGTTCCAACAAACAACGACTCTCTTCTTGTACTTGACCCAAGGAGCCATCACAACAGACTAACAGAAGGGCCCTCATTAGGAAGTAATTCATTCTGAAGCTGTGGGACCCCCAGGATCATTAACCCTCAACAGACCTTCCAAATTTTTGTTATGGCACACTTTGGTGATGTAAATTCTGAGCGTTTTACAGGAAAAAAAAAACAAGTGTTACTTGCAAAGGATTAATATGTATTACAATACTGTTTAGGACGACATATCGTGTGAGTTCAAATTGTATGTGTGCAATGTACAACAAAGTCCGACATTAAAATACATGTTCAAATACTTGTGTTTTTCCTTATTTTAGTCCATAGCCAGCCTTATATGTTCATTCATTGTGTTTTTTCCCAAAGGTCTATATTAGGAATTATTACGTCACACTGATAATCTGATATTACAAAAAGATGTTTAGTTAACAGATGAAAAAATACATAAAAATAAAAAAACGCTCGAATGTGCATTATATATCTAATGTAATCTAATCTATCTATCTATCTATCTATCTATCTATCTATCTATCTATCTATCTATCTATCTATCTATCTATCTATCTATCTATCTATCTATCTATCTATCTATCTATCTATCTATCTATCTATCTATCTATCTATCTATCTATCTATGATATTAATTTAACATTAGACAATAGAAGTAAGGGAACTTGCCACACTTAAAAGCACATAGGCCATGCTAAGAGTGCTCCTGTTCTTATCTACAAACAAATCCCAGCTAAGAAATCGTTAGTGAATACAACAATCTCCTTAAAAACTTGTTAAGTGGGCCTAAGAACATTTGTTTTAAGAACGGTTGCTGAATGGGGCCCAATGTTAACAATTAATATGAATTATGCAGTTATGTATGTCACTCATTTAAAAATAATCAGGTGACTTTACAGATAATAAAAAAAAACACAATGACTGGGAACATTTGGCATATAGCAGCACAGTCTATTCCGCCCCTATTTTGACATTCTGCATGCTTCTCCATCACGGTACTAAAGCACAGCAGCTCCCTCGGGTAGAAGGTAAAATGTAAATGATCAGGTAGAACCCATGGAGAAGGTGAGGAGAGGGGGGGGAAAAAGCCCAACTAGTCCCTTTAACTTTTTAAAGACTTTTTCAGCATTTGTTCTGCACACTTACCTACGCAAACTCCAAGGGGCCTCAGTGACTGGGGTCCCATTTCAAGCCCAGCGTGGAGCCGGAGAGCTCCTCAGCTGTAAAATGAGAGCGCCGGAGCGCAGTGTGAAAATGGATTAGCCTTGCTGAGATAAGGGGAGCCCTCAGCGAGCCTTGCACGCCTTCGATGGGGGAAAAGAACTGCTGTACAAATTGTTTTTGGTACATTAAGTACCTGTTACTTTATTTCACAGATGGAAAACAATAACACAAGCTCCAGGGTTGGAACCACCGCCGCATTGAGGAATGTGAGAGGGTTGTCCCACCCATTGCCCCCTCCTTGAGTTTACTCATTTTTCTTAATATGCAAAGTGATTTTTGCGAGAGAATTCAACAGATTGACAAACATAACATATGATGATAAATGACAGAGAGCCAGGTCGGCTGCCAACGGGCTACTGAGGGAAATCATAGCAAATATCCATGCTAATAGAAATAAAACACACAAAAAGGGTGAACGTTCACACTCAGCAAACAGCGCAGGTTTTTTTTTTCATTAATAGCGTCGCCAGCGCCCGACGCACCCAAATTAAATGAATGTGTCAGATCTTGGGTGATTTATACATTTGGACTGATCTAACACCTCTGTGGAACAACTATGACACGCTGACAAGTCAACAATGGATATGAAAAATGAGGCAATACCACAGCACTAAATCTGAGACTTTGGAAGCCAAATGCGTGCATAGTATCGCAACCTCTGTAATAAAAAAAATAAAGCAGGGGGGAAAAAAACGCAAGATTTGAGAAATCATTCAGTGAAAGGGGCTTGATGGACACAAATTTGTCTGAGTGGACGAGGGTAATACTTTGCTTTTACTTCATGGAGAGAATTTTAAAATGAGAGGTTTATGACTTTGTGCTGAAAAAGAGGTATTTTTAAGCTTTTACGAACCCCTCATTGTATGAACTTTCAATTTATGAACCACAGACTGATTAAAAATATGCTTCAGTGTACAAACCTTGTCACAGTGTACCAATGTTTCATACACCCATTGCGTGCCCGGCAGCACATCCATTGTGTCATTAGCTACTGTGTGTGCTTTTTAAGTGTTTTTCAGCCCTTTAACAGAATTCTCAATATGAGTCTAAAATCAAGCAATGTGTACTTTGAAACATTCGGAAAGTGTCCACAGCGTTGTAAACACTGCCCTATTCCCTTTTCTGTTGCTCATACAGAAGAATAACTGACAAAGTAAAGTGTATTTTATTTGTTTTATTTGTAATCATTCTAGCAACCTGACTGTTAAAGTTCAGGAGTTGTTTGAGATCAAAGTGTAAGTGCAACACAAGGCTAGTGAAATTGTGTATGTGTGTGTCGGCAGGGTGGCTGAATACGAGGACAGTTCAACTAATTGTTGTTGTTTTAGCTTTGTTATTAAATAGAAAGTTAATCCATGTGTATCTCCTTGTTATGTTTGTGTGATATACAGTACTGTAGCACTTGTGTACAAGCGTTTACTAAAATATGGACTTTTGTCAATGCTGGAACCCATTATTCATGTTTACTTTGTTTCTTATAGAAAACCGTGCCTCAATATACCTTAAACGTTGTTCAGGAACCAGTTATGTTCATACATATGGAGGTTAATTTGTGTCTTTACTACCGAAGCTTTTTTGACAGTGAATGTTTGTAAATGTATTCTTTGCTGACAATTTCATTTAATACAAATTAGTGAACAAAATGTGTTTGTTTAAAAAAATCATTGGAAAAAATGTAACTGTAAGAATATTTGTTGCTTCAAAACTCAAAAGCAACTTCCGGTAAATCAAGACCAAAGCATTTAAAGTCTCAGAAACAGCTAATGGGATGTTAAATTTGTAGTTATGTGACATGGTTCTTGCAAAGCAGCTAAGAGTCAGTTTTTGTTAAAAGTTGTTTTATTTCAATAGTTTTTTTTCAAAATTAAATTTTAAAACACTATATTTTAACAAAACACATTCATTTTGCTCACACATTTTTATTTTATTAAATTGTCAGCATAATTTGAAATCTGAAGAAAATCAGTCTCAAAGTGTAAATTTGTTAATAATGAAACAAATTAACCCTACTTACGTACATTAAAAGTTCCACTGTACAATAAGTGCTTTTAACACGTCCTTTATGTGTCAATCAAATCTTGTAGCCTGATTTGTGGTTTTGCGACAATAAGAGAATATAGGTGGTCTTATAGCACCACTTAAGTCAGTCTTTCCCATGTGAACGCTTGACTCAAGCTATGTTCATAATAATGCTGTGTGGAAGACAATTGGCCACACTCACTTGTTTGGTGAAGTGATAAAAACACAACATTAGTAGACTAAAGCATTTTTTTTTGCTTTTCTTGGTATTATCCTCTTATTCTCTCGGTCTCTGTCTGATGAAAAACTGCACTGTGTTCCTCAGAGCTCAGCAGATTTAGAGGAAACAATTACCAGTCCGGTGATCTCTGCTTCTCCAGACCCACCGATAAACACCCAGCGCCCTAAGGTATGGTCAGAAAATGATAGTTTTAAACGGGTCAAATTTCATTGCTTCTTTCACCCCCCACCTTTCAGCTGCACTCTCATTCTCCCCACTCCCCTTCTCACCCTCTGAGGTTTTATTTCACAAAAGTGTGAACACATTTTTTTGTCGATGAAGACAAAAAAAAAAGAGAGAGAGACAATAAAGAATATGAAAAGCCCATTTTCACAGAACATTAGACATCACAAAACAACCCAAAGCTATGATTGGATGTATCAAAACTGACGAGTAAAAGTTGATTGCTGGCCAGCCGCTGATTGAGCTATATTTCATTTGAAGAGCACATCATCATTGTAGTCTTCGCAGTTCCACAAACGAGCTGCAGAGACACGTTTTATCCGAGCAGTCAAGTAAATGCACACCGGAACAGTCCACGTTCCTTAATAACAGTACATGCAAATGTTTACACTCACCCAACACAGATATACATTATAATTTTTTTGTTTTACATGCTAATCAAACTAGGGGTTATCAAACTTTTTTCATTAAGTACCACCCCAGAAAAAACGTGGCTCTCCAAGTTCTATCATAATGACCAATGTTAAAATACAGCAGCCTAGTAGGCCTAAGTATTCATTAAAAACAAAGCAGAGGTTTTATTTAACATAAATATTCAATATTTTGGCAATGTAAACATTGCACACAGTTTGAACAGTAACACTGTGTTCGAATATAGGAAAATACAACACTGTATTGTAATCAAGTTATTATTTGGCGTACAACTAGATGGAGCCTGCGTGCTACTAGTGGTACACGTACCACCGTTTGCTCTATTTCTGTGGTTATCTTTACTTCATAACAATATTCACATTATTATATGATATGCTATTGTATCATACGGTATTAGGCACTGGTAGCGTTGTGGTTCATTCCCCCTGCATATAGCACACCTCGCCAGTATACACCAAATGCACAAAAGCCCAGGACAGACCCCTCATGAGACAAACCGAAAGACACCTTTTACTGATTTTCTCGATCAACATGTTTTGGCCTCAGACCAGATCCTATTTTGAGTCGCGATCCAAAACCTTCACAATAGATAAAAGAACTGAAAATGTTTTATAACAAGTAACCAAAGTAAACACAATAACACACATCTTAATACATTTAGAATTTGCTAGTATGTTTGTAAATAAGATATTGTATTAAAAGTGTGATGTTGAATGCCACAAGCAATTTTTTAAAGAAAATAAATAACAAAATAAAAGCCAAAAATAATTTTGGATTCTATTTAAATCATTTGGGTTTTGCCTTCAAAGCCTTCCTCTATCAATAGACTTACTCCCTGACTTTGTAAACAATAACAACAACCACCAACAAAGACTTTGTAATAATAGGAACAAAAAAAACAAAAATATAAATCTAATCACTTTGGTATTGTTTCTATTCTGATACTATACTTGGTATCGATAGTATCGACATCTGTATCGATCACCTCAATTTACATCGAAGCTTTAATGGTTATCTTCTTGTGTTTGTGGTTGAGTGTTTCGCATGCTTATCCATTCCTTTTCCTCTAGTACTCAAGTGATATCACATGGAAAAAACTTAGCTAATTATCCACCATGGTGTGGAGGATTGGTATATTTGAAGCGTCTTCCTACTCTCGATAGATTATATAGATTTGTCGATTCCAGTTTGCTCTCAAATTTGTGCCGGTGTTTTAGCAAGACACGCAACCCCTTGGGATTCATGCAAATCCTTCATGTGTGTATCAAGGAATATGGAAGTATAAGTTAAGTTAAAGTTAAAGTACCAATGATTGTCATTGTGTCTCCCTGAGCATGCATCTCTTTTGAAGGACATTTCATGTGAGTACAATCTTTCGTCATGTAAACACTGGGACACAGCTGCGATAAAGATGGTCCAGGCTCAGCAGATCTTCAGCCAATCGTCCATCAGTTAAAAAAGGCGAATATAGGCCCCCTATTCAAACTCATGATCGGGATTGGGACATCTCTATCACTACCCATAGTACTGATGGCTGTGCTGGTGGGGTAGCACAGCTGCGGCCAGCAAGACCACTACCACCTGTCTTTCGGTTTGCCTGGCCGCACCCACCAGCCAGACCGCCCACACCTGCTCCAAGGCTGGCCCCCAAGCCAGCACCCGCTCCAAGGCTGGTCCCCAAGCCAGCACCCGCTCCAAGGCTGGTCCCTACACCAGCACCCTCTCCAAGGCTTGTCCCTACACCAGCACCCGCTCCAATGCTGTTTCCCAGGCCAGCACTTGCGCCCGGACTAGTTCCCGTACCAGTACCTGCACCCGGACGGGTCCCTGCATCTGCTGCGCATGCGTCTGCACCTTGGCCAGCTCCTCAGTCTGCTACCTCGACTCAGGCTCTGATGACATCGTCCTCCTCGTCTCAAGCTCCGACGACATCGTCCTCCTCGTCTCAGACTCCAACGACATCGTCCTCCTCGTCTCAGGCTCCGACGACATCATCCTCCTCGTCTCAGACTCCAACGACATCGTCCTCCTCGTCTCAGGCTCCGACGACATCATCCTCCTTGTCTCTGGCGGACATCTCCACAGCGCTGTCAGCCTCCTCGTCTCCTGCATTGTCGCTCCCACGACTTCCGACTGGCTGACCGTACAGGCGGCCGCACAGGCGGCCATCAGGCGCCCGCACGCGGCACCCTCTGTGGCCATTGTACGGACTCTTTTTGCGTCAACAGCAGCGACGCCCAAGACATGGGCGTGGTACTCGTGAGCTGCTGTGGTTATAGCGCCACTCGTGTCCGCCTTCCCTTGGCCGCCTGACTCGCCGGCTGCAGCAGCGGTCTACTCGCCGCCGCCACCAGATTTGTCCACGATGGATTCGGGGACACTTGGGCCGACACTTCTGCACAGTCAGTTGCTACAGAGCTCCAAACTTCATGTGACCTTCCAATTAGCCCACATACAGTACGCAGAGAGCTTTGTGGAATGGGTTTCTATGGCCGAGCAGCTGCATCTAAGCCAGACATCACCAAGTCCAATGCAAAGCGTCGGATGCAGTGGTGTAAAGCACGTCGCCACTGGAGTCTAGAGCAGTGGAGACGTGTTCTCTGGAGTGATGAATCATGCTTTTCCACCTGGCAATGTGATGGACGAGTCTGGGTTGGAGGTTGCCAGGAGAACGGTACATTTTGAACTGCATTGTGACGAGTGTGAAATTTAGTGGAGGAGGAATTATGGTGTGGGGTTGTTTTTTCACGAGTTGGGCTTGACCCCTTAGTTCCAGAGAAAGGAACTTTGAATGCTCCAGGATACCAAAACATCTTGGACAATTCCATGCTCCCAACCCTGTGGGAACAGTTTGGAGCGGGCCCCTTCCTCTTCCAACATGCCTGTGCACCAGTGCACAAAGCAAGGTCCATAAAGACATGGATGACAGAGTCTGGTGTGGATGAACTTGACTGGCCTGCACAGAGTCCTGACCTGAACGCAATAGAACACATTTGGGATGAATTAGAACGGAGACTGAGAGCAAGGCCTTTTTGACCAACATCAGTGTGACCTCACCAATGCACTTTTGGAAGGATGGTGGACAATTCCTATAAACACACTCTTGGACAGCCTTCCCAGAAGAGTTGAAGCTGTAATAGCTGCAAAAGGTGGACCGACATTATATTGAACCCTATGGGTTAGGAATGGGATGGCACTTCAAGTTCATATGTGAGTCAAGGCATGTGGCCAAATACTTTTGGCAATATAGTGTATCTTCATTACTTGGTGGTGGAAGCAGTGATCATTTATGGGGCAACAAAGGGTGGAAAGGTGCCCTCTCTAGGTTTTCTCCATTCTATTTGGAAGTGTCACACTTACTTATGATGGACACCTGGTGATATGAATTATCCCCCACAAGTGAACGGTAAAGACAGCGAAAAGAAAGAGAATAAAAAATAGGAGCGATACTGACAAGGAATGAAACGCTTGAGCTGTAGAGAAGGCCGAGTGGAGCGAAGGCAAGGAGTGATTGAATGATCCCATTCTGGGCTCTTTGTTAGACACTGGGCAGCGGTGTATGAAGATTGATACACAAGTGCTCCACTCGCTTTGTAGGATCATCAAACGGATTGATATTATACTCCAGCCAAGGATGAAGACAAAGTAAGTGTTATCATACTCAATACCGGAGCTTGTCAGAGGCGGGAAATCATCTTGTGTCACTGCTTATGGGAGCATTTCACAGACTGTCATGAGAATTTATCTGCCAGATGCGCCGCTCTGGTGGCAGCGTGCGACTGACGGTGGAGGCCCCAGCTGGCCTGTAAAGATCTGAGCTAAAGATTGAATTACTACGTCTTTCTGTGGACTACATGTATTTCACCACGATCACGTTTGTCCTCATAGTCAGTAAATCCATGGTCTTCTTATCAAGTTGCCATTTATTGTCTGTCAAAAAAAAGTATTCACATTGATATCATTATTAAGGTATAGATTAGAGCTGATGATTTGTTTGCCTTATTTGATTTGTTGTAGGACAGTGACTTCCTATGCACCTGCACTGTTAGGCTGTGCATTATGATTCATGAGTCCGAGGAGCAGCTTGTGTAAAGTGATGGGACTTATGAACGGATCATCTTCCTTTGGAGCGTTTTAGAAAGAGCAAGTTAGAAAAGAGTGACCCCTCCATTTTTCTGCATTCTTTCATATCTCAAGTTATCATTACGTATATGTATTGTTGCATTTGAACAACTGTATTGTCAAGATGGCGGCGCATTACTATGCAGCGGCTTGCTAACGCTCTTGGGAGTGTAGAACGATTTGGCAAAAAACACCCGTCATTTCTGTCAATTTCATGGCTGGCTCAAAGCGTGAACACTCTGTGATCACATACGACCGACAGACAATTCTGGATGTGGATGGATCGGGTCGTTATGGACTGAAAGATGCATGTACGGTGGACCTCCTCGCTAGCATGGGAATACTTCGCGGGCTACATCGAGCGGCCTTTGTAGCAGCGGAGTCAAGTGCTAGCGGTGACCGCCAATGGAGACGACGTAAGCGGTGCGAGCGGGAGCGGAAGCAGAAGCGGGGGTGCCGAGCGGGTCTAACAACAAAGGGAAAAGCTAACCAAAGAAGCGTGGAGTCTCCGGGTAAGAAGCCATTTAAACTAGAACTAGCCGGCGCCAGGCTGGATAATCCCTGCACACATAGCAATTCTCTTAGAATAAAACACAACTCACATAATGTTTTTTCTTTTGTGACCGTGTCATAGGCAGACATGCAATCTACTGAGGTGGCTAACTATGATGCGTTCAGTTTATCGCAACATCTAGCAAACAATCGGACAATTCCCGTCGTATCAATTCCTAGATATGGTCGAAATTATTTAAAGTGCACTACGCATAATAAACGCAACATTATTAATATTGCTACTTCGGATAATTTCAACAAACAATCCTCAAAACAGCCCACTACCTATAATATGGGCTTTTTAAACATAAGATAATTATCTTCCAAAACGTTATTAGTTAATGAAGTCATTAGAGACAACAAACTTGACGTCGTTGGTCTCGCCGAGACCTGGCTCAAACCAGACGATTTTTTTGCGCTAAATGAGGCATCTCCTCCTAACTATACCAATACACATGTTGCCCGACCTCTTAAAAGGGGAGGGGGTGTCGCACTAATATACAATGAAAACTATAATTTTACACCTAACCTAAATAATAAATATAACTCGTTTGAGGTGCTCACTTTGAGGTTTGTCACACCGCTGCCTCTCCACCTGGCTGTTATCTACCGCCCCCCTGGGCCCTATTCGGACTTCATCAGTGAATTCTCAGAGTTTGTTGCTGATCTAGTGACGCACGCCGACAATATAATCATAATGGGGGACTTTAATATCCATATGAATACCCCATCGGACCCTCCATGCGTGGCGCTCCAGACTATAATTGATAGCTGTGGTCTTACACAAATAATAAATGAACCCACACATCGCAACGGTAATACGATAGATCTAGTGCTTGTCAGGGGTGTCACCACCTCTAAAGTTACGATACTCCCGTACACTAAAGTAATGTCCGATCATTACCTTATAAAATTCGAAGTTCTGACTCATTGTCAACAAACTAATAATAATAATAATAACTACTATAGCAGCCGCAACATTAATGCTGCCACAACGACAACTCTTACTGACCTACTGCCTTCGGTAATGGCACCATTCCCAAATTATGTGGGCTCTATTGATAACCTCACTAACAACTTTAACGACGCCCTGCGCGACACCATTGATAGTGTAGCACCGCTAAAGCTAAAAAGGGCCCCTAAAAAGCGTACCCCATGGTTTACAGAAGAAACTAAAGCCCAGAAATTATCATGTAGAAAGCTGGAACGCAAATGGCGTGCGACTAAACTTGAGGTTTTCCATCAACCATGGTTTGATAGTTTAATAACTTATAAACGCGTGCTTACCTCAGCTAAAGCTAAATATTACTCAAATCTCATCCACCTCAACAAAAATGATCCTAAATTTTTGTTTAGTACAGTAGCATCGCTAACCCAACAAGGGACTCTTCCCAGTAGCTCCACCCACTCAGCAGATGACTTTATGAATTTCTTTAATAAGAAAATTGAAGTCATTAGAAAAGAGATTATAGACAATGCATCTCAGCTACAACTGGGTTCTATTAACACAAATACGACTGTGTATACGACGGATACCGCCCTCCAAAATAGTTTCTCTCTCTTTGATGAAATAACATTGGAGGAATTGTCAAAATGTGTACATGGGACAAAACAAACAACATGTTTACTTGACCCAATTCCTGGGAAACTTATCAAGGAGCTTTTTGTATTATTAGGTCCATCATTGTTAAATATTATAAACTTATCACTTTCCTCTGGCACTGTTCTCCTAGCATTCAAAAAAGCGGTTATTCATCCTCTACTCAAAAGACCTAACCTCGATCCTGATCTCCTGGTAAACTACCGGCCGGTGTTCCACCTTCCGTTTATCCCGAAAATCCTCGAAAAAATTGTCGCACAGCAGCTAAATGAACACTTAGCGTCTAACAATCTCTGTGAACCTTTTCAATCCGGTTTCAGGGCAAATCACTCTACGGAGACAGCCCTCGCAAAAATGACTAATGATCTATTGCTAACGATGGATTCTGATGCGTCATCTATGTTGCTGCTTCTTGATCTTAGCGCCGCTTTCGATACTGTTGATCGTAATATTTTATTAGAGCGTATCAAAACGCGTATTGGGATGACAGACTTAGCCTTGTCTTGGTTTAACTCTTATCTTACTGACAGGATGCAGTGTGTCTCCCATAACAATGTGACCTCGGACTATGTTAAGGTAACGTGCGGAGTTCCCCAGGGTTCGGTTCTTGGCCCTGCACTCTTTAGTATTTACATGCTGCCGCTAGGTGACATCATACGCAAATACGGTGTTAGCTTTCACTGTTATGCTGATGACACCCAACTCTACATGCCCCTAAAGCTGACCAACACGCCGGATTGTAGTCAGCTGGAGGCGTGTCTTAATGAAATTAAACAATGGATGTCCGCTAACTTTTTCCAACTCAACGCTTAGAAAACGGAAATGCTGCTCAACACCGACATCTATTTAATAATACCACCTTAACATTTGACAACCAAACAATTAAACAAGGCGACTCGGTAAAGAATCTGGGTATTATCTTCGACCCAACTCTCTCGTTTGAGTCACACATTAAGAGTGTTACTAAAACGGCCTTCTTTCATCTCCGTAATATCGCTAAAATTCGTTCCATTTTGTCCACAAGCGATGCTGAAATCATTATCAATGCGTTCGTTACATCTCGTCTCGATTACTGTAACGTTTTATTTTCGGGCCTCCCTATGTCTAGCATTAAAAGATTATAGATGGTACAAAATGCGGCTGCTAGACTTTTGACAAAAACAAGAAAGTTTGATCATATTACGCCTATACTGGCTCACTTGCACTGGCTTCCTGTGCACCTAAGATGCAACTTTAAGGTTTTACTACTTACGTATAAAATACTACATGGTCAAGCTCCTGCCTATCTTGACGATTGTATTGTACCATATGTCCCGGCAAGAAATCTGCGTTCAAAGAACTCCGGCTTATTAGTGATTCCCAGAGCCCAAAAAAAGTCTGCGGGCTATAGAGCGTTTTCTATTCGGGCTCCAATACTATGGAATGCCCTCCCGGTAAAAGTTAGAGATGCTACCTCAGTAGAAGCATTTAAGTCTCATCTTAAAACTCATTTGTATACTCTAGCCTTTAAATAGACTCCCTTTTTAGACCAGTTGATCTGCCGTTTCTTTTCTTTTCTTTTCTACTCTGCTCCCAACCCGGGGTGGACCGCTAGCCTGTCCATCGGATGGGGACATCTCTACGCTGCTGACCCGTCTCCGCTCGGGATGGTTCCTGCTGGCCCCACTATGGACTGGACTTTCGCTGATGTGTTGGACTTTCACAATATTATGTCAGACCCACTCGACATCCATTGCTTTCGGTCTCCCCTAGAGGGGGGGGGGGGGGGGGGGGGGGGTTCCCACATATGCGGTCCTCTCCAAGGTTTCTCATAGTCATTCACATTGACGTCCCACTGGGGTGAGTTTTCCTTGCCCGTATGTGGGCTCTGTACCGAGGATGTCGTTGTGGCTTGTACAGCCCTTTGAGACACTTGTGATTTATAAATAAACATTGATTGATTGATTGATATTGTTGATAATAAAGGTAAAGTATTGGTATTGTTCATTATCAATAGCGCTATTTCTATTGGTATTCGTATTGCTCCATTTTTAGTGTAATAATGCTCATTGTCATTTCTGTAATATTTTTTATTTTCGCTAACTGCTTATTTGCTATTACTTTTATCATCATATTGTACATGTCGTATTTGCTGATGTTGCTCTATTGTTGTTGTTGTTGTTGTTGTGTTTGCTGTTTTTGTCTCTCTGTCTAATCCCCCTCTTGTCCCCACAATTCCCCCCTCTGTCTTCCTTTTTTTTCCTCTTTCTATCCCCTCCTGCTATGATAATATAAATACATTTAATAAAGTCAAATACAAATAAGGCAACAAAAGAAGTATCCTACACTTCTCTTTTGTAAAGTAAATCTGAACAGCTGATATGGGCATCTACATCTACTATTTGATTTGCCTGAGAAGCTGGACAGGACAAAAAAAAAAGAAAAAAAAAAAAAGAAAAAAAGTGTGACCCGCTAAATCATGGGTGTCAAACGTACGGCCTGCGAACAGGTTTTATCCGGCCCGCGAAATGAGTTTGCGAAGGATAAAATTTAACTTGAAATTTTTGAATGAAAGAAACAGCTCTTTGTCACAATAGCAATTCTTTGTATCTTTGTATGGGACGGCGTGGCGAAGTTGGTAGAGTGGCTGTGTCAGCAATCGGAGGGTTTCTGGTTACAACCCCAATTCCCACCTTCTACCTTGCTAGTCACGTCCGTTGTGTCCTTGGGCAAGACACTTCACCCTTTGCCTCTGCTGGTTAGCGCCTTGCATGGCAGCTCCCGCCATCAGTGTGTGAATGGGTAAATGTGGAAATACTGTCAAAGCGCTTTGAGTACCTTGAAGGTAGAAAAGCGCTATACAAGTATAACCCATTTATTATACCATTTATCTACAAAAAACATACATGAAGTTTGGTTCTTCTATGAATTTATTATGGGTCTACTGAAATTGTGACCAAATCTGCTGGGTCAAAAGTATACATACAGCAATGTTAATATTTGGTTACATGTCCCTTGGCAAATTTCACTCCAATAGGGGCTTTTGGTAGCCATCCACAAGCTTCTGGCAAGCTTCTGTTGGAATTTTTGACCACTCCTCTTGACAAAATTGGTGTAGTTCAGCTAAATTGGTTGGTTTTCTGACATGGACTTGTTTCTTCAGCATTGTCCACATGTTTTCTTTTTCTTTCTTTAGTTTATTTCGAACATGAACACACTTACATCTTAATACAGCACACAATTTCATATCATTTCATTTTACATCATGCCCGAAAAGGAGTATGATGTTTAACACGCGAAGTCCCAGAGAAGGGTCAATTGACACTTTTACCTAGAAAACACACAAGAGGGTCATTTGACCCCTAGTCCCCCCTGTGGACACTCCTTTTGTTATGAAAATGTGGCTGTTAGTGGCACACGGCAGGGG
Organism: Entelurus aequoreus; assembly: GCF_033978785.1. NCBI lineage: Eukaryota > Metazoa > Chordata > Actinopteri > Syngnathiformes > Syngnathidae > Entelurus > Entelurus aequoreus. Next base: position 55,894,108 of record NC_084741.1, read on the forward strand.
GCCACTTGAGCCTGTGTGGGGGAGGGGACCTTACAGCTCAAGCTTTAGTTCTGAGGTAGGTTGTGTGTGTTTTTGCAAGGATCAACAGAATGAAGGGATCAACACTCTGACATTTATTGTTAAAAAAAATACAAAACAAAACATATTTACAAAGAATGAAAAAGCAACTGTTTTCCCAGTTTTGGTGTGGAGGGTTGTTGCAGAAGCAATTGTTATTTTTGTGTGCCAAAAATAGTTTAAAAAAAAAAATTTACAAAGAAAAAAGCATATTTACAAAGAATGAAAAACCATGTCCATGTAAACGTGACTGACATACATTTGAGCAGTCACTCACAATCCTGGCACTGCCATTGCTCCTTTCGGCATTTCCCACATGTATAATTTTTCTGTCTACCTAGACAAACTGCCCCTAACAGCCTCATTACCATAACAAAATGAGTGATTAGTGTATTCGGGAAAAGCGTCGGGCCAAATGACCCCTCTCTGGGTCTTCTAGGTAGACAGAAAAATGCTGGGACTTCTAGTGTTAATCCTACCCCTTTCCCACTTCAAAGCGTTTACAATGATATAGAATCACTTACTGACCTTTTTATATAATAAAATAACATCTATGAATTAGTATACACAACAGTTTTATAATATGTAATTATTTTAAGTCATTATCAACATACTGAGATGAAGAATATCTTATTTTTAATAAGGTTAGAAGTATTTCTCATAATTCTTCTTCTTTGTACTTTACACTATTATTTTGAACAACCTCTTAAACTGGATCATATCAGTACAATTTTTAACTTCTTCACTTAATCCATTCCATAATTTGATTCCACATACTGATATGCTAAAAGTTTTAAGTGTTGTACGTGCATATAAATGTTTGAAATTGTTTTTTCCTCTAAGGTTATATTTCTCCTCTTTAGTTGAGAAGAATTGTTGTACATTCTTTGGTAGCAGGTTATATATTGCTTTGTACATCATTTTAGCTGTTTGCAATTTTACCAAATCACCAAACTTTATTATTTTTGACTTAATAAATAAAGGGTTTGTATGTTCTCTATATCCAACATTATGTATTATTCTAACTGATCTTTTTTGTAACACGGTTAGCGAATATAGCGCACATTTGTAGTTATTTCCCCTTATTTCTGCACAATAACTCAGATATGGTAACACTAGCGAGCAGTGGAGAATATGAAGTTATTTTAAGTCAGGACTTTGGGAAGGCCATTCTAAAACCTTAATTCTAGCCTGATTTAGCCATTCCTTTACCACTTTTGACGTGTGTTTGCCTTTTCCATTGTCCCATTTAAAGCACCAGTTCGATTGGCAGCAAAACAGGCCCAGAGCATAATACTACCACCACCATGCTTGACGGTGGGCCTGGTGTTCCTGGGATTAAAGGCCTCACCTTTTCTCCTCCAAACATATTGCTGGGTATTGTGGCCAAACAGCTACATTTTTGTTTCATCTGACCACAGAAGTTTCCTCCAGAAGGTCTTATCTTTGTCCATGTGATGTCAGTTTTGTAATCAATCAAAAATATCAAGCAGCTAAAATGCGCCAAACATGGGGAAGTGTGGAGAGAGTGTTTTGGCGTGGCGAAGTTGGTAGAGTGGCTGTGCCAGCAATCGGAGGGTTGCTGGTTACTGGGGTTCAATCCCCACCTTCTACCATCCTAGTAACGTCCGTTGTGTCCTTGGGCAAGACACTTCACCCTTGCTCCTGATGGCTGCTGGTTAGCGCCTTGCATGGCAGCTCCCGCCATCAGTGTGTGAATGGGTGAATGTGGAAATACCGTCAAAGCACTTTGAGTAGCTTGAAGGTAGAAAAGCGCTATACAAGTATAACCCATTTGTCATTTATTTATATATATTACCCATCATACACTCTAACGGCTTTATATATGTGTAATTTTTTAACTATATATACGCATTTTATAATGTCCACAAAATGTGTGTTATGTGCGACTGTGTGTTGACTTTATTTGTTGGTTTTAGTTAATTCACACCGGGAGTGGGGAAAGTTGTTTTGGACCGGGTCGTATAAATTGATGATGTCCTGGAGGTTCTTGAAAACAAACTTCTGGCCGTTAACTACCAGTTCCATCAACCTCCACATGAAGGCTGCAAGGACTTCCCAACTCAAAGTACTTTGCAGAGGAATCAATTTAGGCTAAAATACACCGCGAGCCAATCTTCTTGTTAAACTTGTGACGTCTCGCGGGCCTCTCTAAAGACATCGGCGGGCCACACTTGGCCTGCGGGCCGTAGTATGGATACCCCAGCTTTAGGCTCCATGTACAGTATTACTGCTGTTTCTATCCCTTCACTCCCCCATAGTATTATCTTAAGTGTGGAAACACAGTTCACTCTAAGTATGCTCACCCTTTTAAAGAGATTTTATGCACGCCATAAATCTGTCATTTATGTGTGAGCTTTTGACGCCCCTCTCCACATCACCTGGTTCTGTAAAGGTCATACACGTGAAACCCTGCTGGGTATTTCATTTACTTATATTCATCGGTGCTGCACATGCATTTTTCCTGGAACAAAAGACCAATGACACTCATTGAATCAAATGTAATTGTTGTTTTATTTATGTATATTCTTTGTAACTTGTATTGCGTCCACAGCTGGCTTTTGCCATCTATATGCACACAGGCTAACGCAACACACTCCAACACTCTTCAACAACAAGGATACTTGAACCACAAGGTGTTTGCTGTGATTTGGCCTTGTTAAGCTGTTAACCCTCAACAGAGAGAATTGCTTCTGTTGGGAAGTGTGCACGTGCGTGTGTGTGTGTGTGTGTATGGGTGTGCATGTGTGTGTGTCTGAAGGTGATAGCAGGGGGTATCCTATCTTTGAGTTAAGGGGTCTATCAAGGGACAAACTTCTGTGGTACCACAAAGCCACATGATCCATCTCCCTTTTTAGCTGATGTCAAGACCATTTTATGTGATGATGATTTGATGCTTGGGCACCGGGTCTACTTCTCCTCGCCTCAGATTGAGCTATGATAGGAAGCACTGCGACCACTGTGCTGTTCACAAAGGAGAAGTGTCCCTCAGTTCCTTGTCGCACAATGACAAATCCAATTCAGTGAAATTCACATTATTTGAATATTTGACTTTTTTTTTCCAAACAAGAGACTGATGCACCAAGTACAGAAGAACCTCAATTTACAGTTCTGTGGCCGTGCTCTTACTCAAAACATTCAGATTAATTCTGATTAATCTACAGTTACGGTCAAAAGTTTACATACACTTGTAAAGAACATAATGTCATGGCTGTCTTGAGTTTCCAATAATTTTTACAACTCATATTTTTTGTGATAGAGTGATTGGAGCACATACTTGTTGGTCACAAAAAAAATTCATGATCTTTGGTTCTTTTATTAATTTCTTATGGGTCTACTGAAAATGTGACCAAATCTGCTGTGTCAAAAGTATTCATACATACAGTACTTGTCCCTTGGCAAGTTTCACTGCAATAAGGCGCTTTTGGTATCCATCCACAAGCTTCTGGCAAGCTTCTGATTGAATTTTTGACCACTCCTCTTGACAAAATTGGCGCAGTTCAACTAAATTTGTTGGTTTTCTGACATGGACTTGTTTCTTCAGCATTGTCCACACATTTTTGATTGATTGATTGAAACTTTTATTTGTAGATTGCACAGTACAGTACATATTCTGTATAATTAACCACTAAATGGTAACACTCGAATAAGTTTTTCAACTTGTTTAAGTCTAGGTCCACGTTAATCAAATCATGGTAAAATACCACAAGTCATGCACTGGCCGGGAATCGAACCCAGGTCAACTGCTTGGAAGGCAGCTATGCTAAGCACTATACCACCAATGCTTAGTAGTGTCTAAGTCAGGAGTTTGGTAAGGCCATTCTAAAACCTTAATTCTAGTCTGATTTAGCCATTCCTTTACCACTTTTGATGTGTGTTTGAGGTCATTATCCTGTTGGAACACCCAACTTGCGCCCAAGACCCAACCTTCGGGCTGATGATTTTAGTTTGTCCTGAAGAATTTGGAGGTAATCCTCCTTTTTCATTGTCCCATTTACTCTCTGTAAAGCACCAGTTCCAAAACAGGCCTAGAGCATAATACTTCCACCTCCATGCTTGACGGTAGGGATGGTGTTCCTGGGATTAAAGGCCCCACCTTTTCTCCTCCAAACATATTGCTGGGTATTGTGGCCAAACAGCAAAATATTTGTTTTGTTAAAATTTTGAGATCCCAAAAAAGGAATGTAAAAGCTCTAGATGTGACCACACCTTTAACATCATGTTCATCTTAACAAGAAACCTGGCTGTTGATCGAAACAAACAATAATGTGGACTTGTTACTCCTTTTGCGTAGTATTTTAAGATGGATGTTCTTCAGTTAAAAGAAACTTGACATAATTTATGTCATGTTTTAGTTTTGTACTCAAATTTTCCTTCAACTTCCATATTGATATGTTTGGATATGCAACTTGTCACTTCCGGATCAACTGCCCATGTGTGCATGTGCGACGCTAACAATACTTAAAAAACTACCCGGATATACATACATACACTCATGCATATAATCACGTTTCATCAAACATATATCAACGTTTTTGCCTTAGGGGAAACTGGGTAACACATGGCACACCGACAAAGCTTAACCTATTGTTGTTGTGATCTAAAAAAGGAATCCAAGTGCAGATCCGTAAAAAGTATTTTTTTAATAACAAAAAAATCACTGGAGGAATTAAATCAATTGTAACAAAAGTTCAGCTCCAGGAAAAATGTGTCAAAATCTGTCCTCCACTTGAGAAAATACAAAAAACAGGATTACAAAAAGGTCCAGGGAAAAAGACAGAGTACCTATGCTCAGACTAAACTCTACCGCAGACAACGGACGAACTGGCACCAGCTGAGTGGAGATCCAGGGTTTAAATCTGGTGGTTGATTGGAGACAGGTGGGCTCAGACGACTGGCAGCTCACCTGAAACTAATGACAGGGTAGGAGACTTACAGACACAAGAGAGAGGTGGGGAGTAGGAAGACAAGCGGAAAAAGAGCAGGAGAACCGCCCTCATGACATTGTTACTATAACAATCTACAAGGTTAATACAGTTTGCTTCTCTTTCTTCCCCTCCATTTATCTGCTTCCTTTTGTATTTCAAATTATCATTACATATATGTATTCTTGCATTTGAAACAATTGTATTGTTGATAATAGAGGTAATTATTGTTGTTATTCATTATCAATAGTGCTATTTCTATTGGTATTTGTATTGCTCCATCTGTAGTGTAATAATGCTCATTGTCATTTCTGTATTATTAATATTTATTTCACTACCTGCTTCTTTGCTATCACTTTTACTATCATATTTGTACATATTATATTTGCTGATGTTGTTCTGTTGTTGTTGTTGTCTCTCTGTCTTATCCCCCTCTTGTCCCCACAATTTCCCCCTCTGTCTTCTTTTTTCTCTCTTTCTATCCCCTCCAGTTCCGGCCCGGCTGCACCAAATGATAATATAAATACATTTAATAAAGTCAAATACAAATAAGGCAACAAGAGCAGTATCCCAGACTTCTCTTTTGTAAAGTACATTTGTACAGCAGATGTATGCATCTACATCAACAATACGATTTGCCTGAGTAGCTGGACAGGACAAAAAATGAATTAAAAACATTTTAAAAAATAACTACCCAGAAAGTGTTGCCAGAAAGATGTCAGGGATTTGAAGTCATTCTGTGCTGCAGATGGGTTAATCGTGTTTACATTTTTAATCAGATCAATACTAATGAATTAATCCACATTAACAGGTTAGTTATAAGAGCAATAAATAATCATCTTTTTAACAATATTAATTAGATATGACACACGATAAATGCTTTTAAATGTAATATCGGAAATGATCGGTATCGGTTTCAAAATGATCGGTATCGGTTTCAAAAATTAAAATGTATGACTTTTTAAAACGCCGCTGTGTACACGGACGTAGGGAGAAGTGCAGAGCCTTAAAGGCACTGCCTTTGCGTGCCGGCCCAGTCACATAATATCTACAGCTCTTCACACACACAAGGGAATGCAACGCATACTTGGTCAACAGCCATACAGGTCACACTGAGGGTGACCATATAAACAACTTTAACACTGTTACAAATATGTGCCACACTGTGAACCCACACCAAACAAGAATGACAAACACATTTCGGGAGAACAGCCGCACCTTAACACAACATAAACACAACAGAACAAATACCCAGAACCCCTTGCAGCACTAACTCTTCCGGGACGCTACAATATACACCCCCCGCTACTCCCTACCCACCCACCCCACCTCAACCCCGCCACCCCAGCCCCGCCCACCTCAACCTCGTCATGCTCTCTCAGGGAGAGCATGTCCCAAATTCCAAGCTGCTGTTTTGAGGCATGTTAAAAAAAATAATGCACATTGTGATTTCAATAGTAAATATGGCAGTGCCATGTTGGTATTTTCTTCCATAACTTGAGTTGATTTATTTTGGAAAACCTTGTTACATTGTTTAATGCATCCAGCGGGGCATCACAATAAAATTAGGCATAATAATGTGTTAACTCCACGACTGTATATATCGGTATCGGTTGATATCTGTCCACACAGAAGTACAGCCTCATATCATAAACATTTTGAAGTGAAATTTGCCAGCGACCACACCAGTCAGAGCCTCCTCACTCATCTTTGCACTGTCGTATACATTGATCTGATCACTGACCGTATAACAACCCACTTCACCTTTCAGATAACCATCAAAATAGATTGCGTATTTAATCTGCGTAGGTATATAAGTACATTATTCTTGCGATATTTTTTGTGGTAAATCACATTGTTTTTGACAGCCGTAGTATATATTATTGTTCTTGTGGTACTCGTTGGGCTAAACCGGTACTACAATTGGTGCCATTGCATGTGCCAATATGACAATTTCCTTAAATACTAAGTACAATTAGGCTTACTTCCATAATGTATGGTGTGTCTCTAAAACACGCACAAAAAAACCACCGGACACATTTAGATGCATCTTTAAATAGTTCAGTCCCAACCGTTTTTGTCTTTACTTCTGCTACATCCCACAGCCTCACATATAAATCCATTAGGTGGACAAATACTGGTTCAGCCTTTTGTCAAACAGCACTACATACTTGTTTTGCTGGTCTGTTGCTACCAAAGAGGCTGCAAGAGGGTTCACGCTATGCAGGATGAAAACAACAAAAAACAGAGTGAACCCTCTTGTCAGTCATCCACTCTCTTAGTCTCTGTGGGTGGGGGCGAGCCACACAGAAGTACAGCCTCATATCATAAACGTATGGTAGCGTAGAAGAAACCATTCAAATCTATTTACTTGTTCCTTATCTCATTTAGGGCATTATCTGAAAGTTTAATCGAAATCCACCCTTAACTCTTTGAGTTATGTTACTATCCAGTTAACAAACAGACCAACATTGGCGGCTACATACAGTAACCTCCTAGGTAATAGTCATTTTGAAAAGTTATTTCCAAAAACAGCAGCTCTGTCTGTTGAAATGACCATTATCAAAACAGCGTGCCTTGACATTAATTTTAGCGCTTATTTTTGTGTAACTGCTACAGAATTGGTTAAATTGTCATCATCCTTTAGCCTCAGCCATAAAATGTATGTTGATGCAGTTGCAAATCTACTACTTGCATATTCGTCACTTATGGAAAATGCCGAAAGATGATATTCCAAAGTGAGGCATTTGATTAAAAAAAAATAAAAAATTAATAAGCAACTGATGGGAAGCTTGAGTTTGAGTTTGAGTTTGAGTTTGAGTTTATTTCGAACATGCAAGCATACAACATGATACATCACAATTTCCAGTTTCTTTTCAACATGTTCGAAAAGGAGTAGGAAGAAGCAGAGCTTATTTAATCCTACCCCTTTTCTTTACATAACAGTTGCAAATCTTTTTGTTCACTTCCTGTTCACAAGTTTTCACAATAAACTCCATAAGTAATTACAATAAAAATAAATAAATAAATAATAGTAAGAATTTAATAATAATAATTGGTGAAGTAAGTCATATTTCATATGATGAGATAAGTAAGATTACTTTAAGAATGAATGAATGGATGGATTAAATAAATTGAGAATGTTTGTCATGGTTCTTCTTCATTGTACTTTGTAAACACTTTAAGTTTGAAGAGTTTCTTGAAGTGTATCATATTAGTACATTGTTTGATTGCTTTGCTTAATCCATTCCATAATTTAATTCCACATATTGATATACTGAAGGTCTTAAGTGTTGTACGTGCAAACAAATGTTTTAAATTACGTTTTTCTCTAAGATTATATTTCTCCTCTTTTTTTGAGAAGAATTGTTGTATATTCTTGGGTAGCAGGTTATAGTTTGCTTTGTGCATAATTTTAGCTGTTTGCAAATTCACTATGTCGTGGAATTTCAGTATTTTTGATTCAATAAATAAAGGGTTTGTATGTTCTCTATATCCAACATTATGTATTATTCTAACTGATCTCTTTTGTAACACCGTTAATGAATGAAGTGTACTTTTGTAATTATTTCCCCATATTTCTACACAGTAGCTCAGATATGGTAACACTAGTGAGCAGTAGAGAATATGAAGGGATTTTTGGTCTGGAACATGTTTTGCTTTATTCATTATTGACGTGTTTCTTGCAACTTTATGTTGTATATTTTTTATGTGAGATTTCCAGTTCAATTTATCATCAATCATTATACCTAGAAATTTGGTTTCGTTTACTCTTTCAATTTCTATTCCGTCTATTCGTATTTGTGTTTGACTTTCTCTTCTACTGTTACCAAATTGCATTATTTTAGTTTTACTAAGATTCAACGATAGTCTGTTTTTGTCAAACCAGGATGCTTGGATGATGAAAACAGAGGATAAGGTTTATTCTACTGGAACTAAACAACTTTAATAAACAAACGTATCCACAGTTATGATTACTATGAATATCGTACATGTGCGTATAGATTCTAAACAGTCTGTGTTTGAAATTGGTCGTATAATAGCGTTGTAACCCGGTCCCCTTCACAATAGCGAGCGAGGAAAGCTGTGTGTGTAAATGAGAAGGTTCTGCTACATTAGCTTCATAACACCATAATCCTCTCTCCATAAAACATTACATGCACTGCAACATTTCTGATTTATGAGGGGTAGAGAATCGATGGGAAAAAATTAATGCCCGCAAAAACGTCCCTGGGACAATATTGAGCAGATTATAATTGTGATTTCTTTCAAGTGGCTGTTAGCCCGATGATGAATGGGAGCTAACCTTCCACCCTGCCGAGCACAAGAGAGAGTCTTTAATATAACAATTAAGTGTCCGTGTCATAGATTTTATTGTATCATTCTCGCTCTATCTTGTACCATATTCTGTCCTCCCTCCAGCCTTTTTAAAATCTGCTATCTCTCTCTTCTCACATCCTTTCATCTCAGAACAGCTTTTGCACAGATTAAATGGAGTCTTCAGTTTACTCCATCTCATAGCACTGACTTATATTTTATGACACACAATAAATCAGTTTTATGCCGATATTGATTTTTTCCCCCCCCTTTCTTGTTTAAATCAACGCAACCCATTTTGCCCTTTTCTCTTGGATTCTTTCCACTCTTCTATTTTCCAGGTCCTTCTGATAACATTTTTAACGGTAAAGAACGGTAAAGAAATGAAGCGTTTCAGCGTTTTTAGACTGACATAAACAGCCTTCTAGGTGGTCTGCAACAAGAGTTTTTGAGTAGCAAAGAAGTCAAAGTACCCTACTTTTCGGGCTGTAGAGCGCACCTGTATTTAAGCCGCACCCACCAAATTTGAGAAGAAATACATATTTGTTACATATATTAGCTGCACTGGACTATAAGCCACAGATATATACCAGTACAAAACATTTTGTAAATGTATATTTACATCCCTTAATTGTTCCCGAACGGTGCTTGTAACACGGCGGTGAAACGGCTGATCAAATAAAAACAAAAGTCATTGTCAATCGTAAACATGTTAGCATATTCACTAACGCCAACGACGTTAGCTTTTGTACGTTACGATAGCATGCACACTATGACGTCACTTTCGTTACTTGATTGACATTCTCGGCACCAAAGGATCATGTGAGATGACGCTGGCTGCTGCAAACTCAGTATTAAGGAAAAAAGAAGACCGGCAGGACGGGGAGAAAGACGTTTTAGTTCGACAGGCTCTCCCGCCATACCTTCCTTCATAAGCCTAAAGACCGACCGCACATTTCCTGTCTTCAAAATAAAAGTGCTGCTGCATCATGCCTGTGCAAACAAAATAAGAGTCTCAGAAAGCTAGCAAGCTATGAGTTTGTCGTCAATGTATTTCTTGTAAAGAGTATACAAACGAATATTGAAGCTGGACGAATAAGATGCCACTTTCATGTGGTATTGGACAGAAAGGAGGATTTTTTTTTTCTCCTCCACAAAGTACATTCGAAAATAAGGAAGTTATCAGCACTATTGTGAACCCTTTCTGATTCCAATCAATGCAAGTCATCAGAATCGGGTAATACACAAACTTGTATTATTGTATTTGTGAATGAAATGAATTTATATGTGTTAAACATGCTTGTATTTGTATTAAACACCTTTAACATGTTAACAAAAAAATTGTTTTTCAAAAATAATATATATATATATATATATATATATATATATATATATATATATATATATATATACTGTATATATATATATATATATATATATATATATGTGTATGTATATATATGTATGTATATGTATGTATGAATGAAGAGCGGATCGTGAGATGGACAGGTGGATCAGTGAGGCGTCTTCAGTAATGCGAACGCTGTATCGATCCGTTATGGTGAAGAAGGAGCTGAGCCGGAAGGCAAAGCTCTCAATTTACCCGTCGATCTACGTTCCCATCCTCACCTATGGTCATGAGCTTTGGGTTAGGACCGAAAGGACAAGATCACGGGTACAAGCGGCCAAAATGAGTTTCCTCCGCCGGGTGGCGGGGCTCTCCCTTAGAGATAGGGTGAGAAGCTCTGTCATCCGGGAGGAGCTCAAAGTAAAGCCTCTGCTCCTCCACATCGAGAGGAGCCAGATGAGGTGGTTCAGGCATCTGGTCAGGATGCCACCCGAACGCCTCCCTAGGGAGGTGTTTAGGGCATGTCCGACCGGTAGGAGGCCACGGGAAGACCCAGGACACGTTGGGAAGACTATGTCTTCCGGCTGGCCTGGGAACGCCTCGGGATCCCCCGGGAAGAGCTGGGCGAAGTGGCTGGGGAGAGGGAAGTCTGGGGTTCCCTGCTTAGGCTGCTGCCCCCGCGACCCGACCTCGGATAAGCGGAAGAAGATGGATGGATGGATGGAAATGTATATACATACTGTAGATGAGGTAGATCACCTCGACTTGGTCATTGTAAAAGTAGCTCGCCTGCTGAAAAAGTGTGGGCACTCCTGTTTTAAAACATCCATTTATCCATTATCTACCGTTTGTCTCTCTCAGGGTACAAGCTGGAGCCTATCCCAGCTGCATTCAGGCAGAAGGCTGGGTTCACCCTGGACAAGTCGCCACCTCATCGCAGGGCCAACACAGATAGACAGATATCATTCACACTCACACACAAGGGCCAACGTTGTGTGTTTAAAATCCTATCTGAGTAGTATTGTGTGATGTTCCTGTATGGGTTCCAACAAGAAAGACCACAAAGACTTCTCTGTTTTGGAACATCATCTTGATTGTCTCCATTTTGAGGGTACACATATGTCCAACTACCTCAAGTGAGTTTGCTCAGCTGATTGTTGTATTGCATATTACAATTTAATCTAAAAACAGCGTTGATTACTAACCTGGATCCAGTTAATTAAAATGAATAACATGCATATAACAATGAATATATGAATAACAATGCATAACATGGAGATATCCTAAAAACCTATGTTTGCTTAAATTCACTGCATATTTAAAGCAGATTTTGGGATTTCTTCCTGAGCAGGTAAATCCACCGACAGCAGCAAACATCTTCACTTTGTGCACCTGATCGCAAGCCGGAGGATGCGAACACGTGACACAACCAGGAAGTGTTGCGATTTGCAAAGGCTAGTCCGTCCCAATTAGCATCGCTCCAGCTGCGACTGGAGGACTCTCACAATGGCCCACACTCCCTCTGCTGCAGGGGCTGGGTCCTTGGAAAGATGCAGCCCCCGGAAACGAAAATTGACTCCATCAGGCACGGACTAATGCTTCCGGTATAACATAGCAAACGATCCCATTGGAGACCAAGCAGTCAATCAGAGTACGTTTCTCCAGTCCTCTGATTTGTTGCTTTTTTGATAGAAGTATAGCAGTGTGTCTAAACTTGTGTGAGCGCAGAGACGCAATCTGAGTGTAGAAAAAAATAGTTGAATGTGCAGAAGGGTGAGGTTGAGAAAGCGGAAGAGAGAGAGAGAGCACATCCATCTGACTGCAGACAGCATTAATTATTGAGTGTTAATATGGATAATAGCACATAAAAAACACTTTTATTGTGCACAAAAAACATTTATATTTGCTCTTTTTTTTTTTGCGTAAGTTTAATTTTTTTTCAAAATACAGTATATGTTTGCAAAATCTTTTTTTTATCCTCAAAATCTGCCTTTGTGACCTCAGCATTGACATATAAAGCCATAGATTTAGCTTTGAAATTAGAAGTTGTGTGACATTCAATGTATACCCGGAGATGGAGACAAACACACAACTGAGAGAGACTTTACCTTGTTAACCCTTCGTGTGCATCATGATTAATTGTTCATCTAAAGGGAAAGATATGGACATCATATTAGTTGTCATCGAAGTAAGAGCAGACATTGTACAGTCAGCGATCGTTTTATTATGTCTGTAGTATGAATTTATTGTTTAGCACTTGGCAATACTGCTACATGATGCTTAGTGTTTCACCAAAGCTGGATTTGTTTAGCACAGCTTCTAAAACTTGAAGCTCGTCCTCATATTCAGGATCAACAATACAAGTTTCTGGATCATAATCTTTCCAAAGTAATCGTTTTTGGCTCTCACAAAGTCTGCATGAGTTGCATTGTTTTTGGTGGGGAAGGGATCTGCGGTTCACACCTCTACGTCATGAGATCATGTGACTGGCCTCCTCATTATCTCTCAAAAAGGAATCTCCGTGAGAATGATACTATTTTGATCATATCTATTAATTCACAAACTTTGGAAGTTTTTAGGTGTCATAAATCAGATATATATACAGTCGTAGTCAAAAGTTTACATACACTTGTAAAGAACATAATGTCATGGCTGTCTTGAGTTTCCAATAATTTCTACAACTCTTATTTTATTTGTGATAGAGTGATTGGGGCACATACTTGTTGGTCACAAAAACATTCATGAAGTTTGGTTCTTTTATGAATTTATTACGGGTCTACTGAAAATGTGACCAAATCTGCTGGGTCAAAAGTATACATACGGCATTGTTAATATTTGGTTACATGTCCCTTGGCAAACATATTGCTGGGTATTGTGGCCAAACAGCTGAACTTTTGTTTCATCTGACATCACATATACAAAGATAAGACCTTCTGGAGGAAAGTTCTGTGGTCAGATGAAACAAAAATTGAGCTGTTTGGCCACAGTACCCAGCAATATGTTTGGAGGAGAAGGCCTTTAATCCCAGGAACACCAAACCTACCGTCAAGCATGGTGGTGGTACTATTACGCTCTGGGCCTGTTTTGCTGCCAATGTAACTGGTGCTTTACAGAGAGTAAATGAGACAATGAAAAAAAAGGATTACCTCCAAATTCTTCAGGACAACCTAAAATCATCAGCCCGGAGGTTGGGTCTTGGGCGCAGTTGGGTGATCCAACAAGACAATGACCCTAAACACACGTCAAAAGTGGTAAAGGAATGGCTAGAATTAAGGTTTTAGAATGGCCTTCCCAGAGTCCTGACTTAAACGTGTGGACAATGCTGAAGAAACAAGTCCATGTCAGAAAACCAAGACATTTAGCTGAACTGCACCAATTTTGTCCAGAGGGGTGGTCAAAAATTCAACCAGAAGCTTGTGGATGGCTATGAAAAGCGCCTATTGCAGTGAAACTTGCCAGGGGACATGTAACCAAATATTAACATTGCTGTATGTATACTTTTGACCCAGCAGATTTGGTCACATTTTCAGTAGACCCATAATAAATTCATAAAAGAACCAAACTTCATGTGACCAACAAGTATGTGCTCCAATCACTCTATCACAAAAAAATAAGAGTTGTAGAAATTATTGGAAACTCAAGACAGCCATGACATTATGTTAAACTTTTGACCACTCATATATATATATATATATATATATATATATATATATATATATATATATATATATATATATATATATATATATATATATATATATATATATATATATATATATATATATATATATATATATATATATATATATATATATATGTACTGATGAGAGCATATGAAATAAAAAACATATTAAACTCTGAAGTGCCTGCTTTGAACCTCACCACATACGATCATAAATAGAAACCTGTGGAACACAACATTTATTATGGATTAACTTTTTCATTTTTTTCTTCTACTTGTGAGTTGCTGCATTGGCATTAAAAGGGATAGTAGTGCTGGTATGTTTATATCAAATATTCACAAACGTGTATCTGCAAACTGTGCCAATACAACTGAAGGCCAACATTCTCTTTCAGACAAAAACATGAGCGCAAATAATCAACAAACAATGAAAGAATAAACAAACTCAAAGAGTGATAGCTGTGTATCCAACAAAACCAATGTCGGTTGGATGAAAAGTGAATAATAATCAAAGTAGGCCTCCTTCATAGATGAGATATAAATTGCTTAAAAGAAAACTGACTGGTTAGTGCATAGAGTTAAATGCAATGAGAGCTGGCTTTATCTCAATCAATTTGTACCCGTCTGTTGGCAGGTGCCCAGGCTTTGAGTCCCATCGCCCAGTGTTGGTTCCAAGAGGGGTGCCAGCAAAGAGCAGCATCAATGTGGCCATTTAGAGAGAGATGTGTGCAGATGCAGTTGGAAGGTCAGGCCATTGTGTGGCCCTCTTCCCTCTCGCGTCTCTCTTCAAACCTCTAGGACGCTTTCCACATCAAAGTTGTTATTGAGGCCCCCCAATCGGAAATCCTGGTTTGGCAGGGAAGCAACGTCCTGAATATAAGAATGAGGGGCCTTGACCCAACATGGGGACCTCCTGAGCTAAGAAAAAGATTGATTCTTGCAGGGCCTCTTTACACTTGGTATTACCAGGCCTTTTATACAGTATTATATGTAGTCTAGGTTGTATAAAAATAGGGCTGTCAAAAGTTATTGTTCAAACTCATGCAATTAATCACAAAAACCTCATCACATTAATCTTGAATAAACTCCGATTAATTGCTCAATTTTTTTGGACCGCTCATGCTCTTTTAGCATAACTGTGGATTTGTAGATAAAATACCTGTATGACATACTGACAATAAAATAAGATTTGTGCTTGTTAAAGTTACTTTAAAGGCCTACTGAAATGAAATTTTTGTATTTAAACGGGGATAGCAGATCCATTCTATGTGTCATACTTGATCATTTCGCGATATTGCCATATTTTTACTAAAATGATTTAGTAGAGAACAACGACGATAAAGTTGCAACTTTTGGTCGCTGATAAAAAAAGCCTTGCCTGTACCGGAAGTAGCGTGACGTCACAGGCTGAAGGGCTCTGTCACGCCAAATGTCTTCCCTCTACAAAAACCTTCCCTCCCCCATTTACTTCCGTGGTCATGTTTCCTCTTACGTCATTGACAGTGAACGATAGCACTTCGGCTTTGACTGCCCGTCGCTGGAAGTGATACTTCGTCTTTGACAGCTGCTGGAATCTGAAGAAATCGATAGTTTTTTTTTGTACAGGCGCAAAACAGGACAGTCGCGTGCAGGTTAAGGACCCTCGGCAACTTTGTGATTTTATTGGACGCAGCCCCGGAAGTAAATGGGGGAGGGAAGGTTTTTGTAGAGGGAAGAAATTTGGCGTGACAGCTCCTCACATTTCCCCATTGTTTTCAATGCAGCGAGAGCGATTCGGATTGAGAAAGCGACGATTACCCCATTAATTTGAGCGAGGATGAAAGATTTGTGGATGAGGAACGTTAGAGTGAAGGACTAGAGTGCAGTGCAGGACATATCTTTTTTCGCTCTGACCGTAACTTAGGTACAAGCTGTCTCATTGGATTCCACACTCTCTCCTTTTTCTACTGTGGATCACGGATTTGTATTTTAAACCACCTGAGATACTATATCCTCTTGAAAATGAGAGTCGAGAACGCCAAATGGACATTCACAGTGACTTTTATCTCCACTACAATACATCGGCGAAGCACTTTAGCTACGGAGCTAACGTGATAGCATCGTGCTTAACTGCATATAGAAACAAAATAAATAAACCCCTGACTGGAAGGATAGACAGAAAATCAACAATACTATTAAACCATGGACCTGTAAATACACGGTTAATGCTTTCCAGCTTGGTGAAGCTTAACAATGCTGTTGCTAACGACCACATTGAAGCTAACTTAGCAACCGGACCTCACAGAGCTATGCTAAAAACATTAGCTCTCCACCTAGGCCGGCCAGCCCTCATCTGCTCATCAACACCCGTGCTCACCTGCGTTCCAGCGATCGACGGCTCGACGAAGGACTTCACCCGATCACAGATGCGGTCGGCGGCCCGGAGATGGAGGAAGTCAAGGTGAGGTCGGCGGCTAGCGCGTCTGCTATCCATCTCGAAGTCCTCCTGGTTGTGTTGCTGTAGTCCGCCGCTAATACACCGATCCCACCTACAACTTTCTTCTTTGCAGTCTTCATTGTTCATTATACAAATTGCAAAAGATTCACCAACACAGATGTCCAGAATACTGTGGAATTTTGAGATGAAAACAGAGCTTTTTGTATAGGATTCAATGTGTCCGCATACTTCCGTTTCAACGATTGACGTCACGCGCATACGTCATCCTACATAAACGTTTACAACCGGAAGTTTAGTGGGAAATTTAAAATTGCACTTTATAAGTTAACCCGGCCGTATTGGCATGTGTTGCAATGTTAAGATTTCATCATTGATATATAAACTATCAGACTGCGTGGTCGGTAGTAGTGGGTTTCAGTAGGCCTTTAACTCACACATGCAAGTAATCTACTATGATTAATCTGATTTGAAACATTAATCGTTTGATATTACTAATAAAAACATGAACTTAAAAGGGTCATATCATGATTTTTTTTCTACATTTACAACACTTCCCTGTGGTCTACATAACTTGTAATGGTGGTACTCTACTTAAAATGTTGCATAGATGTTGTTTTACAGACCATCTTCAAGCCACTTTCTAACTGTCTCTTCAAAATGGGGCGGTCTTATTAATGTACCAAATCCCCCTCCAGGCCAAGCCCCTTTGAACTGTTTTCCTCCCCGTCAGCCTTGTTGTAGTTTGTAGCGCTTCCATATCGAGTGTACAGACAGATAAGTTAGAACCATGCATTACCTGTCATTACAAATACCAACAGCAGAGAATTTTAGCATGCATGTGCATCTACGAGCCAGTCTGGCCCACGACAAGAGACTAAAGAAAAATCAGAAACTTATTGACTACAACTTTGGACTACAACTAAACAAATGGTAGTCTCACGCAAGGCTTTTCAAGTAAACCTCTACCATTAATAGAGATATCCGCTGACGTAACTAAGGCAAAATACGTCACTAAAGTCTTAAATTCCAACGGCCTGTTAGGAGCAAGTTTGGAAGAAGGCAAGGTTGTTTTATAAATACATCCGCCATGGTTTGAATTCCCATTTACGGGACTTATTGGTATCCCAAATACATACAACCAGTTAGCAATATGTAAGAGAAGTTGGTTTTGCATTATAGCATCCCTTTAAAGTTGCGGTACCCATGTTATATTCTTTAACAACAACAAAAATTAGCATTTTACAGTATATCCTAACAAAAATAATTTCTGAAAAAATTGTACGTGCTGTCTGGGCCTTATAATTAAGTATTTTAGTAAATAACCACAATTATTTGTCTTTCTGGTGGTCAACCCCTCCAAATCGAACCACAGGATTTAGAGAAAGGAAGGGTGAGCAGAGCCCATGAAGAAGCCTCTTCATTGGCTGACGCGATATATAGTGAAGTGCGTGCACGGTGCAAACTTGTTTTCAGTAAAGCCTTATTTTGCTGTTGATTCTTGGCCAACCATGGTCATTCACAAAATGTGCATCTAACGCAACTGGCCTGAATGGTTATAGTTTAAATTAATTTCAAACATACATACATTTACAATATTGTACATCACATACAGTATTTTCAGTTTTTAGTGGGAAAAAACAGAGCTTATTTAATGTTACCCATATTCCATTTCATAGCAAATTAGTAGCCTACACTTAATGTGCTCAATTTGTATGACAAGCAAATTACACATAGATAAATAATCAAAAAAGTTCTCATCAATATATAGTTGTTTATAATATGTGATTAACATAATGAGATGGATAGGATTATTTCATTTTTGTTAACGGTCATGACCTTCTATGACTTAGTGCAGGGGTCGGCAACCTTTACCACTCAAAGAGCCATTTTGGCAAGTTTCACAAATTAAAGAAAGTAATGGGAGCCACAAAAAAAATGTTTAAATTCAAAATGAAAAACACCGCATACAAAGCTTAAATGCTTTGTGCTATATTAACCAGGGGTCTCCATCACACGCACCGGCACGCACTTTAATGTGGAAATTTGATGTTAGTGCAGCCCGCGAGTTTTGAATGAATGGCGCTTGATAGCGTCATACTTGCCAACCCTCTCATTTTTCCCGGGAGACTCCCGAATATCAGAGCGTGATGACACTGCATTTGGCGCCCTCTACAGTCCGCCCTAACGGTGTAACTGCTCGACCACACGTAGAATGCAATTTCAGCTTGCTCACGTAAGTGACAGCAAGGCGTACTAACTCAGCAGCCACACATCTTACACTGACGGTGCCAATACCCAGAATCCCATGCAGCCCTAACTCTTCCGCTCAACCAACGCACGGAGAGGGGGGGGGGGGGGGGTTGATGTGTGGGGGGATTTGGTGGTAGCGGGGGTGTATAATGTAGACCGGAAGAGTTAGGGCTGCATGGGATTCTGGGTAATGGTTGTGTTGTGTTTATGTTGTGTTACGGTGGGATGTTCTCCAGAAATGTGTTTTTCATAATTTTTTGGTGTGGGTTCACAGTGTGGCGCATATTTGTAACGTAACAATGTTAAAGTTGTTTGATACGGCTACCGTCAGTGTAAGCTGTGTGGCTGATGAGTAAGTATGCTTTGCTGTCTCCTGTGTGTGCAAGTAATAACAACATGCAACATGTGGCTGGACTGGCACGCTGTATGTAAATGCTATAGAGGACAATTACTGCAGTGCATTTAGGGCACGCCCTTTATTTAGTAATTATAGTGTAAATAGGATTATTTTTTCCCTGGGAGTAATCTATGAGAGACACTGAGATCCATAAGTCTCCTGGGAAAATCGGGGGGGGTCAGCATGTATGTAGCTGAGCCGCATCAGAGTGGTCAAGGAGCCGCATGCGGCTCCGGAGCCGCGGGTTGCCGACCCCTGCTTTGTGCTCAGTTAGTGCCAGCGCTCCGTCCTCCCTCTTTTTTTCCCACTTCCTGTGCGTTTCACGTGATTGACACACCTGCCTTTGTTTGGTGATTAAGACATAGACCTGTTGATCATCACCATCGGCGTGCTTTATATGCCAGCGCCACTTCTCAGACTGTGCTGTTGCCTTGTCATGTGCACACCTTATTGGGGTGCTGTTTGTGCATAAGTGAGCTTTGTGCGCAATTGTTTGCATGGCTTTTGCCTAAAGATTGGTACATGCATATATATATATATTTCTCCTCCTTTGGTGATAAGAATTGTTGTACATTTTTGGGTAGCAAGTTTTGGTTTGGTTATTGGGCATCATGCATCGATGGGAATCAGGACAAATATTTTTATTCTTGATCGTAAGAAAAAACTGCCGAATATATGTGCATGAGAAAAAATAAATAAATAGCCATTGGCATTTTATTTATAAAGGAGACATTTTGTCTAGTCAATAAAGGGGACGTTTCATTAAAAAAACATTTGTTTAGCTTCCTCATTTAAACCATGCAAACTTTTATGATGGTGTGTCCAAGGAAGTATCTAAATCAAGAATTGTTAGGAAACGGAATCACAACCAGAATCATTCAGTTTCCAAATTATGTCCAAACCTAAACAGGTTACAGTTTGTTTTGTACATAATTTTAGCTGTCTACATATACTGTATATTTCGAACCATAGGGTGCACCGGATTATAAGGCATGTTGCTGATGAGCGGGTCTATTCAGGTCTACTTTCAGACAAAAGGTGCACCGGATAATAAAGCGGATTAAAGGGGTCATGTTGGAGCTAGTGAGGACGGAGTCGAAGACGGAATGTCAAAAGATAGAGCTAAATGTTTTAATGTCATTCAGACTTTTGTTTAAACTACATCTTGTCATCCGTGGCTTGATGTGCAACAACAAACGCACACCGGAAATGTGTCCGGTAAAAAAAACCTCCGACCGAAACTCTCTAAAAATAACTGAAGTTCAGTGGGTACATTATGTAAACCCATTACACGATGGAGATTTTTTCAAACACTTCCTTGTGGTCTACATAACATGTAATGGTGGTTCTTTGGCCAAAATGTTGCATAGAATATGTTTTACAGACCGTACCATACCAACTTTATTTATAAAGCCCTTTAAAAACAAGCACAGTTGAAAAACAATGGGCTGTACACCACAAATAAATAGAGGCAAAAGACAGACTAAAAAATAACATTTAAAACAGAAATAAAAATACATATTGAAAAAGCAAATATAAATTACCCTAAGAACAGTTTGTTAGATAAAAAACAGTTTAAAAGTTAAAAACAGTTAAAAAAGTTAAAAGCTAAAAACAGTTTAAAGTCTCACCATCTTCAAGTCGCTTTCTGATGTCTCTATGTGGGCTGTATTATTTACATGGCTCCACTTCGACAGCGTCTTCTCCCTGTCATCTTTGTTGTACCAGTAGTTTTTAGCGCTTCTATAGCGAGCCTACTGACAGATATAAGTTAGAACTGTACGCTACTTTATATTAGAAATGGCAACAGCGGACTATGAATGCCCCACAACAAGAGGATCGAGAAAAAGGAGGATCTTATTAATTACATCGACGGACTTCAATGGAGGATGCGCGCAAAGCACTTTGGGTAAACGTTTACCATACATGGATAATTCGCTGACGTCAATTGAACAGGTGTCATCCTGCAGCCCACAGGTACTTCTCATGTGTGACTGCCATCTACTGGTTACACTCATCATTTCACCATGTACCAAATAAAATTGATTCGAGGTCGGTAAGCACAACCAACAATAATACATACATTAGGCGCACTGGGTTATAAGGCGCACTGTCGATGTTTAAGAAAATTAAAGGATAGTCTTATATATAGTCTTATATAGCCTTATAGTCTGAAAAAAACGGTACACCAAATCATTGAATTTGGATATTTTTGATTCAGTAAATAAAGGGTTTGTTTTTCATAACCAACATTATGTATGATCCTGTTGTTTTTGATACACTGTTAGTGAATCAAGCATACTTCTGTAATTATTTCTATAAAAAAAAAGAATATGGAGAGATATTTGGTCCAGATCATATTTACCTTTATGCATTATTGACGTATTTCAAGGTACCTTTATGTTGTATATTCTCTCAGTTTTCCAGTTATTATATTATCAAATACTACACCTAAAAAAGTTGTACCTTTTCAGCAGCACAATAGCCGCCCTCCTTAGCCATGGCCATAAATGTCTGTGAGTGTCCCAAAAGGCTTTTTATATATATATATATATATATATATATATATATATATATATATATATATATATATATATATATATATATATATATATATATATATATATTCCAATACCAAAATTATAAGTTGTGAGCTGCTTAGAACTTCTGCTCCATCCACCATGTGGAGTCAAACAGGATGTGTTGACTTTGCACCAGGTCCTCAATGGTCAGAGTGAATTTCCCTCACTATTCAAATGTCAAAACCCCTGTGGACTTTCAGATTTTTCTGTCAGGACAGACCTCCTCACCAGAATGACAGTAAACAGTTGCTGTCAGAAAGAGTAGGCTTTGACTTGTACTGGCAATGGCCTTGAACACAACATATTGATCATCTGACACTCATACAGATATATCAGCGTTGTATTGTTTCAGATATCTGCCTTGTGTTGGGTCATTCTACCACAACCTTAACATTAAGAAAGAACTACAATCTTATACTGAGATTATATATATATATATATATATATATATATATATATATATATATATATATATATATATACTACCGTTCAAAAGTTTGGGGTCACATTGAAATGTCCTTATTTTTTAAGGAAAAGCACTGTACTTTTCAATGAAGATAACTTTAAACTAGTCTTAACTTAAAAAAAATATACTCTATACATTGCTAATGTGGTAAATGACTATTCTAGCTGCAAATGTCTGGTTTTTGGTGCAATATCTACATAGGTGTATAGAGGCCCATTTCCAGCAACTATCACTCCAGTGTTCCAATGGTACAATGTGTTTGCTCATTGGCTCAGAAGGCTAATTGATGATTAGAAAACCCTTGTGCAATCATGTTCACACATCTGAAAACAGTTTAGCTCGTTACAGAAGCTACAAAACTGACCTTCCTTTGAGCAGATTGAGTTTCTGGAGCATCACATTTGTGGGGTCAATTAAACGCTCAAAATGGCCAGAAAAAGAGAACTTTCATCTGAAACTCGACAGTCTATTCTTGTTCTTAGAAATGAAGGCTATTCCACAAAATTGTTTGGGTGACCCCAAACTTTTGAACGGTAGTGTGTGTGTGTATATATATATATATATATATATATATATATATATATATATATATATATATATATATATATATATATATATATATATATATATATATATATATATATACATATATATATATATATATATATATATATATTATTTTTTTTATTTATTATTATTTTTTATTTTTTTTAATTATTAAATATTTTTTAAATCTGTCTTGTCCAGCCACCCAGGCTAATCATATTATTGATGCAGATGCCCATATCTGCTGTACAAAGTTTCTTTAGAAAAGAAAAGTGTGGGATACTTCTCTTGTTGCCTTATTTGTATTTGACTTTAAATGTTTGGGTAGAATTTTATCAAACAAAACCAGTTTTCTTTTAAGTAATAAAAACACCTACCGCCAACTCTTCGATCCACGGCTATATTTCATTGCTTTGCGTTGGTCTGGAGTAAACTATAATGAGTACGTTTTTTGTATATGATACATGCTGTATTGCGTTTGACTTTGTTCTTTTTTTGCTCATGTGATAAATGTGATGTCTTTAGTAAGCAAGTAATGATATCAAAAGCTCAACGTTCGATTTTGTTACGATATTATTGTAGAATTGTCCAAAAAATACAAAGACTTAGTAAAAATGTTATAGTGCGTAAAATGAAGTGGCAGGAATGTTTAGGATAATTACACTCATTGTAATTGAAGACAAACATAATGCTCATATGTTCATATTTATTACTACCAACATGTATTTTTAAGTACAAAGAATTGTTCATCCTTTGTTTCAAGCAAATATCTGACAATTTAATAATAATGTGAATACCTCAACCTTTTAATACCTGTTTAGCTTTGCTGGCTTCAAATATATTTTCCGGGTGATGGTTTATCAAGTAGTTTCTCATATATCCCACGGTATGCAGAGTCTGCGCTCCGACCGGGCACTTTACCCCGCTCTGTCTACTCGGAAACCCTCAAGACGAAGTACTTTAGTACGCAGACCTTCGCCAAAGAAGGTATCTTTTCGCTAGAGTTTGTTTGTCTGTTTGTAAGCATCCATCCGTCCATTTTCTACCGCTTGTCCCTTTCGGGATCGCGGGAGTGCTGGAGCCTATCTCAGCTGCATTCAGGCGGAAGATAGGGTGCACCCTGGACAAGTCGCCACCTCATCACAGGGCCAACACAGAGACAGACAACATTCACACTCACATTCACACACTAGGGCCAATTTAGTGTTGCCAATCAACCTATTCCCAGGTACATGTTTTTGGAGGTGGGAGGAAGCCGAAGTACACACAGTCACGGGGAGAACATGCAAACTCCCCTCGGAAAGATCCTGAGCCCAGGATCGAACCCATGACCTTCGTATTGTGAGGCACATGCACTAACCCCTGTTTCACCGCGTTGCCTTGTTTGTAAACAACATAACTCAAAATGTTATGGATGGACTTTGATGAAATGTTCAGGAAATGTCCATAAAAAAACAATTCCTCCGATCACACGTCTGCCGCATGCTTCCACCTTTTCTCCCCTCTCTGCGTTCCACGATTATGGGAGCTATAGTTTCTTTTTAGACCGGCCAATGCAAAAGCGCCACAAAAAAACTACACCAACTAAGTTTTCGTTCATACCGTCAGACATCAGGGCATTATTGCTAGGGCAGATATTTACTGTGGTATTCACAATAACAAATAACCCCTAGTCTTTAGGGATATGGCTTTCCAATTTTTTTACTTTCTTGCACGTTTTTTCCTTTTATATAAAAGGAGCAAAATGGATGGGATGGATGGATTATGTTTGTGTGTGAACATATAAATACTTTAAATGTAAACACAATGCTTGTCCCCATGGGATGCAGGATACATTTTTTTAAACTGCCCATTTTCTTAAACAAGCTTTGTTATATAGGCAGGGTCAAATATATAAAATAGTAGGATACGTTTGGAGACAATTGAGATTGTAAATGTATATGGCTCCACTCCTCCTCTGTTTTCCCCTTTGCCTTTTTCAACTCACGCGGAAAAGCTTTTCAAATTATGATGTGGATTGACGTGCAGCAGCTGTCCCCTCTCCAGGGTCCTGTCCGTCACCTCACTGGTCACCGCTGACAGGACTATGATGGATTAGGAATTGTCATCCAGGACGTTTGTCACTTGTTTACAAGTTGGCCATCCCTCATCTCTCACCACAGGCCTTATAATCTGGCCGACACTCCTCCGACCCCACCCCCGCCTACCCCAGCACCGCTGCCAGACACGCTACACAAGACAATGCCATACATTACAACAGTTCTTTTTTTTTTCCCTCCCCCTAACCTCTCTTGCGCTCTCTCTATCTTCCTCTCCAACATCCCTGGGCTGAACACAGTCAACACATTTAATGCATTAATATATGTGTTGTGTTCGCCAATCTCGTAGGGACTGGGGCCATGTCTTCTCCTGTCAACCTCCACCCCTGAGAACTGACTGGGTTTTATACAAACATCCCAGAGGGAGTAGGAATGAGACCCACATCTAACCTGCATTCTGTTATTTGAACAATGGCTGTTACATTCCTCGCCCCAAACTACAGTATGTGAAGTATTAATATAACTCAAGGTGTTGCTGGTCAATGGAAATACAGAAGAACGACAATGGTGTTGGGAAAGCCAACACAATCATGAGATCCCTGACAAGAATGATATCAAAATGATCAGCGTTTTCCCGCTATTCTATCATGCCCCTACCAAGACAGTCAATTGTATATTTATTTTCTAAATATTGCTATATCATAAACACATTTCTAAGGATACCTTTCATATAGAACTCGTCTAGACATTGTTATTTTATCAACAAACTAAATAGCCTTAGAATATGCATCGTTTTCATATAACAGTGTTTACAATTCATGGTCTGCTCTCTGTACAGAGCATTAATCAATATAATCAATCACCTTTTTAATTGTTTAATTTTCTCTGTGATTGTTTCCATTAGCTTCTGCACTTTCTCCCCTGTGCAAAGTGCGGAAGTTCCATCTGCAAACATATATAAAATCATTTTGCTCACAGTATTGACCCTTGGGGTTCTCCACAAACTATAGCCAACATGATTAGGTGTGTTCTCCTTATCAAACTGCTTCCTGTTCTTTAAAGGTCCTGCTGGGTCTCTGCCACACCAGAGTCCTTTTGGACTGATGGAGATGCGGATGAAGAGACAGGGCTGCGGAGCTGGCGCTGAGCGCCGGGACGGACAAGCTTCACAGTGTCTTGGCTGAATGAGCAGGTATCGGACGCATCCTCGCTCATCCATGCAGAATGGACACTGGCCGAGAGTTGGTGGGCGGCCGAGGGTGGAGTCGGCTCTCTTGGTTGCTTTGTTGCGTCTGCTCCTGTCTCTGGCCATGCTCCCCCCCACCCCAGCAGACGATGGCGTGGAAAACACAGCAGAGACCACCACAGTATATATGTTTTTCTTGTTGTTTTACTTTCGTGGCTGTGTGTAGATGTGGCTGGTTGCATCAGCTCTGCTCTTTTAATGTCTTTAATGTCCTTTGTGTTCATTGATGTTTCCCTCTTACATACATATTTATGTGCGCTATGGCTTTGAGTTTTTTTTTTCTTTGGCCTTGGTCTGGACCCCTTCTCCAGGGCCCCAGGCTTAGACTGAATATATTTTTTTCTCACCCAACCCCCGATACCCAGCGTTTACCTATTTCTCACTTTTTTTGTAAGGGGCACTGGAAGTTGGCAGACCCGTCAGCGATTGATTGATGGATTGAAAATTTTATTAGTAGATTGCACAGTTCAGTACATATTCTGTACAATTGACCACTAAATGGTAACACCCGAATATGTTTTTCAACCTGTTTAAGTCGGGGTTCACTTAAATCGATTCATGGTACAGATATATACTATCGTAATACAGTCATCACACAAGATAATCATCAGAGTATATACATTTAATTATTTACATTATTTACAATCCGGGGTGTGGGATGTGGAGGGGGTGGGGGTTAGGTTTGGTTGATATCAGCACTTCAGTCATCAACAATTGCATCATCAGAGAAATGGACATTGAAACAGTGTAGGTCTGACTTGGTAGGATATGTACAGCAAGTAGTGGACATAGAGAGAGAGATCAGAAAGCATAAGAACAAGTATCTACATTTGATTATTTACATTTCATTATTTACAATCCGGGGAGGCGGGATGTGGAAGGGGGAGGGTGTTAGTTTAGGGTTGAAGTTGACTGGAAGTGTTCTTTTAGTGCGGTTTTGAAGGATGATAGAGATGCCCTTTCTTTTACACCTGTTGGGAGTGCATTCCATATTGATGTGGTATAGAAGGAGAATGAGTTAAGACCTTTGTTAGATCGGAATATGGGTTTAACGTGGTTAGTGAAGCTCCCCCTGGTGTTGTGATTATGGCGGTCATTTACATTATGGAAGTAGTTTGATCCTGTTCTGTCTCCCTGTAATGTTTGTCTGATCTTGAATGGGATTATGCTGGAAATCTTAATTTCCCCTCGGGGATTATTAATGTATTTCTGATTCTGATTTCATGTTTTTATGTGAGATAATAACACACACGTCTTTCACTCTTCTATACATTCTAAATAGTGAAAAACTGCTAGCATTAGACGGCTACCAATGTAATTAAAGGGAAGGCACTTATTCCACCTATAAAACATCTAAAAAAAACCACCAAAAACCCTAAGACATGGTTTTATACACAGTATATGCTGTAAGTATATTTAATATAATAAGATACATATTCACAATAACGTGTAATACTTACAGTATTTTGGTCATTTTAAGCATTAACATAACTTCTTTCCTGGGTAAACATCTTTCACAGAGCGACTTCACGCTACTTCTGTCAACAACAACAGCACAGAGAGCGTTTTCTGTGCTTGCAACCACTAATCATAGTAGGCTTTGGATAAATGATCCAGCTGTAGTGAGCTAAGCCATTTTCCTACCATTATCATATAGCACAAGTGTTAAACGCCTAAACTAACAAAATAGAAACTTAACAAAACAGTCACTTACAATGTCTCTCACTGGGATGCAGACATATGTGATGGTTGTATCTTTCAGCACAATACTTGAGTCCCCTCTGAGCTAGTATGTATAGAACAGTCCTCAGGTATAAAATGCCGTGAGCAGATAAGAATCTTTCTGAGTCTTCCTAGCAATTTTGTCATGTTAAATTTGAGAGCCAGTATCCACTGGTTTAGTCGGTCCAGCTGTTTAGTAGGTAGTGTGTGAAATTTCAAAGTTGACCAACTTCTACGTCTAGTACCACAACCTTCCACTACACAGGTGTGAGGTATGATTAATAACATCCCATTAACTTTTTCAAACACATACTCCACTATAGAACAAGGTGCTCTGTCACTACACCAAAAAAGTAGTTCATTTGTGTTAGCTTCTACAGTAACAATGTTGTTATAACATGCAGGTGAGGTCATGCATATGGAGCGTTTTTTAGATGTCTTTTGGAGAGCTTTATAGCCGCCTCTTTCTAGCAGTTTTTTCACTCTGTAGAAGGCACGGAAAAGGGAAAGTCTGTTTTTGTCCCAAATAAGGATTGTGGATGTGGTTGAGTTTTCCTTTAAGTAGCCTTTCACACAATTCAACCTTTCTCCCAGATCCTACATTTCTCAATGATACAAGTAATATTTTGACTTAAATCAAATGTTCTTGTCATATACTGATAAATACTCCAACTGTTCCTGTTCTGTCTCCCTGTACAATGTCTGCTCTTGAACGGGATTGTGCTGAAAATAGAATGTTGTTGTACTTGTGCAATGACTATAGAGAGCTTCTTCTTTTTCTTCTTCTGCACACGCTCAGTCATCCACATTTGGTCTTATTGGTGTTTTGTCTAAATGGACATTTTTTTTCCGAACATACCTGAGTTTAATGATTAAAATGACACAATTTGCTCCAACTCATTCATTCTACACTTCAGTTACGTGGACCCCGACTTAAACAAGTTGAAAAACGTATTCGGGTATTACCATTTAGTGGTCAATTGTACGGAATATGTTCTGAACTGTGCAATCTACTAATAAAAGTTTCAATCAATCAATCAATACACTTCAGTTGCGATAGGATTTTTATTTTTTATGTGTTTATTTGAAGGACAATGTGCAGTTACATTAAGAAGATGGCTGCACCAGATTTAGCTACAATCCTAAATTCCATCCATAGTTCTGATCAGATTATTCTCTTTGTTCTTCTTGAAATTGACTGAATTTTTTTTCTAAACCAACATTTGCAGCTCCCCGATGACACTGTGGGGTTGTTTGTCTTTCTGCTCCTCAGTTGACTATTTCAAGTTATTAAATGCCTTAATTCTCCAGTTTATCACAAAAATCCTGGTGATGTTTTTTTTTATACTCCTTAAGTTAGTCTTTCATCTCCCTTTTGATTTTTGTACAATTCCTTCACAGAAATGGCTCCTGGAAGCTCGTAAATGATTGTTTTACTGCCACATCTGGTATCTCACGTGTCCCGGGTTCCTGGGACTCTTCGATGTCCTGGAAGTCCTCCGCCGGGATAGGAGATTCTCGTTTCCTGAGATGCATTTTGTTGCTAGGCAATTACTTTTAACTTGAGTTAACTTGGCTCGCGTGTGGCAATCTTTTAATCAGTACCTCACGCCAGATAACATTGGTTATCACCAAGCATTCTTGTCATTTTGGTCAAGATCTGTGGTCAGTGCCAAAACAGTCTAAAGGTCTGTAGAGCTCAGGTTTCCTTCCCCTTCAAGTTAAGGGCATGTTAATATATGTCAATATTTTTATTAGTGTGTTATTAATGTGTGCATTTTTCTAAAGTTTCTGACTTATTTAGCAAACTGACGTATACAAGATCTCTCTCCGTTTGATGTGGTGTAGTTCTACAACAATGCAAGAATAACCAATATTGCTTTAGATCAAGAGTGTCAAACCTGTTTTTATTGAGGGACATGTATATTTTCCTCGTGATATCATTACATATTACCTTTGCATTTCATTATTAGAGATTTTTTTTTTTACATTCAATATGATGAATAACTTGCTTTGAAATCATAAGCCAAGATGACGAGCAGATATTGAAGTATTTAATTGTATTACAAAAAAATCAAAAAATTGTAATATCATCATTTCTTTGTATTCCTTTCATGAAAATGCATATATACAAGCCATTTGCAGTTCACACTTTCATTGTTTTTTGTTTCTTATACATTTCCATGATCAGAAAGGAGCAGATGGAAGAATACTATTTATCTGCCCCCTTTTTTTAACACAACTTATTTTAGATGACTTTATCACTGTTCCCTCCACCAACACCCGAACTCCAACATACTTTTGAATTTCTGTTCAAGCATTTTCACAATGACACGTCCAATCAAAATAAAAAATCAATTTGATATAATTCCAGTTGTCTCTTTTGGTAACTCTTTTTAAATTCAAAAATATTCTTGCAACTTTTTAAGTCTTTCTTTAAAGAATTCCATTATTTCACACCAACAACAGACAAGCACCTTTGTTTCAAATTTGTTCGCGCTCTCGGATGTTTAAAGTCATACGGCCTTCTGTGATTCTCATCTTCGGACCTGAACACGAATAACTTTTCTAAGTCCTTCGGAATAACTTTATTTCTAGCTTTGAACGTCACTAATAGAGTATGCAATTCTACAAAGTCTTTTAGTTTTAATAATCCTGCCCTAATGTGGAGTGGATTTGTGTGGTCTCTATATCCTACTTTAAAAATAATACAAATTGTTCTTTTCTGTAAAAGAAATAAAACATTATGTTGTTGTGATATGTATTTCCCCATATTTCTGCACAATAATTGAAATAAGGTAGAATAATTGAGCAATATAACATTCTCATTGTGTTATACGGGAAACTGTATTTAACCTTGTTCAAAATAAATAAGCTTTTAGATACCTTATTTTTCTCATGCAATATATGAGCTTTCCATGTCAACTTTTCATCTAGGATGACCCCAAGAAATCTGATTTCAGACAACTTCTCAATGTTCACATTGTTTATGGATAAACTAACTTCTACCTTTATTTTATTACTGAACACCATAAATTTAGTATTTTCCAAATGTAAAAATAATTTATTCACAACAAATAGATAATAGATTTGTTGCATGATGAAATATTGAAATATATGCAATTTCATGCTGTACATTTTTTACCGCCCGTTTGGATGATGGTTTAAAAAATGTTTCTCCGAAGTATCCTGCAGGTTTGATACTTCATGCATTTTTTTAAATCACATTTAGTTGTATTTACTTCATGTTGGTAGAGATCTGCTTTTTTGTGTTTGCCATTAGTTTTATGTTACTACGGCTGACATTTTTTGTTTTTACCATTACTTTTATGTCACTATTATGGCTAAAAGGTAATAGCCTGTTGGGAGAAAATATATCAGCCACAAACAACTCATTTAGTGGACTCAATTACATTGGTTTGATGAGAGAAAAGTTATAAAAGCAAAAAGCAACTATTTCTACTGCTTCTCCCAGTCTACCCTGCTGTGGGACTGGGTGAGTTTATATCCCACTGTAGGCATAGTCCAAGCTGGAAAATGCACTAACCAGCTTGCTTGCCTTGCTTGGACTCAACTGTGCCAGCTGTGATCATGCAGAGAGGATGAGTGGATGCCATCTACCTTGCACTGCTGGGACGCTCCACATGCTCCCACTGTGGCCCTTGAGAGGGGCCATAATATTCTCCTATCTGCGTTAATGGCTCCCTCCGTGGATGCTGAGATGACTAAGACGTGGTGAGCGGTGAGGGGGGAGGGAGGAGTGTTTGGCATGCTGAATCCAATAAAGAGCATATTGTAATTAAATTGAAAATTTCTGAACACTCCCTTGCTGGTGGCATAACCGCCGCTGTGAGAGCGATCATAATTGGCTCTCAAAACACGCATAATTGCCTTCAGATGGCATTCTTTTACAGTTGACACTGTTGATGCTGTGGCGGGGCGGTTGGCAAGATGAATGCAGAGCTCATTTCACAATAGCGGTCGTAATTGAAATGTTTTAAATGTGAGTGGAATGTTACATGAATGTTGCTAGATAATCATCTGACCGGGGAGTCATTGAATGGGCAATCTGCTGGAGGAATGAGGGTGCGGGGTGGGGTGGGGGAGGGGTGTTATATTGAGACATGAATGAAGCAAAAAAAAGTGTAACTGCTTGGTCGTTTCTGTTCGGCCACACACACTTTTTAGCACTCAGAGCAATCGGATTGCATTCATTATATTCCAATATAATTTTCCCATATGTAATATACAAACCCCGTTTCCATATGAGTTGGGAAATTGTGTTAGATGTAAATATAAACGGAATACAATGATTTGCAAATCCTTTTCAATCCACATTCAATTGAATGCACTACAAAGACAAGATATTTGATGTTCAAAATCTTTTTTTTTGCAAATAATAATTAACTGTAGAATTTCGTGGCTGCAACACGTGCCAAAGTAGTTGGGAAAGGGCATGTTCACCACTGTGTTACATGGCCTTTCCTTTTAACAACACTCAGTAAACGTTTGGGAACTGAGGAGACACATTTTTTAAGCTTCTCAGGTGGAATTCTTTCCCATTCTTGCTTGATGTACAGCTTAAGTTGTTCAACAGTCCGGGGGTCTCATTGTGGTATTTTAGGCTTCATAATGTGCCACACATTTTCAATGGGAGACAGGTCTGGACTACAGGCAGGCCAGTCTAGTACCTGCACTCTTTTACTATGAAGCCACGTTGATGTAACACGTGGCTTGGCATTGTCTTGCTGAAATAAGCAGGGGCGTCCATGGTAAAGTTGCTTGGATGGCAACATAAAGTATGTTGCTCCAAAACCTGTACGTACCTTTCAGCATTAATGGTGCCTTCACAGATGTGTAAGTTACCCATGTCTTGGGCACTAATACACCCCCATACCATCACAGATGCTGGCTTTTCAACGTTGTGCCTATAACAATCCGGATGGTTCTTTTCCTCTTTGATCCGGAGGAAACGGCGTCCACAGTTTCCAAAAACA
Source organism: Entelurus aequoreus (assembly GCF_033978785.1). Taxonomy (NCBI): domain Eukaryota; kingdom Metazoa; phylum Chordata; class Actinopteri; order Syngnathiformes; family Syngnathidae; genus Entelurus; species Entelurus aequoreus. Next base: position 55,927,140 of record NC_084741.1, read on the forward strand.
ATTTGAAATGTGGACTTGTCAGACCACAGAACACTTTTCCATTTTGTATCAGTCCATCTTAGATGAGCTCAGGCCCAGCGAAGCCGATGGCGTTTCTGGGTGTTGTTGATAAACAGTTTCCGCCTTGCATAGGAGAGTTTTAACTTGCACTTACAGATGTAGCGACCAACTGTAGTTACTGACAGTGGGTTTCTGAAGTGTTCCTGAGCCCATGTGGTGATATCTTTTACACACTGATGTCACTTGTTGATGCAGTACAGCCTGAGGAATCGAAGGTCACGGGCTTAGCTGCTTACGTGCAGTGATTTCTCCAGATTCTCTGAACCCTTTGATGATATTACGGACCGTAGATGGTGAAATCCCTAAATTCCTTGCAATGGCTGGTTGAGAAAGGTTTTTCTTAAACTGTTTAACAATTTGCTCACGCATTTGTTGACAAAGTGGTGACCCTCGCCCCATCCTTGTTTGTGAATGACTGAGCATTTCATGGAATCTACTTTTATACCTAATCATGGCACCCACCTGTTCCCAATTTGCCTGTTCACCTGTGGGATGTTCCAAATAAGTGTTTGATGAGCATTCCTCAACTTTATCAGTATTTATTGCCACCTTTCCCAACTTATTTGTCACATGTTGCTGGCATCAAATTCTAAAGTGCCTGGAACGTCCAAGCACCACCGGCGCAACCCCGGGGCAGACCGTCAGAGGGGGGACGCGTGGCGTGGAGCGCTACCTGGACACAAGTCGAGGGACTGATCACCCTCGGCCGGGTCGCCTGGGAGAGGGTGTTTGATTAAGACCGGAAACACCCTATGACCCCGGGAGAATCACTGATGATGTGTCCAGGTTGCACCGTAAGGTGTATTATGAAACCGATCCAGTATGGCATCGCCATTGACTTCCAGGAAGAGGCTGGATGACAACCCCGAAAGAGTGGTGACAACTGGAGAGACAGTTGACAGCCCGGAAAGACGGCAACCGGGGCAGGGAGGGGTAGCATCCCAAGCTGCAGCTCCCGCAAGGGAGCACCCATATAACGCTGCGAAAAACCCTGAAGACACATACGATCAAGATAGGCTGCCTGAGGAAACCCGTGGTGCAACGCACAGGGCCAGTACCTTGTACGGCCCTGATGAGACGGAGGAGGACCCAGGCCCGGACACTCCCCACAGTGCCTGGAACCTCCAAGCACCACCGGCGCAACCCCGGGGCAGACCGTCGGAGGGGGGACGCGTGGCGTGGAGTGCTACCTGGACACAAGTCGAGGGACTGATCACCCTCGGCTGGGTCGCCCGGGAGAGTGTGTTTGATTAAGACCCGAAACACCCTATGACCCCGGGAGAATCACTGATGATGTGTCCAGGTTGCACTGTAAGGTGTATTATGAAACCGATTATTTGCAAAAAAAAAATGTTTTATCAGTTTGAACATCAAATATGTTGTCTTTGTAGCATATTCAACTGAATATGGGTTGAAAATGATTTGCAAATCATTGTATTCGTTTATATTTACGTCTAACACCATTTCCCAACTCATATGGAAACAGGGTTTGCATATTGGGTTTTACTGCTCTGTTTTTCTTCCAGCATACATCATTAGTTTATTGATTTCTAGTCAAATCTGTCTTCAAGGAATGAATGATTCCCAGGCACGGCCACCGCCGCTGCTCACTGCTCCCCTTACCTCCCAGGGGGTGAACAAGGGGATGGGTCTAATGCAGAGGTTAATTTCACCATACCTAGTGTGTGTGTGACAATCATTGGTAATTTAACTTTCACTTTAAAAAAAGAGGACTTTGAATAAATATTTTATGAATGATATAACTACTCTAGTACCTCTACTTATGACCTTAATCGGTTCTGTGACAGAGCTCTTAACTTAAAATAATGGTATCTCAAAATTGAAACCAATTGAATGGGTACCAACCCCGACGCCCTCCAAAGAAAACAAAATCACAATTTTAACATGTAATATGCATCTGAAAAGAAAACTTTTTTTTTAGATACGATTTCATAAAAAAAACAATACAATATAATGTACTATTAACAGCTACACTAGTTTTTGTGAAGTAATTTAATATAACGGTGGACTTCTACACTATCTCCTTCCATCTGCTTCTTGGTGAAACATACCATCAGCACCTTTTTCATAAGTTCATGGATAAATGTCCACCGTGTAGATATTGTCGTAACATTCTTGGCTGCCGTTAGACTCATTCTGCTTCAGTATGGTGCAGACTAGCATCACTTTGCTTAGTTGGCAACACGCTTTCTTTCTTAAATTGACGTATATCATCCACTTCTTCTTAGCACTGTCTTTCACACTCACTTTATTCCTTTCCCTGGTTGGAAAACTATTAGCTAATGCCAGAGAGTAAGACCATATGGTTTGGGCGAATATTACGACGTTCACTATGACATTTGCTATGCCATCTCCAATTTTTACTTGCATCTTAAAGCATAACAATTAGTCAAGAGACAACTTTCACACTCTTAAGTTGGCATTAGGGTTGCATGGTATATATTATAATACAGCGATACTAATGAATCATATTCGGCACTATACCGCCTCTGAAAAGTACCGGTCGCAACCCCACCGCCCCCCCATCGTCGTCACGTCACGTCATTGCTGGTTTACGAGCAGACGAGCATGTTCGGCAGCGCACAATCACGGAGTACTTACAAGCAGACACAGTGTGTAGACAGAAAAGGGACAACGGACGCATTTTGGCTCAAAAACTTAAGACAGGTGAAGTTATAACACTGAAACCCCCTCAGGAAGAGGTGCTTTGATACATGGCTAGCTCGCTCGCGGCTAACGTCCGTCTGCAGTCTGCAGTGTTTTAGCTACTTCTAAATCACTAATCCTCGCCTCCAGGTCGACAAGTAAAGTAAGCTTCTTACAAGTATCATCCCTGCAGGACGAGGAATAGCTAAACATGCTTCACTACACACCGTAGCTCACCGGCGTCAAAATGTAAACAAACGCCATTGGTGGATCTACACCTGACATCCGCTGTAATGATACCAAGTAGAGGAGCGTATCTAGTCGATACTACTATGATTACATCGATATTTTTTAGCATCACAATATCGTCTTTTGTTTTTTAAAACTTTATCTTATGTTTATAAACTCAGGAAATATGTCCCTGGACACATGAAGACTTTAAATATGACCAATGTATCCTGTAACTACTTGGTATCTGATTGATACCCAGATTTGTGGTATCATCCAAAACTAATGTAAAGCATCAAACAACAGAAGAATAATTGATTATTATATTTTAACAGTCTGGCCTTCTCTGCTTAGGCTGCTGCCCCCGCGACACGACCTCGGATAACCGGAAGAAAATAGATGGATGGCATTTTAACAGAAGTGTAGATAGAACATGTTAAAAGAGAAAGTGAATAACAGTAAATAAACAAGTGGATTAATAATCAATTTTTACAGATTGTCCCTCATAATGTTGACAAAATAATAGAATGATAAATGACACAATATGTTACTGCATATGTCAGCAGCTATATTAGGAGCCTTTGTTTGCTTACTTACTACCAAAAGATAAGCTGTCTCCTATGTTCACTATTTTATTTAAGGACAGAATTGCAATACGAAACATATTTTTAATGTACCCTAAGATTTTTTGTTAAAATAAAGCCAATAATGCAATTTTTTGTGGTGCCCTTTATTTAGAGAAGTATCAAAAGTACCGAAAAGTACCGAAATACATTTTGGTACCGGTACCGGTACCAAAGTATTGGTATTGGGACAACACTAGTTGGCGTACCACTGTACATGCCGCAAACATTCCATAATTTCACTAAAATATTCATATTTATTCTGAAATGTCACATTTATGTCCTCTAATTTCCCCTTTCCAAAGTGGGAAGTGTTGTTTTACAAATATTTCCTAGCCACAGCAGGCTGACAAGATGTCTGCAAAAAAAAAAAAGGAAAAAAAAGCAATGATGGCCACAATCTTTGCCTCCTTTGCACATTGTAGACTATCAGTGGTTTCATTATTGCTGAATTAAAAAAATAAAAAAAACTTTCTCTCCGCCTTTAATCTTCTCCCTTCAACATTATCTTATATGTAGGTGCGTATAAACAAACGCACAGTGCAACCCGATAATATGCAATTAAAAACAAAATCATTAAAAAGTTATTGGTGTCTGCCTAATTACTATAACTTTACCTCCTTTATAATGAGCGTGCATGGGTATTGATTTGAAGCAAATCTCCCTTTCCTCCTGGAACACGCAGGTAGTTACTTTGTGTTAAATCATTAATATAGTAATGATTTTCCCAGAACACTCTCAATTAAGAGCCGAACAGAAAATGACCCTTGGGAGTTGAAGCTCACGGCTTTAAAAGTGTGATGTTCCAAATATATCCTGCCTTCTCCCACAAGAGAATATGGATATATGGCCACTGCGTGCTTTTATGTGTGGCTTCGTGTAAGTCTCTGTGTCCAAAGTCTGACCATTCTTGCAACATAGTTTATATATGAATACTATCAATTATTTGACAGTTATTGTTAAGGGTGTCCAGCTACAATTTTTTACTGATATTGGAGTCATGAGCATCAACCAATACCTATATTGATCTAATATATCATTACAAATCATACTTTTATTATTTTGTATTGTGGAATGTTGGAAAATTACTCAGAGTACAATGTCAGGTATGAAAAACACTAATGTGTTTGTTATTAAAGAACCCATAGCATCCTGATGACCAAAATTTTACTAAGCCATTATCTTAACCTATTTTTTTTTTGCTTTTGAAAATAAATTTAGCAGTCATTTTCCATTATATCAATTAGTTTTTAGATAACTAACTGTACATTGAAATCCCCATTTTCATTGCCAGACTTGATCTGCCGCCTCCTTTTGGTGTGACGTCATCTACAGAAGTGGAGCCCATTTCCCCACATAGACAGTGTATATATCCATCCATCCATTTTCTACCGCTTGTCCCGTTCGGGGTTGCGGGGGTGCTGGAGCCTATGTCAGCTGCATTCGGGCGGAAGGCGGCGTGCACCCTGGACAAGTCGCCACCTCATCGCAGGGCCAACACAGATAGACAGACAACATTCACACTCACATTCACACACTAGGGCCAATTTAGTGTTGCCAATCAACCTATCCCAAGGTGCATGTCTTTGGAACAGTGTATATAAAGGGATATAAAACTGTTATTTTGAATACTTAATTGCATGTTTTTGTCGCCCTGGTCTATAATTATTTTAAAACTAATATAGTTGAGATTTTTTAAAAAAAGGAAATATTTCCAGACTTCCCTGCTCTTCTATAGACACCATATCCTGTGTTTCCTCATGCTCTTTTAGCATTTCCTCAAGCATCCTAAGGAAAACATCAGTAGAAGAGGATGCAAAACAGCGTCTAATGGATCACATTCTTTTTTTGTTTGTTTGTTTTTTAGCACCGAGCCATGCTTTTTCTCTGTTTTTCAGCGAGTTCAGACTCAGCCTTTCTCTGCTCCTTGTGCTCCTGATTTTCGGGATCACATTTGGCTTGAGTCTTTTTTCCATCCAAACGCCGACCAAAATCTTTATTCTCTGAAGTCAGAATCCTTGAAATAGTAGCTGCAATTTACACTCCTCTCACTTGGGTCCGTCCCATTTTACGCCAGTTAATTTGACTGGAAAAGTCCATACTTTTTTCAAATTCCCATCCTTTGGAAATGTATGCAGGCTGACCCCTTTCTTTGTGACAATTCCTCTGATAGCCATATTCATGACTTCCTTTAAATTCTGCACAAAACTATTGTGATTTGATACCAAAGCACATACTACGCAATACAAAATTACCTCCAGTCTTCTGTGGTTAGTGTCAGCAGGCTGATGCAGGCCTGGCCACATTTTGGGGCAAAATGTGGGCGTTCCAAAATGTGCTTAAAACTAAAATCACTACCGTCTATTTTGGGGTGAACGTTACACCTAGATATCATATTTACTGGAGGTCTAGTATTATGACAATTTGTGCCAATGTTGTCAGCTTTAGAAGGGCCCCTTAAACACCGGGAATAAAATTATGCTGTCTTTAGGTTGACATGGTGTAGTAATATTTTTTGGCGACACCTAGTGGCCACAATAGCATAGTAATACGCGTGTGCCTTGGATACTTTGTATCTGTACGTAATATGCAATTATAAATATCTGATACTTGTTTACATTGACAAATGTCGTATTGCCAATATTTTTTTTATATAACGACACTTATTACGTACACTACCGTTCAAAAGTTTGGGGTCACCCAAACAATTTTGTGGAATAGCCTTCATTTCTAAGAACAAGAATAGACTGTCGAGTTTCAGATGAAAGTTCTCTTTTTCTGGCCATTTTGAGCGTTTAATTGACCCCACAAATGTGATGCTCCAGAAACTCAATCTGCTCAAAGGAATGTCAGTTTTGTAGCTTCTGTAACGAGCTAGTTGCTGAAAATGGGCCTCTATACACCTATGTAGATATTGCACCAAAAACCAGACATTTGCAGCTAGAATAGTCATTTACCACATTAGCAATGTATAGAGTGAATTTCTTTAAAGTTAAGACTAGTTTAAAGTTATCTTCATTGAAAAGTACAGTGCTTTTCCTTCAAAAATAAGGACATTTCAATGTGACCCCAAACTTTTGAACGGTAGTGTATATTTAGCTTTTGCACTAGTGTGCGCTTGGCCATTGTGTAGCTGCTAACTCCTAGTAGCCTATCACTTACTATGTTTACCTTTTTGTAAATGACTTGACTAAAATACAGAAAAACACCAACCTTGTGCGTTTATAGGAGGACATTTAGCTGCTAACTGTTAACTTTGCACGGGTAAACACGCTACAGTACTGCGTGTATTGGAGATTATATCAGAAATCTTAGATTAGGGGTGTCAAACTCATTTTATATCGGGGGCCACATGGAAACAAATCTACTCCCAACTGGGCCGGACTGGTAAAATCACGGCACGATAACTTAAAAATAAAGACAACTTCAGATTGTGTTCTTTGTTTGAAAATAGAACACGCACAAATGTACAGATCATAAAGTTGTTGTTTTTTTTTTTTTATACTTACATGTTGCGGTTGATCATTTATTTGTCGTTATTTATATTTTCTGAATACATTATGTGATAATGTTCATCAGGCAACCCATTGGTGTCAATTTTCAATCTATCAAGACAAAAATATTTTATCAAAATCAAATTACAGTATGTTATTTATGTAGTTTGTCATTTTCCTCGACTGATGTACTAACATCATGTGCTTTATTTTGTACATATGTAGCATCATCTACAAAGATACAAATAATTGCTATGGCGACATCCAGTGGACTCATTTAGAAAAGCAGTTCCATTCATTAATAAAATTCAGGTACATTTTTATACTTAGCAAACTCATCCCGCTGGCCGGATAAATCCTGTTCGCCGGCCTAATCCGGCCCTCGGGCCGTACGTTTGACACCCCTGCCTTAGATGCAAGCTTTATTAATTTGATAGGACACCCTGAATGTTTTTCCCTGTGTCAATCCTCCAGGATGTGCTACAACGTATCTGTGACCCTGAGAAGGACAAACAACGTATAGAAAATGGATGATAAAAGTTAGTAGTCTTTGTAATTCCAATTCAACCAGAATGTAGTTTCCCTTCGAGTCATACCATTGTAGTCATACTAAAGACTATAATGAAATGGGACCCATTACCTCCCTGCTTGACACTCAGCATCAAGGGTTGGAATCGGCGGTTAAATCACCAAATGATTCCTGAGCGCGGCGCATGCTGCTGCTCACTGCTCCCCTCACCTCCCAGGGGGTTAACATGGGGATGGGTCAAATGCAGAGGATGCATTTCACCACACCCAGTGGGTGTGTGACGATCGTTGGGACTTTAACTTTAATTGTAACTTAAATTTCTTTACCACAACCCATTCAAAGTCGGCTGACATTTATGTCCCTCCAAAAAAATCTGAATTTTTAGATAATTTTTCCATCCATTTCCTCAACACCTGCAAGACACTGCTCCCATTTTCAAGTCCTCCCGTACTCCTCTGTGGCCCCACTAAGAAACGTTTTCAACCACAAACATCTTGTGTGTCTTCCAGAAGGGATCTGGGCACGACCATGCTTTGTGTTGATGCCAAGTGCTTGTGCCAGTTCACACCCCTATAGCACGGCATATTTGTCCTGACCCTGTTTTATTCTTTTCTTTAGCCTTTCTTAGGTCCCTGTGCAAAACACATAACATACAGGACTCAAGTGGCGATAGACAAAACCCATTTTCCTTTTACTCAGACACATAACATTCATTCGTGAGGACCAGGAGGGGGTTCTGACAAAGACCTTTGGGAATGGGATTCCGCATATTCTCTGTTACCACAGTTTACAACGGCTTCTTTTGAAATGCTTGACATTTTACTCCCTTTTTTTTGTAGATATAGTCGTCTGGTACAGTGCGTCATCTTTGTTTGACTTCATCACACGTAAAGAGCCATTTAATGTCATTGCCGAGGTAACCAGTGAGTTTTTGGCAACAATGCGCAAAACAGCCAGTTTGTCAATGGAATGTGCAAAGTGTCAATATAAATCTATCAAAGCCCTCGGGCCCCCATTCAGAAGATTATTTTTCATATGTATATGAGAAGTTTAGTTGTATTACTTTCTCACACAAGCCAGGGGCTGAGGGAATGTTGAAGGGGGTGGGGATATGCCCTAGAACCCGGTTTAAAGGGCAGAATAAGCTTTTACTGTATATATTTAAAGGTTTTGTTGTGAGGGCTCCAGCACTCCTTGAAAGGATTGTTTGGCACTTCAATAAATACTTAATCCTGAGCGAAATGTGCAGACAACAAATATCAAAAGTGTATCAAAAGTCTGGGCTTTAGTTTAAATTGGGGTCTGTGACCTGTAATGATTTTTAACTTGAGAGTCCGTGTTGTTTCTGATAACCGCAGCTGTACATTGCCGTGATAACTGCAGAACGCTCTGTCACAACATGGCATTTATGCTCATGTGACATTATCAAAACGCTCATATGACAGCACACCAATTATGAATCCTGGCCGGAAACATTTTGCACTTCTGTGCTTAGTGACATGACCTTTTACTAATATCCTACATGTTTTTCAGTGGATGTCCCCTCCTGTGCTATATATATATATATATATATATATATATATATATATATATATATATATATATATATATATATATATATATATATATATATATATATATATATATCAGTGACGTGCAGTCACTGGAGGCAGGTGAGGCGGGGCCTCACGTGCCAACATGGAAAGAAAAAAAATGTAAAAAGAAAAAAAAAATTGTTATATGTATCCAGTGATTACACTATGAAGTTATTTTCCATTTAACTTTACAAGTTTTAGATTATTTTTATTCAAAATCGCTGAATTTTCACATTTGCCGTTCAAATAGTGAGAAGAGACGGTGCGGTGATCAGCAGCCAGTTGAGGCACGTCACTCAGTTGTGCCTCAACATGGATTGCGGACTCGGCTAACTGCTGGCCTGCTGTGCAGTGAGACCGTATTGCTATATGAATTATATTATACATTTCCATAGTTTAGTTAGCTGAGGTATATAATGTACAGTGTATTTTGTCAACAACTGTATGTGTGTAAGTATTTCTTGTGCTGAGCAATCATAAAACGGCTGCAAAAGACGCACTGGCTGAGGCTCGCAGTAATCCCGCCTCCTGGTGGTAGAGAATGCACCCCCGCCGTAGAATGCACCCCCTGACGGGAGCGTTATATCAACTAAAGCCCACACTTAAACTTTCCACGTGCAAGATTGAATCTATTTTAAAAAGTTATTTCATAAGAAGCCAAACAGTGCAAAAACAATAATGTTCGTGTTGGAGGAGTTGTGAATGACTTCAGGGCCACAACATTAGGTACACCTGCAGACTGCAGCACGGATTTCATATTTCATTCATTCACAACTCCTCCAACACAAACATTATTGTTTTTGCACTTTTTGGCTTCTTATTAAATAACTTTTGTAACCTATTTTTATGGGCTTTCCTCTTTGTGATGTTAAGTTCCTGTTATACGCTGTTATACAGTATTTGCCTTGAGCTGTTATTTTGAAGGCGCTAAGAGCGGAAGTGATGACATGTTGGAGTGGAGCGGAGGTTTTTGAAAGAAGGTAAATAAAGTGGTCCTCATGTAAACTGGAGCCTCCGTGTTTGTTATTTTGTAGTTTCATAGAGTAAAGGCGACATTCATAAACCCTCGGTTACACTTTTTTAAATAGATTCAATCTTGCACGTGGAAAGTTTAAAGGCCTACTGAAATGATTTTTTTTTATTTAAACGGGAATAGCAGATCCATTCTATGTGTCATACTTGATCATTTCGCGATATTGCCATATTTTTGCTGAAAGGATTTAGTAGAGAAAATCGACGATAAAGTTCGCAACTTTTGCTCGCTGATAAAAAAAAGCCTTGCCTGTACCGGAAGTAGCGTGACGTCACAGGAGCTAGGATTCCTCACAATTCCCCGTTGTTTACAATGGAGCGAGAGAGATTCGGACCGAGAAAGTGATGATTACCCCATTAATTTGAGCGAGGATGAAAGATTTGTTGATGAGGAACGTTACAGTGAATGACTTGAGAGGCAGCGATGGACGTATCTTTTTTCGCTCTGACCGTAACTTAGGTACAAGCTGGCTCATTGGATTCCACACTCTCCTTTTTCTATTGTAGATCACAGATTTGTATTTTAAACCACCTCGGATACTGTATCCTCTTGAAAATGAGAGTCGAGAACGCGAAATGGACATTCAGTGCCTTTTATCTCCACGACAATACATCGGCGAAATGCTTTAGCTACGAGCTAACGTGATAGCATCTTGCTTTAACTGCATATAGAAACAAAAGAAATAAACCCCTGACTGGAAGTATAGATAGAAAATCAACAATACTATTAAACCGTGGACATGTAAATACACGGTTAATGCTTTCCAGGCTGGCGAAGGTTAACAATGCTGTGCTAACGACGCCATTGAAGCTAACTTAGCAATCGGACTGCACAGAGCTATGCTAAAAACATTAGCTCTCCACCTACGCCAGCCAGCCCTCATTTGCTCATCAACACCCGTGCTCACCTGCGTTCCAGCGATCGGCAGAAGGACGAAGGACTTCACCCGATGCGTTTGGCGGCCCGGAGACGTAGGAAGTCAAGGTGAAGTCGGCGGCTAGCGCGGCTAGCGCGGCTAGCGCTCCAACAAAGTCCTCCTGGTTGTGTTGCTGTAGTCCGCTGCTAATACACTGATCCCACCTACAACTGTCTTCTTTGCAGCCTTCATTGTTCATTAAAAAAATTGCAAAAGATGTCCAGAATACTGTGGAATTATGAAATGAAAACAGAGCTTTTTGTATAGGATTCTACGGGGTACCATAACTTCCGTTACTCGGACTTCGTCACGCGCATACGTCATCATACCGCGATGTTTCAGCCGGATATTTCCCGGGAATTTTAAAATGTCACTTTATAAGTTAACCCCGCCGTATTGGCATGTGTTGCAATGTTAAGATTTCATCATTGATATATAAACTATCAGACTGCGTGGTCGGTAGTAGTGGCTTTCAGTAGGCCTTTAAGTGAGGGCTTTAGTTGATATAACACTCCCGTCAGGGGGTGCATTCTACGGCGGGGGTGCATTAATCCAGCACAACAGCGGCGCATGGACTTCATTTATAAGTAAAGGTAAGACCATAATAACGTTTTTTTTATTAAATGTGCTTTTTTGTGTGCTACAGTTTGTATGTGTAAAGTTAAAGTTAAGTTAAAGTACCAATGATTGTCACACACACACACTAGGTGTAATGAAATTTGTCCTCTGCATTTGACCCATCCCCTTGTTCACCCCCTGGGAGGTGAGGTGAGCAGTGGGCAGCAGCGGTGCCGCGCCCGGGAATAATTTTTGGTGATTTAACCCCCAATTCCAACCCTTGATGCTGAGTGCCAAGCAGGGAAGAATGCTGGTATGAGTTTTTAGACATAACCCGTTAACTGCTGCCAATCAAATGGTGAATAAGATACACTTTACGGTTCATATGTTTGTAAATCTGACTGTGATGAAGTCAGTGCCTCACCAGCCATGAACCTGACCGCACGTCACTGATATATATATATATATATATATATATATATATATATATATATATATATATATATATATATATATATATATATAAATATATATATATATATATATATATATATATATATATATATATATATATATATATATATATATATATATATATATATATATATATATATATATATATGTATAGTCAAGGTTTCTGTGGTTCATCCATTATACAGTGCTCAATACCGGGGTAGAGCAGAATATACGTTAGGTCAGGAAAAAACACAAGAGTCTATATCATCCCTACAAGCCTGTTTCGCAGGTTTCCCTTTAATTTTAAAATACAATTTTAAATGTTTTATTTTTTTATTTTTTTACATTTTAAAATGAAACCTGCGAAACAGGCTTGTAGGGATGATATAGCCTCTTGTGTTTTTTCCTGACCTAGTGTATATATATATATATATATATATATATACAGTATATATATATATATATATATATATATATATATATATATATATATATATATATATATATATATATATATATATATATATATATATAGTGCTTTTTCTTCTTCTCATTGCATTTTCAGATTCATAGTTGTGTCCTCCGTGTTCGCTTCCTGTGGTAAATTCCATTAGGTGGATGTTGTGTCATAGAAGCCTGTGGATGTTTTGCGCTGAACTGGTTGTTATTTATTCCCTCCTGACAGGGTCATGAATTGTAAGTCAAAGTGAAACTCATATTGTTATCAAAAGCATAAAACTCCTATCACTTTAGGTGTCACTGCAGAGAAAAGAAAATGAAACAGGTACTCATAAAGGCAGTGGCTGTCATAAATCAACAGGAAGGGCCCCGAGTAAGGAGATGCTTGATTAAAAAAAGGAGAATTAGGTATTTTTGTAAAAGTGGCAAATAACATTGATCTATGCCCCTTGTCAGTGGTGGGGCTTGACGTTGTAGTTTGTTTCTCCTATTTATAGTATATCAATCTGCCCGTGTGGCTGACAGAACAATATGAGTAAGCACCGATCCTCACCACTGTAACCTCCCGGGGCTCTTTTGATGTTAAAAGACACACAAGATCTCAGCTTCTCTGCAATTGCGACACCGCTCATAATGTGTATTATTGTTTCCAAGAACAAACCGACAAAATAGGACTGTTTTTTTTCTTCCTTCCGTACACTGCCATAGGCATTCTGAGGTAATCTGGGGTCAGTCAGAGGTGACACACTTCAGAGTGTGAGCACAATTTTACCCAATTTTAAGGGACAACCAACACCTTCTGCGAAACCATTTCTATATGTCTACCTGGTGAAAGGAATAATACTTACATGCACACTCTTTATTAAAATATTTTTGCACGTAGTGCACCTTTTAAGAGTTAAAATTAATTTGTACATTAGGTCAAGGAGTATTCAGTTGGTTATGTCTTGGGTCAGCAACCCAAAACGTACAAAGAGCCATAATTAACCAAAAAAAAAAAAAAAAATCTGTCTGGAGCCGCAAAAAATACATATCCGTATATAAGTCTTATAATGAAGGCAACACATGATGTAAGTGTCTATGTTAGCTATAATAGCCTACTATCAAAATGACTATGTGTCGCAGGCTGAAGTAAATCTTCGTTGACAGAAATGTTGAAATGTAATATTTATTCTACACATTTTTACAACATTAGAAACCATTAGTAAATCAGAGGCTACTCAGAAGGTGAGATAACACCTGGAAATGAAAAGGTATAGATGTGTGTGTCCAAGTTAAGGGAAACGGCAGGCTGATTTATTACAATCTTTGGCAAGCTAGGTAACGTTTGCTGTGGTCTGGAACAGCATGGCACACAAACAACACTCTGAAATGCAGCCAATGTTACATACAGATAATATGTCATGAGACATGCAAAACTAAATGATATACAAAGAGGATAAAAGTAAAGGAAATTAAATGAGCTCAAATATACCTACAAATGAGGCATAATGATGCAATATGTACATACAGCTAGCCTAAATAGCCTGATTAGCACTTCAACAAGTCAATAACATCAACAAAGCACACCTTTCTGCATTCATGCACAGAATAAAACTTTTGGTGGGCAAAATGAGACAAAGAAGGAGTGGAAGATTTTACATGTAAACCAACTGCTGCGTCACAGTCCACACTATGGTGAGTTCAAGACCCGCCAAAATTAGTAGGACAAAACTATGTTCACCAAATACTCTCATCAGTGAAGCATACACACAAGCATATTAAACAGTGGGCTTTCTAACAATTGGGAAGGTTTGTGTCATGTTTGTCCTCAAACAAAAACTATACTAAAAAAAAAAAATGTTTTTCCCCTATCTTTTTCCAGTTTCAATCCTTTTTTAAAAATGCTCGAGAGCCGTGGGTTGCTGACCCCTGGTCTATGTGGTTAAAGTATAGACATTCCCATTAAATTGAAGAGGTTTAACAAAAATATGGCATTTGCCATTTAGGAATTACAGCTAAGTAACTCCATATTGATGGCTCAAAATTATGCATATAGGTTATCGCAGATAATATCTGTTCTAGAAAAAAATGTTTTGACAAAATGCGACTGGTAAAAGTAAATGCAATGGTTAACAAGGCTGTTTGGAGCCTTAAAGGGGAACTGCACTTTTTGGGGAATTTTGTCCGTCTTCCACATTCCTTTTGTGGGACGAGAACACATTTCTGGTGTCCGCTCTAAATACAGAAAAAGTGCTAGTATGAGGCAGCTAACGATAAACACCCCAAAATAACCTGCATATTATAACCAAAATATAACGACATTGTTACAGCAAGAGCTAACACCAACGACGACTTATTGAATTAAGATGTTTATATAATAGATTATAAATATATATACATTTTATAATATATATCAGATATCAATGACATCAGATATGTGCGATCTGATTGATTGGCGACCAATCCTGAGTGTAGGGCACCTTTCACCTGAAATGGGCTTGGACTGGCTAGGGCAGTGGTCCCCAAACTGCGGCCTGCGGACCGGATCCGGCCCGCCAGCGTCCACAAACTGGCCTGCGGGATGTCCCAATTTAAAATTATTATTATAATTGTTTTAATCTGTCCAGCCACTCATGCAAATCATGTTGTTGATGTAGATGTCCATGTGCTTTATAAATAAAGTTGATTTGATTTGATTTGATATCTGTTGTGCAGATTTACTTTACAGAAGACAAGTGTGGGATACTTCTCTTGTTGCTGTTTTGTTTTTGACTTTGTTAAATGTTTGGATATAGTTAGTGTTTAGCACAGCCGGACCGGAGAAGGAGGGGGAAGAAAAATGAAGAAAAAAAGACAGAGGGGGGAAAGTCTTGCTATTATTGAAATAATAATAATAATAATTAATTAACTAATATTTATTATTATTAGTATTACTAGTAGTAGTAGTAGTAGTACTTGTATTAATATTCATAATTTACAACCAATATTAATTATTTTTATTATTATTATTATGAATATTAGTAGTAGTAGAAGTAGTAATATTCATAATATGGTAAATGGTAAATGGGTCGTACTTGTATAGCGCTTTTCTACCTTTTTAAGGAACTCAAAGCGCTTTGACACTATTTTCCACATTCACACATTCACACACTGATGGCGGGAGCTGCCATGCACGGCGCAAACCAGTCCCATCAGGAGCAAGGGTGAAGTGTCTTGCTCAAGGACACAACGGACGTGACTAGGATGGTAGAAGGTGGGGATTGAACCAGCAACCCTCAGATTGCTGGCACGGCCACTCTCCCAACTTCACCACGCCGTCCCCATATACATATATATATAATATTTAACATACTATTATTAATTATTCCCGAGCGCAGCCACCGCTGCTGCTCACTGCTCCCCTCACCTCCCAAGGGGTGGAACAAGGGGATGGGTCAAATGCAGAGAGTAATTCACCACACCTAGTGTGTGTGTGACTACCAGTGGTACTTTGACTTTAACTTTAATTTAAATGTTATTAAAACAGCTAAAAGTCTACACTGTGATCAGATTGTGACTGATTTTTTTCAACTGTCATTCAAAATCGTAATACAATGTGTCATCCACATATTTCTGTGCCAAACTGAACACAAAAAGGAGCAACGCTCGCACATTACACAATATTTGTCAATGTTTATCTTGCTGGTGAGCTGTGTACACCACAAACATGCCAGTCAACATCAGATATAAAAAAGTTGCCAAAGAGGGCATTAGTGTTTAAATGTATGATTTCAGTTATGTCACTCATTATTATTTTGAGGTGTCTGCATGGCTGATAGGATTTGTGAACTCTTGGGAGTGGGGTGACGACCTTCTACCTCATCCATCACCCACTGATGGACATGGGAAGCGGGTTCCTGACAGGTGGGTGGGTGGAGGGTACAAATGGGGTTAAGGATATGGCCGGAGTGGGAGCGTGGTCACTGCAGCGTGATTATACAAGGAGGGGGTGTAGTATGTCCAGATTGGAGGTCAGTCATACGTGACTTGGCTATTGGAGAACACACATAGCTTAGTAAAAACTCAGAGATGGATTATTTCACTTTTGCATATGTGACGGAGGCCAGCTGGTGTGGCTGGGCCTTGTGGACGTTGGTAAACCTCAATCCCTGGCAACTACCGTATTTTCCGGGCCATAGGGCGCACCGGATTATAAGGCGCACTGCCGATGAATGGTCTATTTTCAATCTTTTTTCATATATAAAGCACATCGGATTATATGGCCTATTAAAGGAGTCATATTTTATTTTTATTTTTTCTGAATGTAAAACACTTCCTTGTGGTCTACATA
The DNA here is from genome assembly GCF_033978785.1 of Entelurus aequoreus. NCBI lineage: Eukaryota > Metazoa > Chordata > Actinopteri > Syngnathiformes > Syngnathidae > Entelurus > Entelurus aequoreus. The sequence goes on from NC_084741.1 coordinate 55,944,070, forward strand.
ACATGTAATGGTGGTTCTTTGGTCAAAATGTTGCATAGATTATGTTTTACAGATCATCTTCAAGTCGCTTTCTGACAGTCGCTTTCGGATGCACCATTTTGTGGACGGTCTTATTTACGTGGCTCACCTTCGGCAGCGTCTTCTCCCCGTCATCTTTGTTGTAGCGGTGTAGCGTGCAAGGACGGGAATGGAAGAAGTGTCAAAAGATGGAGCTAACTGTTTTAATGACATTCAGACTTTACTTAAATCAATAACGGAGCAGCATCTTCTCATCCGGAAACAAAAACAAGGCCGGAAATATGTCCTGTGAAAAACCGAGCGACCGGAACTCTCTAATAACTAAAGTTCCTTGGGTGAATAATGTAAACTCACTATACCGGTATGTTTTAGCGCTTTCATGGAGAGCTTACTGACAGATATAAGTAAGAACTTAACACAACTTTATATTATAGATGGCAACAGCGGAGGATAAATGTCCCATAACAAGAAGATAGAGAAAAAGAAGAAGCTTATCGACTACGGTGTCGGCACGGACTACAAAGGCGGATGCACAACATTTTTCAGGATTTATGCAGATCCAAAATACAGTTCAGCAGGTAACAGAAGGTAAGAAAAGTTGCTTTTGCATAATATTGCGAAACAAAACGCCAGATAATGTCTTACCTTATACACACACCATAATAATACTTGTATGTTTAATACGCCGACAATCCTTCAAGCGGTGCGGCTTCATAGCTTACCAAAGTCGTACTAAAACATTTTCATAGATTTTTGAGCACCGTGTGTAATGTTCTATATTTTTAATGAAACATATAAAATGTTGATGTTGTTTACTTGAGTGATATTGCCATCATACCTCTTACCACATAGCTCTTATGTTTGACTGCCATCTACTGGTCACACTTATCATTACAGCATGTACCAAATAAAATGTATTTGAGGTCAGCAAGCACAACCAGAATTATTCCATACATTAGGCGCACCGGGTTATAAGGCCCATTGTTGAGTTTTGAGAAGACAAAAATAAATTGAAGTGCGCCTTATAGTCCGGAAAATACGGTAAATACCTTGGCCTTAAGTTCGGTAGCTAGCACACTCGTCTCTTATGCTAGATGACCAGGACTGAACAGAAAAGGCGGGGACTGAACCAGGTGGATTACACATATTGCGTGTGTTTGTACAATAACAAGCCTAAGCACAAAGTTACATTCTGTTGTTCACAACCCATACAAATACCTTTTAAAAGTGCATTTACAGTTATGTGGAAACGTTTTTCAGCTTCCAAATGGTCAACCTTGTCATCAAAAATCCAAATTTTGAATTCTCCTTGGAATTTCCATGGTCCACAAGTTACCATGAGTTTTAGTTATACGCTCTGCAAACAACAACCTTTGATTATTGAATGACACCGACAACGCTTTAGCAAATATTATTGTGAAATTAGTTCAGTGACCTTTGACCCTGACCCTGTCAACACAGTAATGTATTATTTTGCGCATGACTTTGTGATCAGATGTTTTCCTCTGTCTGGCTTCGATGCAATCGCGTCTAGACACTTCAGTTCTTACTGCTGCATAATGATATTGCACACATCATGTTAAAACTTTGCCTTTTAGGAAGTTTGACATGAGTCCTTCCCCTCTGCTGACAGACACTAGCAGTAACTCAGTAGAGCGAAATCAGGAAGCGATCAGGGGGTGAGCTGTTCAGTTCACTCCTACCCATAAATCTGAGGTTTCACTTTTTGGTTTGCAACTGTAGAATTACTTTCAGGATTTTGCAATTTCGCGACAGAGCCAATTGGCCCAAATGCAACCACTGAATAGATTATGTGCGGCCTTGCATTTTCCCTGCACCTTTTGTCCAATCAGCGTTATTTTCAACCAAATACACTATATTGTCAAAAGTATTTGGCCACCCATCCAAATGATGAGAATCAGGTGCCCTAATCTCTTGTCCCGGTGTATAAAATCAAGCACTTAGGCATGGAGACTGTTTCTACAAACATTTGTGAAAGAATGGGCCGCTCTCAGTGATTTCCAGAGTGGAACTGTCATAGGATGCCACCTGTGCAACAAATCCAGTCGTAAACTGACAAAGAGGGGTCAGCGGATGCTGAAGCGCATAGTGCAAAGACTTTCTGCACAGTCAGTTGCTACAGAGCTACAGACTTCATGTGACCTTCCAATTAGCCCACGTACAGTACGCAGAAAGCTTTATGGAATGGGTTTCCATGGCCGAGCAGCTGCATCAGAGCCATACATCACCAAGTCCAATGCAATGCGTCGAATGCAGTGGTGTAAACTAGCACGTCGCCACTAGAGCAGTGGAGACGCCTTCTCTGGAGTGATGAATCACGCTTTTCCATCTGGCAATCTGATGGACGAGTCTGGGTTTGGAGGTTGCCAGGAGAACGCTACATTTCGGACTGCATTGTGCCGAGTGTGAAATTTGGTGGAGGAGGAATTATGGTGTGGGGTTGTTTTTCAGGAGTTGGGCTTGGCCCTTCAGTTCCAGTGAAAGGAACGTTGAATGCTCCAGGATACCAAAACATTTTGGACAATTCCATGGGATGGCACTTCAAGTTCATATGTGAGTAAAGGCAGGTGGCCAAATACTTTTGGCAATATAGTGTATTTTTGGTTCTTGTGTAGACTAAGCAGGTGTGACAAAGCGTGTAACAATATATCAACTGATGTATCAACTCTTTATAGCTCAAAAGTCAAAATTGTCTTCCTCCCGCATAGCTACACCAACTTTTAATTCCTGTCTACGGCCCTAAGCCTTCCTGGCATTGTAGCAAATAAACATTAAGCAACACACTGGCATCATGACTTCCTATTTTAAGTTTATATACTCTAACGTATGTGTTTAACCTTTATTTATCCAGTGTTAGACAATTTAAAAAAATATATATATATTTGCAATGCTGACTCAGCAAAAAGGCAGCATTTATATGACAGAGATGTTGACCTGTGATGATGATTTTTCATCGTCTCTCAGAAAACAAGTGAAACAACAATACAGTATTTTACTTCCAAGGGTCAACACTTTGTGAACAAATGGGTGAGAAAATTGTCCAACAGTTTAAGAACAACATTTCTCAACGAGCTATTGCAAGGAATTTAGGGATTCCAACATCTTCAGTCCGTAATATCATCAAAAGTTTCAGAGAATCTGAAGAAATCACTGCACGTAAGCGTAATAAACATTGAATGCCCGTGACCTTCGATCCCTCAGGCGGTACTGCATCTAAAACCGACATCAGTGTGTAAAGGATATCACCATGTGGGCTCAGGAACACTTCAGAAAACCACTGTCAGTAACTACAGTTGGTTGCTACATCTGTTAGTGCAAGTTAGAACTCTACTATGCAAAGTGAAAGCCATTTATCAACGACACCCAGAAACGCTGCCGGCTTTGCTGGGCCCAAGCTCATCTAAGATGGAATGATGCAAAGTGGAAAAGTGTTCTGTGGTCTGACGAGTCCACATTTGAAACTGGTCCACATTTCAAAAATTGGATTCCTCTTCCCAAACGTTTACTGAGTGTTGTTAAAAGGAAAAGCCATGTAACACAGTGGTAAATATGCCCCTGTGCCAACTTTTTTGTAATGTGTTGCTGCCATTAAAGTTAATGATTATTTGCAAAAAAAAAATTGTTTCTCAGTTCGAACATTAAATATATTGTCTTTGCAGTCTATTCAATTGAATATACATTGAAAAGGATTTGCAAATCAGTGTATTCTGTTTTTATTTACAAATTACACAACGTGCCAACTTCACTGGTTTTGGGTTTTGTAATTATTATAAGCTCTAATGCATACAAACTATTGTTAGCGGCGCAGTGATCACAGAGAGCTAACTATCTTGGAAAGCTACATTAGTGACATATTCAGCTACTGCTGCTGCTGCATCACCTCTGAACTGGTAAAAGTTAACTCTAGATTATAAACCATGCCTCTCACCTGTATAATAGAAGGTTGTGACCGAGAAGTTGGTTAACTTTGATTAATTAGACCCGGAGTTGGCGAGAAAGACACGAAAAGACGCTCGTTTGCGGCACTTTTTATTTTTTTACCTGCTAGAGGATTATAAACAACTCTTCATCTAAACAGGAAGAACATCCCATCAGTCGGCATTACAATGAGAGCAGACATTGTACAGTAAGTGATTATCTTATTATATTCGTAATTTGTATGGATATCTTATTTATCACTGAGCAATAATGCTGCATGATGTTTAGTGTTTCATTAAAGGTGGATCTGTTTAGCACACAACTTCTAAAACGTGTTGCTCATCCTCCTTATATTCAGGCTCAAAAATATAAGGTTGTAGATCATCAATTGTCCCAAAGTAGTTGTTTACCCTCATGAAGTCTACCATGATAAGTTTTTTTTTGTTCGATTGGAACTTTTCTAGGTAGATTGCACAGTACAGTACGTATTCCGTACAATTGACCACTAAATGGTATCACCCGATTACGTTTTTCAACTTGTTTAAGTCGGGGTCCACGTTAATCAATTCATGGTAAAGTAGTGGTAAAGTAGTTGTGTTGATGTTGTTGAACGAAAAAGCGAACGTTGTCATGCATCATTAATCTGCCACCGTATGCTTAAAATGAGCAAAATACGTAAATAGTATATGTTTTTTGAATTAGCCTTTTACTACATTACATATATAATTATATGTGTGTATATATGATGATTCTTTATCGACAGAATAGAGCGATTCCTATCGGCTCCATTGTTAGCTGACTTTTGCTAGCATTTATTTACCAGTTATAGTGCATTAAAAGAAAAAAAAAAGTGGTCTTGTCTTGCATAAGGATTGTGAATGATGGACAACATCCTAAAAAAGGTGCAGTTCGTCTTTAAAACATCAATAACAAATTCATAAAATCACAAGTAAATTCAATGTTTTTTGAAAAAAAAACAATCCTCCAAACATTGCAACTTTTTCCGCAACTTTTAAAAAAACATTTTCAGGCTCAATCACAAAAGAAGCCAGCTAAATCCTGAAAGAATAGATTTTCTGTACACTGTATATATCAGGGATGTCAAACATGCGGCCCGTGGGCCGGGTCAGGCCCTCGAACAGGTTCAATCCGGCCCGCGAGATGAGTCAGTGTAAAATTGAGCTGCATTTTTAAATTAAATAAACTGTTTTTCTAAATGTGTCCACTGGATGTCGCAATAGCAATTCTGTTAGGCAAGCAAATTGTTTATATCGGGGCGAGCAAGTATACCAAGCAAGAGGTACACAGTAGCGGGGCTGGGACTCCTCCCCCCTGACCCAACGTAAAACACACAGGAGTAAAATAAACAATTGGTAACCCCACTTAAAATGCTGCATGAGACACATTGATATGGTTCTGTGAAAATTAGTTTCTTCTGTGAAAATTCAAAGAAAGTGAACAGTGGAAAGACAAATGAGGTAGTTGATACATAGAGGAGTTTTTATTTATGCTTTCTTATGTTTTTTGTTCAATCCTACATGGGCTGTGACTTAAAGTTGAATTGCTTTGTAGATACACTGAGATTAAGTCTAAATTCATTGTGTTCTTCATGGAGTTTTTGAAACTGTACCATTTTTTTCCGCAGATTTTTCAACTAACTTGAATTGTTTTGTCAAGAGGATCATATGTGATATGTCCTTTTTTCAGAATGTGCTTGTTCTATTTTAGGCCAAAGTAAAACCAAGAAAACAATCTGAAGTTGCCGTAGTTGTATTTTAAAGTTATTATGCCATGATTTTACCAGTCCGGCCCACGTAGGAATAGATGGTTCTCCATGCGGCCCCTGAGCTAAAATGAGTTTGACACCCCTGGTATATATTAACCTTTGTTTTCTGAAAAAGTTCCCATGAAAATATGGTAAATTATGACATAATAATGCATAGATAGATGACTGTATTGACAAAAACAACAACATTGCTCTCATTGATGAGTAATGTTGACTCATTTATAAACTCTGAAATGATACCGCAAACCATTACAGTATACACTGCAAAAACTGAACTCTAAGTAAGATTAAATATCTCAAATAAGGGTGATATTTGCTTATTTTCTGTCTGATAAGATAATTCTTCTCACTAAGCAGATTTTATGTTAGAGTGTTTTACTTGTTTTAAGGGTTTTGGTCCTAAATGATCTCAGTAAGATATTACAGCTTGTTGATGAGATTTTATGACCTATATTGAGTAAAACATGCTTGAAACTAAAATATAAACTGTTGCAAAGCTGTGTCATCAACACTGACAAGTATAAAACTACTTTTTTAACATAATAATTTCTTATTTCAAGCATGAAAAAAAAAAAATCATGTCTCATAATTAAAACAGATGACAGCCAAAGGGACTTTGCTGTTTTATTTTCAATGAAACAATAGAAAACACATACTCATATAGTAGTACAGTTGGCACAGTACAGTAAATTGACAGTTAATATTTAAACACTTAACATGTGAGATTTCAAACAATTTTGAACAGAAAGAGTTCATGCACATTCAGATATATTCTTCAAAATTACAATAGAAAAACATTTGGCCGGGGTCCGTGCTGTGTATATGTGCGCTAATTGACTGAAAGAGCACACACTTGGCGCGGTGATGTCATGTTATCGATGGAAAAATGCATTTTTAGACCTGAGCGGCTAGGAGACCCCGAGAGTAAAAAGCGGTTGCCTTGTTGCCTTTCCATTAAGAACAATAAATTAGTTTTTAATATAAGTTTGCTGGTTTCAAGAAATGTAATGCCGAGCGCATGTCATTATGTCAAGATAATGGCACTAGCATTTACTTAATTTAAGAATATTTTTGAACATATTGAGCAAAAAGGTCTCTTTTTTTTTGTACCAAAAAAAGTGCACTTGTTTTTAGTGACAATATACTTTTTTAATGGTATTTTTGGGTTCATTGAGATTAGCTAATTTGACTTGTTTTGGAAAGTGTTGACAAGCCAATTTTCTTGTTCTATTGGCAGATAATTTTGCTTAGTTCAAATAAAATACCCCCTTTTTTTTTTTTTTTTTTTCTTGTTTTTGAACATTGACTTTTTGCAGTGTAGCTGCCAAATCTTGTTTGATTTGAATGTAATTTATTAGTATTTATGCTTTAATGGTATGCAGTCAGATCCATATTTTACTTGAGAAACATTTTAAAACGCTAAATTGAACTGATCAAGCTGCGATTGACTCCTTCCAACATGAGGTCGTATTTTCTAAAACTGACGTGTGTTGTGGCACAATATTGCATACCAATCCAGTAAGTAGCACACTATCATACCTCAAAAATCTGCATTAAGACTTAATCTGATTTAGTAAATAATGACAAGCAGTTGTAAACAGGGAAAACAGCACAGATTGACACAGATCATTTGTAATCTTCCCCAAGATTTACTCTGTTGATCTTGTTGTTGCAGACGCCATCAACAACACTTGCCTGCGTTGCTTGTGGTGCACACGGTGGTGACAAACATGTGCAGGAATGAAAACAACACGCTGCCCTTGCTTGTCTTCTGCCGGCCCAAGTCTGGGTGACATGGTCAGTGTGCGAAATGACAGAACATGCCAACAAATTGCATCTCTTCTCCCTCTGTTGCCGGGGACAATGAGTCACCATATGCCAAAGTGGAGGAAATGAATGGAGCTCATTTGTGTTGGCACCTCGGGGTCCCCGCTCCCCTCGACCCCGCTGGGGCCTCCGTGGCACCGAGGGCGACACAGACAGACGAGCTCAACCCTCTGCCATGCTGGCAAGTCTGGGACGGGCTCATTGAATCTGACAGAAAAAGGAAATACAAGTGCATGTGATAGGATAGATTATCCATCCATCCATTTTGTACCGTTTGTCCCCATTATGTGTTTAGAAAATTCATCATTTTAAGAGTTCCGTAATGTGCTGCGTGCTCAAGTAGAATTGCATGCAAGTTTGTGTTATTGTTTGTGTGTTTGTGTGTGCAGGCTGGGGATGATAGCAGATGATTAAGGAGTGGCTGTTCTGTTGACATGAGATACTAATGAGGATGAAATGAGAAGGTCAGGGCTCGTCTCCAGGAGGGAGACAACATCCTCCTCCCCCCACCCCCGGTCCCTCCATTTACCCTCGAACCCCCACCCAAGCCGAAACCCACCCTCTATTTACCCCCTAGTTTCCTCCCTCCTCAGGATAGACATCCTCCTCTTCATCGCCACACACACACACACACACACACACACACACACACACACACACTGAGCCGCCTCTGATCGTGTACTTCATAATTGTGGTAATTAGTAGCTCTAAACTGCTAGCTCTGCAATATGATTAGTGTCTCTTTACGAGCACACCAGCCTGGCCTCTTCTGCCAATCAAGTCCATCTAATTGTCTCCAAAAAGCCGACGTCATAGTCTAGTCTTTCAATCGAGCCCCACCCCCCCCTCACACTGAATAGTTTGGAAAACATTTTGTTTGATTTAATATTGCTCCACTTGCGTATACAAAACACATTAAGTGTGTACCATTTGTGGCCTCTAGGGCAGGGGTGTCAAACGTACGGCCCGCGAACAGGGTTTATCCGAGTTTGGTAAGTATAAAAATGAGCCGACATTTTTTAATGGAATAAACTGCTGTTCTAAATGTGTCCTCTAGATGCGTTAAATCTGCGTTCAAAGAACTCCGGCTTATTAGTGATTCCCAGAGCCAAAAAAAAGTCTGCGGGCTATAGAGCGTTTTCTATTCGGGCTCCAGTACTCTGGAATGCCCTCCCGGTAACAGTTAGAGATGCTACCTCAGTAGAAGCATTTAAGTCCCATCTTAAAACTCATTTGTATAATCTAGCCTTTAATAGACCCCCATTTTTTAGACCAGTTGATCTGCCGTTTCTTTTCTTCTCTCCTCTTCTCCCCTGTCCCTTGCGAGGGGGAGTTGCATAGGTCCGGTGGCCATGGATGAAGTGCTGGCTGTCCAGAGTCGGGACCCCGGGTGGACCACTAGCCTGTGCATCGGTTGGGGACATCTCTGCGCTGCTGACCCGTCTCCGCTCGGGATGGTTTCCTGTTGGCCCCGCTGTGGACTGGACTCCCGCTGATGTGTTGGATCCACTGTGGACTGGACTTTCACAATGTTATGTCAGACCCACTCGACATCCATTGCTTTCGGTCTCCCCTAGAGGGGGGGGGGGGGGGGGGGGGGGGGGGGGGGTTACCCACATATGCGGTCCTCTCCAAGGTTTCTCATAGTCATTCACCGACGTCCCACTGGGGTGAGTTTTTCCTTGCCCGTATGTGGGCTCTGTACCGAGGATGTCGTTGTGGCTTGTACAGCCCTTTGAGACACTTGTGATTTAGGGCTATATAAATAAACATTGATTGATTGATTGATGTCGCAATAGCAATTCTTTGTATCTTTGTAGATGATGCTACATATGTAAAAAAAAATAAACCACATGATGTTAGTGCACCAGTCGAGGAAAATGATCAAACTACATAAATAACGACCTGTAATTTGATTTTGATATATTTTTTATCTTAAAAGATTGAAAATTAACACCAATGAGTTGACTGCTGAACATCGTCACATAATTTATTCAGAATGTATAAATAACGACAAATAAAGATAGAATACTATTAACCGCAACATGTAAGTGTAAACAAAAAAACATTATGATTTGTACATTGGGCAGCACGGTGTAACAGGGGTTAGTGCATGTGCCTCACAATACGAAGGTCCTGAGTTCAATCCCGGGGCTCTGTATCTTTCTGTGTGGAGTTTGCATGTTCTCCCCGTGACTGCGTGGGTTCCCTACGAGTACTCCGGCTTCCTCCCACCTCCAAAGACATGCACCTGGGGATAGGTTGATTGGCAACACTAAATGGTCCCTAGTGTGTGAATGTGAGTGTGAATGTTGTCTGTCTATCTGTGTTGGCCCTGCGATGAGGTAGCGACTTGTCCAGGGTGTACCCCGCCTTCCGCCCGAATGCAGCTGAGATAGGCTCCAGCACCCCCCGAAAGGGAGAAGTGGTAGAAAATGGATGGATTTTCAGAATGCGCTTGTTCTATTTTGAAAAAAAGAAAACAATCTGAAGTTGTCTCTATTTTTAAGTTATCGTGCCGTGATTTTACCAGTCCGGCCCACTTGGGAGTAGATTTTTCTCCATTTGGCCCCCCATCTAAAATGAGTTTGACACCTCTCAAGACAAACAAAACATTAAAATCAGTTAATAGTAATTAATCAAGTATAAATACAATTCAACAATTTATTTGAAACACATTAATTTTTTTTTTTTTCATTTATTATTTTTTACATGTTAATATCTTTTCCCTTATTACTATCTCTACTCTTGTTTTCCTGTGACATTTGCCATGGACTACTTCATGCTTGCTTGGGATAACAATATTTCCTACTGAAATAAAGTTGAGACCAACAATTATCGATATGCTGTGAGATTCATGGCTGGTGAGGCCAGGCCCGCCCGCACCATAAACACAAATAATGCGCTATGCGTAGGGCCCCAAGATCTGTAGGGCTTGCTTGAAGAAACACATGTGAAATGACCATTAATGAATGACGAGGCGCTTCATATGAAATTTTACCACATTTCTAGCCACTTCCTGCTCAGTCACTGATAAGAATATATCGGTACACAATTCTAAAGGCTCCCTGGGTGCAGAACAACAGTGCTTGTCTTATAAAACAAAAGGTTTGTATTGAATGTATAAATTGTTACTTTCACATAAAAAAATTATTGTCTTCGGTTCCTGCCTAGTATCAATCAGGGAACAGGTGTTAGAAAAAGCACTCAGGGAGACAAACAGGAAGTGGAACCAACATAAGAGCGCCGACCAGGAACAAATGCAGAAAATAAGGAAACATGACAAACAAGTGAGATATGATGTGACAAATTGCCACAAAAACCTCTTGTTTATTTCTGGTGGTTGGTTAAAAATACTAAATACAGAATGCATTACTTCATTAAATCAGAATCAGAATCAGAATAGTTTTATTGCCATTGTTTGAGAACGGGTTCACAAACTAGGAATTTGTCTTGGTGCAATTGTGCAACATAAAACACATATAACACAGAATAGTTAATAAAAAGAGCTGTAACTGAGCTATCAGATCTTGTTATTGTTCATGTGCCTGATGGCCGAGGGGAAAAAACTGTTCAGGTGGCGGGAGGTGTGGGTCTGGATGGACCGTAGTCTCCTGCCTGAGGGGAGAGGGGAGAATAGTTGAGAAGAGTCAGCTGTGATCCGACCCACACGCCTCCTGGTCTTGGAGGAGAACAGGTTCTGGAGGGATGGGAGCTTGCAGCCAATCACCTCCTCAGCAGCCCGTACGACGCGCTGCAGTCGATGCTTATCCTGGACTGTGGCGCCGGGGAACCACACGGTGATGGAGGAGGTGAGGATGGACTCGATGATGGCTGAGTAAAACTGCACCAGCATCTCGGTCGGCACCTTAAAGGCCTACTGAAACCCACTACTACCGACCACGCAGTCTGATAGTTTATATATCAATGATGAAATCTTAACATTGAAACACATGCCAATACGGCCGGGTTAACTTATAAAGTGCGATTTTAAAATTCCCGCCACACTTCCGGTTGAAAAACTCCTTTGGATATGATTTATGCGCGTGACGTCACAAAATCCACGGAAGTGGTTGGACCCCATCGGACCCGATACAAAAACCTCTTGTTTTCTTCGACAAAATTCCACAGTATTCTGGACATCTGTGTTGGTGAATCTTTTGCAATTTGTTTAATGAACAATGGAGGCTGCAAAAAAGAACGTTGTATGTGGGATCGATCGGTGTCTTTGCGGCTAAGTACAATGCGTACAGCAACACAACAAGGACTACTTACCCTGATAGCAGACGCCTAGCCGATGCTTGCCGTCAAACCCACGGATGAAGTCCTTCGTCGCGCCGTTGATCGCTGGAACGCAGGTGAGCACGGCTGTTGATGGGAAGATGAGGGCTGGCTGGCGTAGGTGGAGCGCTAATGTTTTTATCATAGTTCTGTGAGGTCCGGTTGCTACGTTGCTAAATTAGCCTTAGCGTCGTTAGCAACAGCATTGTTAAGCCTTACCAGGCTGAGAATTTTTAACCGTGTAGTTACATGTACATGGTTTAATAGTATTGTTGATCTTCTGTCTATCCTTCCAGTCAGGGGTTTATTTATTTTGTTTCTATCTTCATTTGAGAACGATGCTATCACGTTAGCTCAGTAGCTAAGTGTGTCACCGATGTATTTTCTTGGAGATAAAAGTCACTTTAAATGTCCATTTCGCGTGCTCGACTCTCATTTTCAAGAGGATATAGTATCCGAGGTGGGTTAAAATACAAATCCGTGATCCACAATAGAAAAAGGAGAGAGTACATAGTTTTGTGAGGTCCGGTTGCTAAGTTGCTAAATTAGCCTTAGCGTCGTTAGCAACAGCATAGTTAAGCCTTGCCAGGTTGAGAATTTGTTACCGTGTAGTTACATGTACATGGTTTAATAGTATTGTTGATCTTCTGTCTATCCTTCCAGTCAGGGGTTTATTTATTTTGTTTCTATCTACATTTGAGAACGATGCTATCACGTTAGCTCAGTAGCTAAGTGTGTCACCGATGTATTGTCTTGGAGATAAAAGTCACTGTCATAACGAGGACTGTGGTGCAGTTTCCTGCGTGGGTTGCTTTCCCGAGATGCAAACGGACTGACGCAAACATGGCGTGGAGGTAAAAACATGATTTTATTCTACACTATCAAAACTCAAAAAAAGGTACAAACAAAAGGCGCTCACAGCGGAGGTAAAAAACTTGACTAGGAAAACAAAAGGCGCGCACAATGGCGGAGAACTATGAACATTAAACAAACAAAAACTTACGTGACAAGAGATGATACAAGAACTAACGTGACAAAGAACTGTGGACATGGCATGAATGGGTGATGTCGCCAGGCCGAACAACAGAAACAGAAAAGCCTATATAGTGACATGAAAAGTGAAAACAGGTGCGTGACTAACTGTGAACAGGTGCATGACATGACTGTGAAAACGTGAGACAGGTGTGTGTGAGTCCAAACGTGGAACAGGTGAAACTAATGGTTGCTATGGTGACAAACAAAACCAGGAAGTGAAACCAGGAACTAAGGAAGTGTCCAAAAAACAAAACAGCACATGGCCAAACAAAAACATGAACACAGACATGACAGAACCCCCCCCTTACGGACAGATCCCAGATGTCCAAAAACAAAAAACAGGATCAAGAGTCATGGGAGGGGGGGAGGGGGACATGGCGGTGGGTCGCCAGACCAGGTGTCCCCGAATCCACCGGGGCAGAGTCAGGTGGCGGCGGCGGGTAGACCGCCGCTGAACCTGACGAGGTGGGCGACCTGGGAATGGCCACATTCGTGGCAGACGAGGAGGTCGGCGCACCTGGCGTGGCGGACGCCCATGGAAAGGCCACATCCTTGGCCGACGAGGAGGTGGGCGCGTTGTCGTGGCAGGCGGCGAAGCTTGGCGTGGTGCGTCAGGCGGCGAAGCTTGGCGTGGTGCGTCAGCCGGCGAAGCTTGGCGTGGTGCGTCAGGCGGCAAAGCTTGGCGTGGTGCGTCAGGCGGCAAAGCTTGGCGTGGGGGGTCTTTGTCTTGGCGTGGGTGGTCTTGGCCTTGGCGGTCTTGGTAGCGTGGGTCATGGTCTTGGCAGCGTGGGTCTTGGTCTTGGACTTGGCGTGGTTGGTCTTGGACTTGGACTTGGCGTGGTTGGTCTTGGACTTGGACTTGGCGTGGTTGGTCTTGGACTTGGCGTGGTTGGTCTTGGCGTGGTTGGTCTTGGCGTGGCGGTGCTTGGACTTGGTCTCGGTCTTGGTCACTTGGCGGGTCTTGGTCTTGGTCACTTGGCGGGTCTTGGTCACTTGGCGGGTCTTGGTCACTTGGCGGGTCTTGGTCACTTGGCGGGTATTGGTCTTGGTCACTTGGCGGGTCTTGGTCACTTGGCGGGTCTTGGTCACTTGGCGGATCTTGGTCACTTGGCGGGTCTTGGTCACTTGGCGGGTCTTGGTCACTTGGCGGGTCTTGGTCACTTGGCGGGTCTTGGTCACTTGGCGGTTCTTGGTCACTTGGCGGTTCTTGGTCTTGGTCACTTGGCGGGTCTTGGTCTTGGTCTTGGTCACTTGGCGGGTCTTGGTCTTGGCTTTGGTCTTGGCGTGGGGCAGCCACGGGCGGCACTTGGCGGCGTGGGGCAGCCACGGGCGGCACTTGGCGGCGTGGGGCAGCCACGGGCGGCACTTGGCGGCGTGGGGCAGGTACTGGCGGCGCTTGCCGTGGAGCAGGTACTGGCGGCGCTTGGCGTGGAGCAGGTACTGGCGGCGCTTGGCGTGGAGCAGGTACTGGTGGCGCTTGGCGTGGAGCAGGTACTGGTGGCGCTTGGCGTGGAGCAGGTACTGGTGGCGCTTGGCGTGGAGCAGGTACTGGTGGCGCTTGGCGTGGAGCTGGGCGTGGAGCAGGTGGATCTTGGCATGGTCGAAAAACTGGTGGTGGTGGTCGTGCTGGTGGCTGTGGCTTGGCAGGTCGAAAGACAGGTGGTGGGGGTCGTGCTGGAGGCTGTGGCTTGGCGTGACGAAAGACTGGTGGTGGGGGTCGTGCTGGTGGCTGTGGCTTGGCGTGACGATGCTGACCCACCCCACCTGAACAATTCCCAGCCCTAGCCCCCCCCTCAAGGAGCGGATCCCAGACGCGCTCCCCGCGGTCTGGAACCGTCTTTTGGGGTGGGCGGAGGGGGTTCAGGAGGAGGGCAGAATCCTCCCCTCTAAATTGTCCAAAAGGTCTTTCGTTCCCCCCCACCTGGGCTTTTGAGGGTGAAAAAAAAATTTCTGACTTGGGCGTGGCATGAGTCCTGGGGGGCGGGGCATGAAAATTGGGTGACTGTGATTGACAGGATCTGATTTCTAAAAACATGTCTTGGTAATATTTAATCATGTATTTAGAGTCTTTGGTTGGATGTGGCTGACAAGAAAAAGAGTTCAGGGGAAAAAAATCCATGACGTCACCCACTGGCAGCGGCGTGACGTCGTCCTGGGGAAGCCGGGCTGGCTGCAGCTCGTTTCCGCCCGGAGGGGGAGCTTGCGGGAGTGACGCGTCCTGCCGGCTCGGAGAAGCTCTTCCTGATTGCTTCTGCTTTTGCCGGCGCTTCCGGGAATGGAGCGACGCGCCAACGTCGTCGGGCCACACGGAGCTTATCGGAATAAGTTTTCCGCTTGGACCCCACATGAGGTCTTGATCGGCCATGGCTCCTAGTGCCTCCCACTTTCCTTCCTCCATCGATTGCCAGTCGTTTGCGGGATAGCTTCTTGCTGGCGACATACTGTCATAACGAGGACTGTGGTGCAGTTTCCTGCGTGGGTTGCTTTCCCGAGATGCAAACGGACTGACGCAAACATGGCGTGGAGGTAAAAACATGATTTTATTCTACACTATCAAAACTCAAAAAAAGGTACAAACAAAAGGCGCTCACAGCGGAGGTAAAAAACTTGACTAGGAAAACAAAAGGCGCGCACAATGGCGGAGAACTATGAACATTAAACAAACAAAAACTTACGTGACAAGAGATGATACAAGAACTAACGTGACAAAGAACTGTGGACATGGCATGAATGGGTGATGTCGCCAGGCCGAACAACAGAAACAGAAAAGCCTATATAGTGACATGAAAAGTGAAAACAGGTGCGTGACTAACTGTGAACAGGTGCATGACATGACTGTGAAAACGTGAGACAGGTGTGTGTGAGTCCAAACGTGGAACAGGTGAAACTAATGGTTGCTATGGTGACAAACAAAACCAGGAAGTGAAACCAGGAACTAAGGAAGTGTCCAAAAAACAA
The DNA here is from genome assembly GCF_033978785.1 of Entelurus aequoreus. Lineage (NCBI taxonomy): Eukaryota > Metazoa > Chordata > Actinopteri > Syngnathiformes > Syngnathidae > Entelurus > Entelurus aequoreus. Next base: position 55,959,914 of record NC_084741.1, read on the forward strand.
AACAGCACATGGCCAAACAAAAACATGAACACAGACATGACAGTCACTTTAAATGTCCATTTCGCGTGCTCGACTCTCATTTTCAAGAGGATATAGTATCCGAGGTGGTTTAAAATACAAATCCGTGATCCACAATAGAAAAAGGAGAGAGTGTGGAATCCAATGAGCCAGCTTGTACCTAAGTTACGGTCAGAGCGAAAAAAGATACGTCCATCACTGCCTCTCAAGTCCTTCACTGTATTGTTCCTCATCTACGAATCTTTCATCCTCGCTCAAATTAATGGGGTAATCATCACTTTCTCGGTCCGAATCTCTCTCGCTCCATTGTAAACAAAGGAAAATTGTGAGGATATTACCTCCTGTGACGTCACGCTACTTCCGGTACAGGCAAGGCTTTTTTTTATCAGCGAGCAAAAGTTGCGAACTTTATCGTCGATTTTCTCTACTAAATTCTTTCAGCAAAAATATGGCAATATCGCGAAATGATCAAGTATGACATATAGAATGGATCTGCTATTCCCGTTTAAATAAAAAAATAATAATTTCAGTAGGCCTTTAAGTTTCCTCAGCTGCCGCAGAAAGTACATCCTCTGCTGGGCCTTCTTGATGAGGGAGCTGATGGTCGGCTCCCACTTGAGGTCCTGGGTGATGGTGGTGCCCAAGAAACGGGAGGAGTCCACAATGGAGACGGGGGTGGGAGAGTCAATAAGGGTGAGGGGGGATGGTGGGGCTGTGACTTTCCTGAAGTCCATGATCATCTCCACTGTTTTCTGGGCGTTCAGCTCCAGGTTGTTGAGGCTGCACCAGGACGCCAGCCGGTCCACCTCTCTCCTGTAGGCGGACTCGTCTGAGAACTGGTGTTGCCGAGATGTTGCTCAAAAAGCCTTTTTCACGAACCATTATGCTACCCAAGGTGTTTTAGTAAATGTAACACAAGGTAGCTATTTGATATTCATAGCAATGTGATAACTTTGCCGTCATTCTTTGATTACAGTGGTGTTACGGCTGGTTACACCAGGCCGTGCCTTATTTTGCGTCTGTTGGTGTTCTTCTGTTTGGTGTTGGTTCCTGTCCTGCGCTCTTCTTTTGGTGGCACTTCCTGTTGTGTTGGTGTTTTTTCGTGACCGCTTCGCTCATCTTTCTCTGAGCACTGATCCACGCACCTGCTATCTGTTAGAAATCAGTTCTATTTAAGTTGAGTGTGAGCTATCATTCTTTTTCGAGATTTTGTTTACAATGCAGAGTGTGGACGCTCTTTCCTCCTGCCGTGAGTTTTGCTGTGTTCCAGCATTCCGTTTTATTATTTTGCAAATTGTCAGTTTTTGTTTTGTTTTAGCATAGCCTTCCCTGTGCTTTGCTGCCCTTCTCAACGGTGCTCGTCTTTTGTTTTTCTTTTTTCATTACGTTAATAGTTATTTACCTGCACGTTTTCCTCCTCTGCTTTCTGCATCTTGGGAATCGCCGTCATGCCACCCGAGCGTCATAAGTAGCATTTTAAGAACTGTTTTTATTCTATATCCAGATTATGAAATGACCACAACAAATGCCCACAATTTGAATGCAACTTGGGCGGTTTAAGAGTTGCAGAATCTCCCTGCAAAATCTGAACCGCGTCCCAAAACAGTCACGTGGTACAGCCTGGCAGCGAGGCTTCACACATTATCATTTCCGGCTCCTTCCCTACATGAAGTAAGCCTCAAAACGCGGCCTCCGTTACTCTACACAAGCCTCGAAGCTTCTGCATATTGTGTCCCATGACTACTAAATATTAAATAAATGCGATCAAAAGTCCGCTTACAATGGAACCTACGGGAGCCTCTCTATTCCGTCTCGAAAGCCCATTAAAAACATCCAAACACCTCCATTAGGGTTTTATATACATGATGTAAGTGTATATGTAATGTAGTAACGGGCACATTTATAACAACATTAAATATTTACTTATTTTGCTCATTTTAAGCATACGCAGCGCATTCATTTCAAAAACACATCACAGCGTTAACTTTTTTTTTCAACTAACTCATTGATTACTTACAACAAAAACAATGTACATCACTAACTGTATAAGGTCTGCTGTCATTAGGATGCGGACTGCTAGGATGTTCATATATTCCTATTAAGATTAAGAATGACTCATAAGACAAGGGGGGTGAAACCTGACGTCTTTGCGTGCTGTTCTTGCCATTCTGAGTCTAAATTGGCTGAAGTGAAACAACTTGTCAGATTACATCCTTGTCCTTCGAGTATCCAGGTGAGTGGCATGGTTTGCAATCTAAAATAAAGTTTGACGAGCAAGAAAACGAGGAAGCAGCTCATCAGTCGATCATGTCAACATTGAATAACCAAGAACTCTGGCTTATTAGTGGTTCTTAGAGCCCAAAAAATATCTACTCTGGAATGCCCTACCGGTAACAGTTAGATATGCTACCTCTGTAGAAGCTTTTATGTCCCATCTTTAAACTCATTTGTATACTCTAGCCTTTAAATTGGCCACCCTTTCAGACCAGTTGATCTGCCGTCTCTCTTTTCTGCTCTGCCCCCCTCTCCTGCGTGGAGAGATTATTAGGTGACCACAGATGATTCGCTAGCTGTTCAAAGTCGGGACCCGGGATGGACCACTCCTCTGTGCATCAATTGGTGACGTCTCTGCGCTGCTGACTTTTCTCCACTCAAGATGATCCCCTGCTGGCCCCACTATGGACTGGACTCTCACATTATTAACTAGATCCACTTGACATCCATTGCACCGGTTGCCCGGAGGTGGGGGATGGTTCCCACATCTACGGTCCCCTCCGAGGTTTCTCATTGTGCCCATTGAGTTGAGATTTTTCTTGCTCTGATGTGGGATCTGTCGTTGTGGCTTGTGCAGCCCTTTGAGACACTTATGATTAAGGGCTATATAAATAAACTTTTTTGTTTGGTTGATTGGCACATAAACTATTGATCACGGCGCCGCTATAAATAGTTTGTCTGCGTTAGCGCTTATAATAAAAATATCACTGATACCTGGTTAATATTCAAATCACATTGTTGGCACTTTTTGGATATTTTTTATTGGGTTTGATGGGCGGAATAGATGACCTCTCTCTCAATGGCTTCGCTGCATTGAAAATAAAAATACATCCGTCATGTCTTTCAAAATTATGGCAAAATTCCCCAAAAAGTTCCTCTTTAACGACAATTATACACAGTCACACCTTTACAGTTTTTAACAAACATAACAAACATGTATTTGGACTGTGGGAGGAAAGGGCTCACACAAGTACAGGAAGAACATGCGAAATGCACAGAGAAAGATGAGAGATATTTATTGACTACCATCCCGTGAGTTAAATATCTCAGAGACCAACCAAACATAGGAGTGCTGGCTGTCCAGTGATGCAGCAAAGCAACCTGTGTGAGTCCAGGGGAGCTCTTATTAATGGAGGTGTGTGGGTCTCCATCAGCATAGTGAACTGCTGACCCCCGACAAGGGAAGGAAGTGCTGGGCCAGCTGCACGCCATTTTTCATCTCTTTGGTGGACCTCAAAAGAAAGAGGCATAGGGTGGGTGGAGAAATGGAGCGGAGAGGTGGGGAGAGAAGCACAAATAATAAAAAGAAGTTGGTCCTGTGAAGTGTGGGGAAGTGTCGGATGGAGGCTTCCAAAGCCAGGACCCTTGTGTGTCCATCTCACCTCGTTAATCAACGGCTGATGCGTATCACACACACACTTATAATTTGTCATTTTCACAGAAGGGTTATGGTAGATAAGAATCCTCAGGTTGTCACCCATAACACGCTCTGAATGTTTTGTGTTTATGCTTGTCAAAATGTATATCTGATGTTTTGCCGATGAAAAGTAAAGGCATGATTAAAGGGCTCCTCTAATGCTGACAACATTGGCACTTATTTCAAAGTTCTGGACATACAAATTATGTCTACTGGTAAGTTTAGTTTAGTTTATTAAGAATCCCCATTAGTCTACACCGCAGTGGAGACTATTCATCCTGGGGTCCAGGCAGAAAACGTCACACAATCACAAAACAAAAGTTGACAATGCAGTACAACATGATCAATAATACAATTTTGTAATACAAAAATAGCAACAACAAAAACAAAAAAACAACAATTTGGAGTTTACATAATAATGTTCATATCAAAGAGAAGAAAGAGCAATATAAAAATAGAAATATATATTTTTTGCAAAAATAAAACAAAGAACCAATACAATATACAATATACACATTAATGTACCAAAGACAAACAATATTCTAAGTGGCGAAAAAAAATAGATGCAGTAGAGATTTTAGGCTTGATTTTTTACGAGTTTTAGCACATTATGCAGGTTCGAAATAAACTGAAACTGAACTGAACATTTTGGAGCGCCCAATCCTGGCTCCAAAATGTAGGGAAAATGAGGCCTGTAGACCTACAGAAATCTGAATTTAATTTTATATTGGGTAGAATGTGTTTTGGTAGCATCTTCATCCCAAATCAGGATATTTTCATGCAGAATATGGAGGAATTAGTAGATATGTCCGCCAGATGCATTGTTGCAGGTTGTAGCAATACAACTAAAGAAGGGGTCAGCCTGCATACATTTCCAAATGATGGGAATATGAGAATAGTATGGACTGACCAAATGGGACGGACCAAGCGACAGGAGTGCAATTTGCTGTAATCCTTTTCATGATTGTGGCTTCAAACAAGAAGGGTTTTGGTCAGAATTTGGATGGAAAAAATTGAAAGGACTCGTGCGAAATGAGATCCTGATAAATCAGGAGCACTCTCAATGGGGAAAAAGACTAAGTCAGAACCTGTGGAAAAATGGGGAAAGAAGAGCAGACCAGGTGGTCAAAAACGACAGAAAAAGAAGATAACCCGCTCATATCCTACTTTGCGTCCTCAGCTACTGATGTTTTATTCAAGATACTTGAGTAAAAGTGCCGCCCTAGTGGCTCCCTGGACCTCTTTCAGAGATGTGTGAAAATGGAAAAAGATGAAGAAAACTTTTTTTGTTTTGTTTTAATATATTTTCTGTATGATGATAAACATGACAAAAACCTCCCCAATAGTTAGAAATCCCACTGTTTATGTTATACATGCTTCATGATGAGAGTATTTGGCAAGCACTGTGTTGTCCTACTATTTTCAGCGATCCTTAAACTCATCGTAGTTTGTTTACATGTACAACTTTCTCTGATGCTGCCACAGAAAGACGTGTTTTATGCCACTCTTTGTTTGTCTCATTTTTTCCACCAAAAGTTTTATGTTGTGAGCTTTGTTGATTTTACTGATTTGCTGGAGTGCTTAACAGGCATATTTGGTCAATCCGTGACTGCGAGCTAATCGGTGCTAACATGCTAAATAGGCTGACTGTATGTACATATTGCATCATTATGCCTCATTTGTCGGCATATTTGAGCTCATTTAATTTCCTTTACTTATGTCCTCTGTGCATTTAATTTATATTTGCATGTCTCATGACACGTCATCTGTATGTAATATTGGCTGCATTTCTGTGTTGTTTCTGTGCCATGTTGTTTTAGACCACAGCAAACGTTACCCAGCTCGCAAATATTGTAATAAATCTACTAGAAGAAGACAGCCTGCTGTTTCCTTTAACTTTGATAGAAGGCTAATACAGCTAATATAGACACTTACATCATGTGTTGCCTTCATTATAACACTTATATAAGATTTTTTATGTTTTGTGGCTCCAGACAGATTTTTTTTTTTTGTATTTTTGGTCCAATATGGCTCTTTCAACATATTGGGTTGCCGACCCCTGGATTAAGATGACAAAAACATGCAATTAGGTGATCAAAAAAAAATATTTTATATTATTTCATCCACACTGTCTTTGCGGGGAAATGGCCTCCAGTTCTATAAATGACATCACACCAAGAGGAGGCGGCATATCAAGTCTGACGATGGAGAGGGGGAGTTCCAAATACAGTTAATTATCAACCGATTATTAAAAAACTAATTGATATTATGGGAAATGACAGTCAAATTAATTTTCAGGAGCAACAAATACATAAAGAGACTGTATTAGCCAAATTTCGGTCATCTGAACGCTGTGTCTTTTAACCATATTAATGTATTTGGTCATATCTATCAGATATAATTAGACAAGTTACATTATCAAAACATGTTTAAAGTATACCACTTGCAAAATGATGGGTTCATTTTCTTCTAGCTGGAGCAAAAAGGAAGAGATATAAGAGAATATAAGTAAGCATTCAAAACATATACATGGCGTGATATCCGCAAAAAAATCATCAGATAACTAAAATATATACTAAATACCTTGCAGTAGTCCTATTTTAATCCTGTGTAGTGACTCTGTCTGATATTCAGCAAGAGTGGGACAGCACGACAGAGGAAAAATGAGCCTGCCAGTGGTTAATTGAGCATACTAATGTGTCAGGTGGTGGCCTTGCAGATGAGCAATGGCACTTTTTCACGATGCATCTTCCTTTGTTTCCTCTTTAAGGCTAATGAGGTCGGCCTTCCAGTCACCACCTGGGCTGCAGCCTCTCCCACTTGAGACACTCGCACAATGCCGTCCACAAAGTCCAACAGCGAGTCGTCGTCTTGCACATCCTTTACCCACAATGCACATACATCTTAAATATTGAGACACAAAGGTTTGATTGCAGGACTATTTTCTAAAAACTTGCATTGGACAATGCATGCAGATATGTGAATTAACAGTCACTCTGGGTCAATTTTTACAGCACATTCATTACCATAGCCTGTTTATTTTTACTATCCTAAAACAGCAAACATCCATTATCCAAAGATTTTTTTTTTTTGTCTCAGTCGTCTTTTTTTATGCCTTTAGGTCACACACTAATGAGCTTAACACTGAGAAAACATGGAAACAATTAAAAGGGTTCGGTGTGATGAAATTTTACCATGCATGCTATCATTTATCTAAAAAAACAAAAAAGGGACTATGAGAAGAAAAACTATTGGCTTTACTGAGCTAGTTTGCAACTAGTTGTTAAGGATTACTGGCACAACGAGGCAAGTTTGAACTTTCTTCGGATCATCTCCTTTGTCTCTTTGCTCTGAAATCACAGGAAAGACATTCCATGTTCAAGGTGCTCTATGACCATATGCTTGCTCATTTGGGAGCGTAGCAGGCAAGAGCTGGACTCTGTGACCTTCACCCAGGTAGAGCAATGAATACTCCAGGCTCTGCTCACTTGGGTTCATGCCAGGTGAACACAGGAGTTGCAGCCAGAGACCAGCACACACTTCGATGGTGCCGATTAACAGGGGACCGACTACATGAGTGTTAGAAATAAACAACTTTTGGGCAGGGGATGAGCACCAAATTCTGGGCCCAAGATTTCTGAAGGGCCCTCCAACCAACCCCTAAACCCATCGTTGCCGTGGCGTACACACATATATTTGGTGTGTTTACATGTTTTTTTGATTGATAGAAATGTATATTAGTAGATTGCACAGTACAGTACATAGTCCGTACAATTGACCACTAAATGGTAACACCCGAATAAGTTTTTCAACTTGTTCAAGTCGGGGTCCACGTTAATCAATTCCTGGTAACATGCACTAACAAACTAATTATTGCATGACTTTGGGTGAAACCATTTTTTTAAAACGCACGTAAAAAAAATCGAATCAGGGTTTTTGACTTTTTAAAATTGGGAATGACATATATACGTATTTTTTTTACAAAAAGTGTCAACATATTTAATAAAAACATTTTTTTTTTCTTGGTGTGCAAAACATTCGCTCAGTGATGATAAGATAATGTTGTTGTTTTTCTTATACATATATTATTTATACACAGAAAATTGTTTCATGTGCAATATGTATTATTTATTACTCATTTTTCGGATGGATTATCATCCGTGGTTGACACAAATCTTAATAATATGTCCTTATTATTAAAATTATATTATTATTAGTGCATCTCCTGGGGTTTAAATGTCCTCTTTTGTCTTTAAAACCTAGTGATACCTCTGTTTGTAACATACAGACCTTAAAACACACCACAGTTATGTGCAATGAGATGTAAAAGTGAAACTTGAACATAACTGTCTCTGATGCTGTCACACTATTTTTACGTTTTATTCTATCACCTCTATCTTGTTCCAAAATGCTGCTGCTGTTTGTAAATGCTTAAAGGTGACGTTTTGATGAGGTTATGAGGTCTGTGTTAAGTAAAGTGTTCCCTGCTGGGTTTGCCGAGATCCAGATGGAACAAACCATTGTGTATGTTTGATTGGTGGGTGTAGGTAGTTTGACATTCTTAATTTATTTCAAGAATTTTTGAATGTTCACAGCTATCCTTATTTTATATTAACATTAACAGAAAAATACAATCTAATTTTGCAAAAGTCCAGGGCCCCCCTCTGTGCTTGGGGCCCCAGTACAACAACACTTATCCCTTCACTTTGTCACCCTTGCATCTGGGACTTGAAAGAGGTTAAATCTTGTGGCAATTGCATAAATACACATCCTTAAGGAGTGTCAAATTGTCACGTTAATATTGATTAATTATTTAAAATTATATTTAGCATGTTTTATCATTTTTTTAATCTCTAAAATGTGTGTCTCTGTATTAGTGATGAGCATTGAGCGCATCGATAATTAAATACAGATACCGCCAATACCACATCTGTATGCTCTAGTATCGATTCTCAAATGAAGATATCAATACTTTTGATACTTTAGTTTGATACTTTAGTTTGGGGTGATGTATGTCATGAACAGGAACATAGTGTAAATGAAGTAAATCATTGAGATCTTGTCTAAATGAAACGCGATTTGTGGGAACTACTTTTTGTTCCATCTAAGTAAGTACGTAATGTGCAAGCACAGCAGCACACTGTGCTTTGCTTAGTCATTCAGTCTGTCGTTTTTTATTTATTTAAGACAATTACTGTCAATTAAAATGACTCACTCAGTATTATAAAACAAAACGTGTGTGTATCCTTTTATTGTAGGCTAATTGCAGACACAGCATAGAGAGTTGAATATAAATAAGATCAATCAATCAATCAATCAATGTTTATTTATATAGCCCTAAATCACAAGTGTCTCAAAGGGCTGTACAAGCCACAACGACATCCTCGGTACAGAGCCCACAGGAAAACTCACCCCAGTGGGACGTCAATGTGAATGACTATGAGAAACCTTGGAGAGGACCGCATATGTGGGTAACCCCCCCTCCCCCTCTAGGGGAGACCGAAAGCAATGGATGTCGAGTGGGTCTGACATAATATTGTGAAAGTCCAACACATCAGCGAAAGTCCAGTCCATAGTGGGGCCAGCAGGAACCATCCCGAGTGGAGACGGGTCAGCAGCGTAGAGATGTCCCCATCTGATGGTCAGGCTAGCGGAGCAGAGTAGAAAAGAAAAGAAAAGAAACGGCAGATCAACTGGTCTAAAAAGGGAGTCTATTTAAAGGCTAGAGTATACAAATGAGTTTTAAGATGAGACTTAAATGCTTCTGCTGAGGTAGCATCTCTAACTTTTACCGGGAGGGCATTCCATAGTATTGGAGCCCGAATAGAAAACGCTCTATAGCCCGCAGACTTTTTTTGGGCACTGGGAATCACTAATAAGCCGGAGTTCTTTGAACGCAGATTTCTTGCCGGGACATATGGTACAATACAATCGTCAAGATAGGCAGGAGCTTGACCGTGTAGTATTTTATACGTAAATGATAAATGATAAATGGGTTATACTTGTATAGCGCTTTTCTACCTTCAAGGTACTCAAAGCGCTATGACAGTATTTCCACATTTACCCATTCACACACACATTCACACACTGATGGCGGGAGCTGCCATGCAAGGCATGGCCAGCAGCCATCAGAGGCAAAGGGTGAAGTGTCTTGCCCAAGGACACAACGGACGTGACTAGGAAGGTAGAAGGTGGGAATTGAACCCCAGTAACCAGCAACACTCCGATTGCTGGCACAGCCACTCTACCAACTTCGCCACGCCGTCCCTAAGTAGTAAAACCTTAAAGTCACATCTTAGGTGCACAGGAAGCCAGTGCAAGTGAGCCAGTATAGGCGTAATATGATCAAACTTTCTTGTTTTTGTCAAAAGTCTAGCAGCCGCATTTTGTACCATCTGTAATCTTTTAATGCTAGACATAGGGAGGCCCGAAAATAAAACGTTACAGTAATCGAGACGAGATGTAACGAACGCATGGATAATGATCTCAGCATCGCTTGTGGACAAAATGGGACGAATTTTAGCGATATTACGGAGATGAAAGAAGGCCGTTTTAGTAACACTCTTAATGTGCGACTCAAACGAGAGAGTTGGGTCGAAGATAATACCCAGATTCTTTACCGAGTCGCCTTGTTTAATTGTTTGGTTGTCAAATGTTAAGGTGGTATTATTAAATAGATGTCGGTGTTGAGCAGGACCGATAATCAGCATTTCCGTTTTCTTAGCGTTGAGTTGCAAAAAGTTAGCGGACATCCATTGTTTAATTTCATTAAGACACGCCTCCAGCTGACTACAATCCGGCGTGTTGGTCAGCTTTAGGGGCATGTAGAGTTGGGTGTCATCAGCATAACAGTGAAAGCTAACACCGTATTTGCGTATGATGTCACCTAGCGGCAGCATGTAAATACTAAAGAGTGCAGGGCCAAGAACCGAACCCTGGGGAACTCCGCACGTTACCTTAACATAGTCCGAGGTCACATTGTTATGGGAGACACACTGTATCCTGTCAGTAAGATAAGAGTTAAACCAAGACAAGGCTAAGTCTGTCATCCCAATACGCGTTTTGATACGCTCTAATAAAATATTATGATCAACAGTATCGAAAGCGGCGCTAAGATCAAGAAGCAGCAACACAGATGAAGAATCAGAATCCATCGTTAGCAATAGATCATTAGTCATTTTTGCGAGGGCTGTCTCCGTAGAGTGATTTGCCCTGAAACCGGACCTAAAAGGTTCACAGAGATTGTTAGACGCTAAGTGTTCATTTAGCTGCTGTGCTACAATTTTTTCGAGGATTTTCGAGATAAACGGAAGGTGGGACACCGGCCGGTAGTTTACCAGGAGATCAGGATCGAGGTTAGGTCTTTTGAGTAGAGGATGAATAACCGCTTTTTTGAATGCTAGGGGAGCAGTGCCAGAGGAAAGTGATACGTTTATAATATTTAACACTGATGGACCTAGTAATACAAAAAGCTCCTTGATAAGTTTCCCAGGAATTGGGTCAAGTAAACATGTTGTTTGATAACACATCCAGTGCAGAATAACGCCATCATTTGTTCCATTCTGTGATTTTATATCATTTGAACACTTGAAATACACTACTTTTTAAATATTACCAGACAGATTAAATATATATTTGCACTAGGGTTGTCCCGATATCAATATTTCAAAATAAAGGGTACCACAAAAAATGTCATTCATGGTTTCATTTTAACAGAAAGACTTATGATATATTAAACAAATGTTTACTATTGCACTCAAATAACACATTTAGAAGATTAAAATACAAATTAAAAGTCATTGAAAACAATGGGCTTTTCTTATTGCACTCAATTTGTCTGTGCTTTAAGAGAAATACAATAATTAGTATACATACTAAAAATAATATTATGGCTAAAAGTACACAGATAAGACACTCAGCAGCTAAAGTACGCACTATTTTAAGATAAAACACAAATGGAAGTGTGGTAATTTATTACAAAAATCAGTAATTTATATTGCATTAGTTTGCGCTACTAGGGCAGTTTTGACTTTAATATTTGGCAACAAGCCAACCAGATGTGTGCGCTTCTGCGTATATATGGCTTCGTTCCCAATGCAAGGTTAGAGGTTCAATTTAAATGTTTTCGTCAAATCCGACCTTTTTAGTGACTCTTCACGTTATAAAAAAAATGTAAAAAAAGATTTCTAGTGTGAATGCAATCTGTCCCGCATGCGGACATGATGTCATGACGTCGCACCCGCTGCAGTGTTTAAGGATGTAAACATGGCTTCAGCTCTAGTCGATCTCAGTACTGTCACATTTGTGGCAATTTTATAGATTTTGTGCAATAGAAGTCAAATTTTTTCTAATCAAATTATTGCACGTAGAAGATTAAGAAGGAAGAGGACAAGTATTTTGGCTCTTGCAGTTTTACTGTATTCTGTATGTGCACAGCAGGGAAGCTAATCAACTACATTATTACCTGTTGCTCTTATTATTTAAATGTTTACCATAGTTTGAAGTATTGCCACCTTTGGCAAGGCATGTTTCAAAGCAGCGCTTGCCGCGCTTCTGTGTTTAAAGCGTCACCTTTATTGTTAGTTTTGAAGCTCAAATACCTCCATATGGCGCTTCACCCATCCTCCTTATTAACCAGTAGAATTGCCGTTTTTTTCCATTTTTCCTCTACATTCTGTTTCTGCTTGTATGTGCTTAGTGTGTGCGCGCGCTAAAACACTCAACATGTGTCTCGGCTCACTACGCCACCGCCGCACGGCAGCATGGGGATAAAAAAAAAGTATGGAAATTTTACAAAAGCAGTACCTGTTTTGAATTCATTTGTTCCGCGGTACTCTGTTGGTACTGGTATACTGTACAAATCTTATTTGTAAATAACATCGGCAAATAACAATCAAATAAAAATCGGCATCGGATCGATTTATACGGAGCCCCTAAAGGGACATGGGAATTTTTTTTTTTTTAGACATATATCTCGTGCGCACGAGAAACTTTCTCGTGGCCACGAGAAAGCATTGAATGCGTGCTCATGGTTTGAGGTGTGTGTTAAAATGGCAGTTTAGGAGTTAATTTGGCTGTATTTCCAACTAGGACTTTCCCCCATGTGTGTTGTGGCAAAATGTGAATGCTTGATTAGTAGGTGTAAGACAAACACTTTATCTTCCTGGTTATTGTAACGCTACGTGTTTGACATTATTTAAGACTTTATCATGCCCGGGGAAGGACAGTTTTCCTCTTCTGTGGCTGTGGGGGGTGGGCGTGGCTTGCAGACCTGCAGCGAAGCGGAGTGTGCCAGTTAGTCCGATGTTGATGTGATAAAATGTATTTCTTGTTTGGAAGATACACACACAATTGTAACTGTTATTTCTTCCTGCACATAATAAATATGTACAACGTGTTTGGATGTATTTATGTAAAATTGTCATTAAATGTAATATTGCCTGACAAAAAGTGATTCAACGTAATATTTACACATCGCATATTTACACATGCGCATCTGACTAGAATACCCTTATGTGCATTACATATATCAACATCAAGTACCTACTGTACTGTTTACTTGTTGAAATACCCTGTGATTTTTTTGAATATAACATGAGTGCATGCACTTTGATGAATAAGGTGAGAAACACCAAGAAGTTGTAACAAAAAATGTAAGTGCCATTTGTCGGTCTCTTGCAGGCCTTCCCCTCCTACCTTGCAACTCGTCGCTGTCAAGACTTTTCAGTACATGTAAAAGTTTGCCATTCATATGCATTTAGAATTTTTTTTTCTGTGTGTGAAACTAGAAATAATCCTTATATAAAGTGTTTTGGGGGTAATATTTTTTTCTACTCCGGGACAAACTAATCAAAATTGCATTGTTTCCTGTAGGAAAAATTGTTCCGGTTTTCATAAGATTTAGACTTCTTGGATAAAAAAAAAAACTAAGTACCTGTATATTACAAAACACTGGTGAGTGCATATTCTTTTAATCAAAATCACATATAAATAATTGAAAATACAATGTGTTGATTATTTACAGTAGAAATAGACAATAGTCAACCATGCCTACAGTTCCCTTTTGTTGTTACCATATTTTCTGGCCTAAAAGCTGCTCCTTTTGTCCTCCATAATGTTATGTTTTCAACAAATACTTTTCATATTACACCGACAGAGACACTGAAAAGGTGTGTCTTTTTTGTGGCGCCAGGTTGAAAACATACTTCCTGTTTCTTGCCTTGAACCAGAAGTATAACCGTCCACAGCGTTTTTCCTCAAAAGGATTCTTCGTTCATCACTACAAGAAACGTTTGTAAGTTTTACAATATACATCACCGTGGAGTTATGGAATCTGTTTAGCTATTTGGAGAGCTGGCTTCCGCAGCTTGTGGGTCCATGATGATGATCTGTTTAGTTTGATCACCGGTTTTACTGCCGTGTGACAGGCACCGTTTGGAAACAATTAAAATATGTAAATAAACAATCTTTTGTACCGGTTTATAGTCTTGTGTGGCTAATCTATGTAAACATATTAATTTATTCTACAATTTGGTGGGTGCGGCTTAAATACAGATGCGCTCTATAACTAGGAAAATACGGTGCTATTATTTGAGGACAGAATCTGACCTTTTATGAATGAAAAATAAAAACTACATAATGAAAGATTAACTTCCAATTTTTAGAGCAATATTTCTTCATGTAATATTTTTAATTCTACAGGCCGACGATGTTATCTGATATAGAGCAGTTGTTCTCAAACTTTTTTCACCAAGTACCACCTCAGAAAACACTTGACTCTCCATGTAGCACCATAATAACCAACATTGAAATACAGTAGCGTAGTAGACCTAAATATTCATTGAAAAAAAGGCAGAGTCTTTATTTACCAAGTGCATATGGTATTTTTGGCCACAGTTTGAACAGTAATACTGTGTTTGAATAATTAGCAACCCGCGGCTCTCGAGCCGAAGGCGGCTCTTTAGGGCTCTGGAGCATTTTTAAAAAAGGATTGAAAATGGAAAAAGATGGGTGAAAAATATTTGTTTTTGTTTCAGTATGTTTTTTGTCTGAGAACAAACATGACACAAACCTTACCAATTGTTAGAAAGCCCACTGTTTAAAATGTTTGTGTGTATGCTTCACTGATGAGAGTATTTGGTGAACAATGTTTTGTCCTACTAATTTTGGCGGTTCTTGAACTCACCATAGTGTGGACTGTGATGCAACAGTTTGTTTACATGTAAAATCTTTGTTGATGTTATTGACTTGTTGGAGTGCCAATAAGGCATATTTGATCACTGCATGACTGCAATATAATCAATACTAACATGCTATTTAGGCTAGCTGTATGTACATATTGCATCATTATGCCTCATTTGTAGGTATATTTGCACTCATTTAATATCCTTTACTTGTATCCTCTTTGTATATAATTTAGTTTTGCATGTCTCATGACACATTATCTGTATGTAATATTGGCTGCATTTCTGATAGTTGTTTGTGTGCCATGTTGCTCCAGACCACAGCAAACGTTACCTAGCTTGTCAAAGATTGTGATAAATATATTAAAAGAAGACAGCCTGCCGTTACCTTTAACTTGGACACACACATCTATACCTTTGGCCATTAAAAGCCAGTAGTTTCCAGGAGTTATCTCACCTTCTGAGTAGCCTCTGATTTACTTATGGTTTCTAATATTGTAAAAATGTGTAGAATAAATATTACATTTTAACATTTCTGTCAACTAAGATTTGGGTCAGCCTGCGACACATAGTCATTTTGATAGTAGGCTATTATAGCTAATTTAGACACGTATGTCATGTGTTGCCTTTATTATAAGACTTATATACAGCATTTTTTGCGGCTCCAGACAGATTTTTTTTTTTGTATTTTTGGTCCAATATGGCTCTTTCAACATTTTGGGTTGCCGACCCCTGAATTAAGTGATTGTGGCCAGAAGGAGCCTGAGTACCACTAGTGGTACGTGTACCACAGTTTGAGAATCACTGATATAGGGGGTCAAAAACTAAACGTTAAACACCACTATAATAATTCCATGATATTTTTTTAATTATAAATTACATTTTAAGCCTATCCATTGTTATGTGATGTCCTTTTTGAGGGAAAGGGGGCTCACGGAAAATGCCATTATTCTCCAGATAATGTAAACATATGTTGGCATTTATCTTGGCGGTCCATGTCCAAACACTAATGACAAACTATTAGAGGACTGAACTGATGCCAAAAGCATGCCCACACAAAGCTTTAAGTCTTAATGGTTTCCACTCCCCAATTTGGTATTGAAGAAAAGAACAAAAATAGGTCTTCAAAGAAAATAATGCAAGACATATTTAGCCTGATTGGGTTTTTCCTCTGTTAAAATGTTTCTCTTACTGCTTTCATTTTTGTGGGAAGATTAAATATTCCTGCCTGAGAACAGCCGTTAGGCTATAAAATAACTGCTGTTGCTGACACACTGGCCCCCGCTCTTGTACACACACACTCCACGGTCCCTGATTTTGGATGGATAGATGGTTGGGGGAGAAGAGGGGGGCTGAAATACATAATATCCTGAAAAGAATGAGGCCCTCTGGGATTTTCTCAAAAGTGTCCCCACTCTGCACTGTGGCGGAGGGAGAGTGTGCAGAGCTGGTTTGATGTGGGAGGGACCCAAACCAGGGCTTCTTCACACTGTAACCTGAGCCTGAAGGGGGGCCAATCTGTCAAATAATTAGCTGTTGCCCGGCACAAAGGTTTTATTTGCAGGAATTTCATCGAAGCAGGATGGAATACTATGCCTGTGTATTGTGCGGGGTCATGGGAACGTCATCTCTTACTGGTGGCCCATAAAAGATAGTTAAATGATAATGAGAAAAGGCTCCAGTGAATGTTGTATTGGATTTCATCTTCCTACCCCTCCTCCTCCTTCTCTCTTCTGTCCTTTTTTTCTCCCTGCTCAGCTAATTGTACAACATCATATTGATGGAGAAGAAGGTTTTTATTTATTCACCCTGCAAGAGAACATACTGTGAAGAGTTATGGTCCTGGCTTCATTAAACTCAAGAAAAAAAATAACACATGATTACAATGTTCTTAGATTCATTTTTTATGTTCCTGTTAGTGTTGTCCCGATACCAATATTTTGGTATTGGTGCTAGTAACAAAATGATTTCAATAGTTTTGAAACATATGTTTATTATTGCAATATTGTCCTTAAATCAAATAGTGAACATACTAGACAACTTCTCTTTTAGTAGTAAGTAAACAAACAAAGGCTACTAATTAGTCTGCTGATGTATGCAGTAACATATTGTGTCATTTTCCATTCTATTATTTTGTCAAAATTATTAAGGACAAGTGGTAGAAAATGAATTATTAATCTACTTGTTCATTAACTGTTAATATCTGCTTACTTTCTCTTTTAACATGTTCTGTCTACACTTCTGTTAAAATGTAATAATCACTTATTCTTCTGTTGTTTGGGTGCTTTACATTAATTTTGGATGATACCACTAATTTGGGTATCAATTCGATACCAAGTAGTTACAGGATCATACATCGGTCATATTCAAAGTCTTTATGTGTCCAGGGACATATTACCTGAGTTTCTAAACATACAAAACGAAAGAAGATATCGACGTAATCATAGTAGTGCCGACAAGATACGCTCCTGTACTTGGTATCATTACAGTGGATGTTAGGTGTAGATCCACCAATGGCGTTTGTTTACATTTTGGCGCCGGTGAGCTACGGTGTGTAGTGAAGCATGTTTAGCTATTCTTCGTCCTGCAGGGATGATACTTGTAAGAAACATACTTTATTTGTCGCCATGGAGACAAGGATTAGTGATTTGGAAGTAGCTAAAACACTGCCGACTTGGGCTGGACTTTAGCCGCTAGCTAGCTAGCCATGTCTTAAAGCACCTCTTCCGGTGGGTGTTTCAGTGTTATAACGTCACCTTTATCTTTAGTTTTTAAGCCAAAATGCGTCCCTTCTCCCTTTTCTGTATACACACTGTGTCTGCTTGTAAGTACTCTGTGATTGTGCGCTGCCGAACATGATTCTCTGCTTGTAAAAACAGCAATGTCACGACGTGACGACGACGGGGGCGCGTGGGTGGCGGACCGGTACTATTCAAAGGGGGTATAGTACAGAGTGTGATTCATTAGTATCGTGGTACTATACTAATACCGGTATACCGTACAACTTACCATGAATTGATTAACGTGGACCCTGACTTAAACAAGTTGAAAAACTTATTCGGGTGTTACCATTTAGTGGTCAATTGTACGGAATATGTACTGAAATGTGCAATCTACTAATAAAAGTTTCAGTCAATCAATCAATGAAACCCTAGTTCCTGTTTTGTTTCACTTTACTTTTTAAAGTGGAACCTCAATATACGAACCCCTCATTGTACAATAATTTCAATTTAAGAACCACAGACCAAATACAAATATGCTTTGGTGTATGAACCTTGTCTCAGGGTACACACTTTTAATGTGTGTCTCGCATTGCAGCCATTTTGTGCCCGGCAGCACATCCATTGTGGGCAGGCTGATCGATCTTCGGTGCTCATTCCATCTGCAAAGAATTGCTTCAATTAGCTGCTGTGCTAATTGGTACTATGTGTGCTTTTTAAATGTTTTTTTTTTTTTAACCTTTTACTGTGTTTTTCTAGCTTAGTATGAGTTCAAAGAAAACAATGGGCAAGCGATGTGGTTTGAAATATTTAGGAAATTGCCACAGCGTTGTCGACACTGCTTCTTCCCTCCTCCCTTCTGCTGCATTCAAAGATTACCGGATTTATATTTTTTTCCTAACCATTGTAGCGACCTGGCTGTTAAATAAACTATTCTTTGATTCCGACATGTGAGTGAAAGTGTGCGTGCTGTCGGCAAGGTGGCCGCAAATAAGGACAGTTCAGCCAATTGTTGTCTTGGCTTTGTGATTATCCATATCCATATTATCCATATCCATAATATCCATATCCATTTGTTATTTATCCACACTACACACAAGCATGCCAAGTGCCTAAAAGTATGCAGTGTTCATAAAATAAGCCCAAAAAATAGTCCCAAATGGTTTGATATACAGCACTGTATAGCGCTTTAGTCCATGGAACAGCTTGCCGGAGGACCTCAGGGCTGCAGAGAACGTTCATGTTTTTAAGAGCAGGCTTAAGACCCACCTTTTTGATTTGGCTTTTACCTGATATTAATTATTTTATTGAAGTCATTTGTATTTTACTTTTTATCCAAGTAGTTATGCAAGATGTTATTTAGTAAGTATTTATTTACCGTACATATATTTATATATATACTTTTTTTTCTATTAATCTTCATATGTCTTACTTGTATTTTATTCTTCATCTCCACACATGGTTCTTGTTATTTTACAAGTTTTATTATTTTTATTTTCCAATGTTCCTCAGATGAGCCATCTGCCTCAGGGGTTATCGGCCGTGCTTGTGGGGGCGCTTTTGTGTCAGCGTCCTGGTGGCCATGGTCTGATGACCTCCTGGTTCAGATGGCTCCTGTGATAGTGTTTACTCACATGTCTCCTCTGTACTCAGCCATGCAATCATTGGTCCACATAGCTGCATATGTGTGTATGTTGTGTGTGTGTGTGTTTGGTATCTGAGTCCGTGCGAACATATGTGATAATGGGGGATATGGGTCTCTGTGGTAACTTTGTAAAGCACTTTTGCGTTGCATTTCTTTTATGTAGGAAAAGTGATTCTATAAATAAAGCTTGATTTGATTTGATTTGTTTTAGATTGCGTTCAAAGTGTAAAAACTGTTACTAAAATATGCATTTTAGTCGAGGCTGGAACCCATTATTCATGTTTACATTGTTTCTGAGGGAGAAACTTGCTTCAATATACGACTGTTTCTATTTACGAATCATGTTGAAGAACCAAAAAAAGTGAGGTTGCACTGCATTTAGTTGCTGAGTTCAAAATTCATTAATCAAACCGATAAAAATTGGAATTCAAAGGTTAATACTAAAACACTCAGAAACAACTACACGAGTGTTTCACCAGTCATTAACAAAAGATAACCATATGCTTGCATATCTTCAAGCCACTTGCTCACGTGTCCTTTTTTGTACGTTGACCTCTGACCCCTGAGAGCAGCCAACCAGGAAGCGTATAGTGTTAAAAGGGATTGATTAGTCTGTGGTCTATAGATGATTGTTTATATCATTCCATACTGCAGCTTGACCCTCAGTGACCCTCACTCGGCTAAAAAACCACGACCTGCATCCATTTGCAACAGCACTAATTAGCTCTGACAGGGTCTCAGTTTGCCTCTGGGTTGTAAAATGAAGCCTCGCGGTGCCCCTGATTGAGGGAAGACGTACTCCGCCTCCGCCGCCGCCGCCGCCATTTGCCTTGCTTTTCCTCCCGCCAAACGTCAAACACATTAAACTTAATGTACCAGCAAATCCTACTCGATTATTTGTATGCTCTTGAGGTGTGTGTGAGTATATGTTTATGTGTGCGTCTGCTGGCGCTAAACAGTGGTCATATGTCAGTGCATGTTCAGCTGCCTGAGAACACTCATGCATGCTGGTGTTTACATGTGAGACCTTGCCATTTCACCGGTGCTGCCACGCGGGATGAGGCCACATTGCACACGCATGAGGAAAGTTGCTTTTAAGTAGAATAATTGGATTATTGCTTCCTGTGATCTCACTAATTATAATAAAAGCAATCTTACAATTTTCCAATTATTATTCTGATTGTGTTCCTCTTTAATAAAGAGAGGCACTGATGCAAAACAAAATGCCACAACTCTATTTCCTGGCTATGCCTTAGAGCCATGCACAGATGAGAAGCCAACACACCCTCCAAATACCCCTGTCCCCCACCCCTGTAACCCACCAAAGACACCCATAACATTAATTTACGCCTTACAATAAACATATTGCAAAATGTGTGTCACACTCTAATCCTATACAACGATGTTTTTGAATGATTTTGCTTCAAAGCGACCTATGCTGATTTTAATCTACAGTCGTGTTCAAAAGTTTACATACACTTGTAAAGAACATAATGTCATGGCTGTCTTGAGTTTCCAATAATTTCTACAACTCTTATTTTTTTGTGATAGAGTGATTGGAGCACATATTTGTTTGTCACAAAAAACATTCATGAAGTTTGGTTCTTTTATGAATTTATTATGGGTCTACTGAAAATGTGACCACATCTGCAGGGTCAAAAGTATACATACAGCAATGTTAATACTTGGTTATGTCCCTTGGCAAGTTTCACTGCAATAAGGCACTTTTGGTAGCCATCCACAAGCTTCTGGTTGAATTTTTGACCACTCCTCTTGACAAAATTGGTGCAGTTCAGCTAAATTTGTTGGTTTTCTGACATGGACTTGTTTCTTCAGCATTGTCCACACTTTTGGAAAGCCATTCTAAAACCTTAATTCTAGCTTGATTTAGCCATTCCTTTACCACTTTTGACGTGTGTTTGGGGTCATTGTCCTGTTGGAACACCCAACTGCGCCCATTTTAGGCTGTCCTGAAGAATTTGGAGGTAATCCTCCTTTTTCATTGTCCCATTTACTCTCTGTGAAGCACCAGTTCCATTGGCAGCAAAACAGGCACAGAGCATAATACTACCACCACCATGCTTGATGGTAGGAATGGTGTTCTTGGGATTAAAGGCCTCAGCTTTTCTCCTCCAAACATATTGCTGGGTATTGTGGCCAAACAGCTCAATTTTTGTTTCATCTGACCACAGAACTTTCCTCCAAAAGGTCTTATCTTCGTCCATGTGATGTCAGATGAAACAAAAATTTAGCTGTTTGGCCACAATACCCAGCAATATGACATGTAAAACCCTTACTTGCGGTCCATATAATATGTATTCGATATACTCTGGTGTTTATAACCTACTTTCTGCAAATGTCTCCAAGATGTTCGTTGGCCCCATCCTCTTCAAAAGTATCAAAATTCATCATCTTTCTGAAAATGTACAATGTCAAATATAAATCTTGAAGAAGAACGTCATCGCTATTTCGAAAATAAACTTCATAAACTGTATATAGATTCACCCGGTCACAACATTAGGTATACCTGCACACTCTGATCAATACAGAGCTGCAGACAAAAAAAACAGCTTTAACCAGCATAATGTCACTATATAACAATAATACCTGGGATTTATATAGCGCTTTTCTAAGTACCCAAGTCACTTTTACATGTAGAACCCATCATTCATTCACACCTGGTGGTGGTAAGCTACTTTCATAGCCACAGTTGCCCTGGGGTAGACTGACGGAAGCGGGGCTGCAATTTGTGCCAACGGCCCCTCCGACCACCACCTATCATTCATCATTCAATTCACCGGTGTGAGTGGCACCGGGGGCAAAGGGTGAAGTGTCCCACCCAAGGACACAACGGCAGCGATTTTTGGATGGTAAGAGGCGGGGAGCGAACCTGCAACCCTCAGGTTTCTGGCACGGTTGCTCTACCCACTACGCCATGCCGCCCCATATGTCATTCATTCATTTATTTTCTTCAGCTGCATACGGGCGGATGGTGGTGTATACCCTGACAAGTCGCCACCACATCACAGGGCCAACACAGATAGACAGACAACATTCACAATCACATTCACACACTAGGGCCAATTTAGTGTTGCCAATCAACATATCCATGTCATTGTTAGATAATAATTTACCATACCTTTTATAGTGTTTTCTCAAACTCAACTGGCCTCACGCAGAGCTCATCCCACATCCGACAGCTTTACTTAATGTCCAAATATGTACGTCCGCCTCGCTGTGGTGTCACAACGTAGTTAAACTGCAAAACACCATGGGCAGAAGCTTTCAAAACTTAAAAAAAGTACCAATGATTGTCACACACACACACACTAGGTGTGGTGAGATTATCCTCTGCATTTGACCCATCACCCTCACCACCTGGGAGGGGAGGGGAGCAGTGATCAGCAGTGGTGGCCACGCCCGGGACTCATTTTTGGTGATTTAACCCCCAATTCCAACCCTTGATGCTGAGTGCCAAGCAGGAAGGTAATGGGTCCCATTTTTATAGTCTTTGGTATGACTCGGCCGGGGTTTGAACTCATGACCTTCCAGTCTCAAGTCGGACACTCTAACCACAAGGCCACTGAGCATTGTGAGAGCATTTAAAATTCAGAAAAGACACAACTACTCCCCTTTAAATAAATCAACAGCAATGACAAATAAGTGAGAAGATTATGTGCTTTGTTCTCTCCTCGATCAAATGGCGAGTGAGCAACAAATAAACTGCACCACAAACAAATCTCCCACCCAGCTCCTCCCGCAGGCACACATGCACACACACTCGTTGTCAATCCCTCATACGTCTCTCATGTCCCGGCTGTCAGTCTTCCAGCATCTTGGATCTAAGGATAAGTGAGAGGATTTCAGTTCAAGCTCAGAGCTTAGCATGAAAATGCCGCCCAGAGTGAAAAGCTGAAGGTTTACACAATGTGGGAACCCCCCTCCCCACTCCACAGCCCCCTCTCTATCCTGACCGATATATATATATATATATATTTTTTTTTTTTTTCTTCCAAATGGTGCGCCCTCCATTGCTTCTTTCTCTCCGTCCCTCTTTGCAGCGTTTTGTTGATTTAGCTGTGAGTGGCTGCCTGACACAACATTGGCCGACTCCTCGAGGAGCTAAATACTATCGCTAACCCCATTGCAGAGTTGTTCTGCCACTGGAATCCAAGGGGAGCACAAAAAGGATGTATTTTAATTAAACAAAAACCCGGGGGCTTCAGCATTACTATAACCACACAGAGGGTAGGACTTTGAGATGATGAAAAGGCCGGGGGAAGGATTCAGCGTGGATGTAGAGAAGTTGTATCCAACAGCATGCACCGTGAAGGAAATATACACTCATCCATTGGTAATTTGATGACATTTAATGTTGTTTTCATAACATTTTTGGGCCAGCAGTTGGAAATGACAATTTACTATTATTTAAATTTAATCTATAGGTACAAATAAAGTACATTGCAAATCGCTTTGACACTATTTCAACATTCACACATTCACACACTGATGGCGGGAGCTGCCATGCAAGGCCCTAACCAAGACCCATCAGGAGCAAGGGTGAGGTGTCTTGCTCAAGGACACAATGGACGTGACGAGGTTGGTAGAAGGTGGGGATTGAACCAGGAATCCTCAGGTTGCTGGCACGGCCACTCTCCCAACAGCCCCACGCCGTCTCCGGCGTCCTCTTTTACAGTTTGAAAATATGCATGACCGTGCTATTTGTACTCCTTTTCAGGGTAAGTCTCAGCAGACTTTTTATGAGATGCTGGGTACAGTCCGGACTTGTTTGCGGTCAATCCCAGTGCCGAGGGCTCTATAATTCTGCTGGGGGCCCCGTTTTATGTGAAGAAGCACACGTAATAATAATTAAAGACTGTTTTGGACTTGTGTTGTTTTTTTCCTGTTTGAGTTCCTGTCCAATGCTAATATGTTGGTGTGTTTACTTCCTCTGTCTGCCATTGAGCACTGGCTCCCACACCTGTCCCCGATTGGCGACCGGGACACACCTGTTCCTGGTTGCCAATCAGGCTCCTATATATATTTGTACAAGATTGTTCTTGGTCTTATCTAAGGCCATGTCTACACTAAGTCGTTTAACCCCTTAAACAAATAATTATTTAGCCTAAGCCCTGTTTCAGCCACACTATACCATCAGTTTAGGTCTCCCTTCTCGGACAAATTTTTACACGGATAAGTCAGCCGTGTAATTCTTGAATCTCCGGCACTTAGCTTTGTATGGACTCATTGATCGTTTACAAAGTGAGTTCGGAGAGGAAGTGACGCCAGAAAGACTGTGCCCTACACAGGAAGTGTGGTTAAATTAAGACAGAATAACCTTGTCACAAAAACATACCTTTAGTTATGTCCTCCTTTTGAGGGGGGGGGGGGGGGGGGGGAATCTTTGCTGCTCAAGCTGGCCTCCAATCAACATTCCTCGCCGCCATGGAGGTTTTATAGTCTTGAGTCACTTTTAAGAGTAACTCCACCTCGTCGTCAGACCACACAAATAATTATTTATTCTTCACAACAAGAACAACCATTTTCTAAACTGTCGCAGATAGAAATAATACACTTCCAGGTCAGAGGTGACTATATGACGCGCACATTTTTTTTTTTTTTTTTCGCGCATGCGCACCAGTTTGCGTTGCGCCGGCGGACAGAGGGAGGTGGGGGTCTTAAACGGTGGCATTGTTGTGTGTGGACACGGATAAGGTTAGGTGTGATTTACCTTGGATAACCTTATCCGGCTTAGTGTAAACGGGGCCTAAGGGATTGCTTTGTTTATTGTGCTCTTCCTAGCTGCACTTATCTCTGTTCCCGTGCACTCCCTAGCTGCACATAGTTGAGTTTATATTAAATATAATTTTACCTGCATTCCGCCTGCCATTACTGCATCCTTGGGGGTCACGCTGCAAGTACCGCTTCCTGTATTGTTACATATATGGCGCTTTATGTGAAGTTTTACAGCAAAAAATATCCCTAGCCGCTTCCTGCTCTGTCACTGCTAGGGAAATAAATGGCAAACGCCTCTGGTGCTCGAGGCACAAAGTGTTAGTGCTTGTATGGTATCGAACCATTAATACGATGGTACTGTGTTCAATTCCCAAGTTGGAGATAATTTAGGAAGGCTTATATTTTTTGTTTTAATATTTTGCACCAAAATATTTTAATCATCCAACAATTTATTTCCGATGAAGTCGTTTTAGTGCAAAACATACATCAAATTACATTCAAGAGTGATTTAAAACGTTTTAACATTGTTTCACATCAATACAAACGAGCAAAACAAATGTGTAATGAGGGGGGGGGGCCTTTAAATGAAATTCTGCTAAGGGCCCCAATTTAGCCGGGGGTGGCCCTGGCACATACACACAACCATCCACGCTTACATGCACACTTATGCGCAAGTTTGAGTCTGAGATTAAGCATGTATGTTTTTGGACAGCAGGAATACACAAAATGAACCTGCACAAACACTTGCAGTACATTGATAATCCACATTTACAGTTTCACACTGAAACAGTTTAAATTGTGTATGTATTGTACAAATTAAAATCATTGAGTGAACTGTTTATTTGTATTGCATGCATATGGAATCTACAGTGCATCCGGAAACTATTCAAAGCGCTTCACTTTTTTCATATTTTGTTATGTTACAGCCTTAATTTAAAAAATGTTGTCCTTAAACTTCTATACACAATACCCCATAATGACAATGTATAATGGTTGTTTTTTTGTTCAAATTTATTCAAACTAAAAAACAAAAAAATCACATTAGTATTTACAGCCTTTGCTCATTACTTTGTTGATGCACCTTTAGTAGCAATTACAGCTTCAAGTCTTTTTGAATACCATGCCACAAGCTTGGCACACCCATCTTTGGGCAGTTTTGCTCATTCGTCTTTGCAGCACCTCTCAAAACTCCATCAGGTTGGATGGGAAATTTTGATTTTCACCCAGGATGTCTCTGTACATTGCTGCATTCATCTTAGTCTAGTCAGGGAGGTGACCAAGAACCGATCGTCACTCCACCAGAGCTACACCATTCCTCTGTGGAGAAAGGAGAACCTTCCAGATGGACAACCGTCTCTGCAGCAATCTACAAATCAGGCCTGTATGGTAGACTAGCCAGACGGAAGCCATTTCTTAGTAAAAAGTTTGCCAAAATGCACCTGAAAGACTCTCATACCATGAGAAACAAAATTATCTAGTCTGATGAGACAAACTTTTTGGCGTGAATGCCAGGCGTCATGTTTGGAGGAAACCAGGCACCGCTCATCACCAGGCCAATACCATCCCTACAGTGAAGCATGGTGGTGGCAGCATCATGCTGTGAGGATGTTTTTCAGCGGCAAGGACTGGGAGATTAATCAGGATAGAGGGAAAAATGAATGCAGCAACATACAGAGACATCCTGGATAAAAACAAAACGCTTCCCACCCAATCTGATGGAGCTTGAGAGGCGCTGCAAAGAGGGATGGGTGAAACTGCACAAAGATACTGTAGGTGGGCCAAGCGTGTGGCATTGAGGCTGTAATTGCTGCCAAAGGTGTATTGAACAAAGACTGCGAATACATATGTACATGTGATTTATTTAGTTTTTTAATTTTAATACATTTGCAAAAACATTTTAAAAACTTTTCACACTGTCATTACGGAGTATTGTGGGTAGAATTTTGAGGACTACATTGATTCATTGCATTTTGGAAATAGGCTGTAACGTAACACAATGTGGAAAAAGTGAAGCGTTGTGCACTGCACTTCATTCTGGTAAGTTGTCAAAATGCCATTGAATAGCTGATACACATTTGTATTGTTGAATCACATCTTGTATTGTTATATAACAGAATGAAGGACTGCTTTTCTCATACGGCTATAGCATAGGTACTGCAGCAAACATGTCAAACCAATTCAAATAACAGGTGAACATGCCTGTGCAGTCCCTCCCCTCCCTACCCCCACTCCCCAACCCACATAACACATACTCAGTGATCGCTCAAACACTCCGCACACGAGCGGACGCATACTTTGGGTTAACCCTGGAAATAAAAAAATAAATAAAAAAGCATTACATGAGAAGAATCCCCAATGCCAGTCGGTGGTTGGAAAGATGGATTGCCTGAATTCTCCACCAATCACCAAACAACACATCGGCTGCAGCATTGATTGATGAAGTATTTAAGTCGTCAATCTACCATCACCCTTCTTCTCTTCCGTTCACCCAAATGGCAGCAGAGAAGCTATGCTGTGTCTGCAGATTGGACAAACTCTGACCCATTGAGCCTTTCAAAGATGTGCAGATTCTTTGATTTGAAGAACAAAATCAGAAGGGAAGCTGTTAATTTTTTTGAGTAAATTGGTAAACTTAGCAGTAGAGTCGATGTATTAACCTGTTGGATTGAAAGATATGAGTCAGATGATGTTGGATGATGTTCACATATCCAAGCATGCTCTCTCCACTCCCACAGTCCTTAGTGTGTATAACTCAGCCCAATAATATTGATTACAAATCATGATTAACAATAATGCTATTGATAAAAATGGAACATTAGCCCTCACCTCTGACCTTATTTGCAGACCTTTTTGTACTCTATGATGTATTCAATATCATAATCATGCTTGAGTACACTCGGCTTGACCAAGGGGATCGAATCGATGAGCGTTTGCAAATAAGCCAAGAGAAAACGTCACACCTGCAGATATTGTGTTGACAGTGCATTGGAGAGCAAACACATCACCCGGGCTCTTCTGGAGTTATGGAGATCCAATTGATCCAGCAGTTAACCTATTTTCCCGCACTGGTACAGCAGAAAGCCCCTTCCCCCGCCCACCTCATCCATTGTCTCCCACTACTAATATGCTGCCCCCCTGAAGGTTCTCCAAAGACCTCATTTCTAATCAATGCATGTGGTTGGTGGGATCATCCTGTCTCTGCAAATTAATGACTTCACTTTTTTTCTGTGGTTTCATTTCATCGATTTGTTTTATTAGCCAATTGATCTCCATGCACCACCCGCCACCCCTCAGGCCCCAACCCTCTGCTCACGATTTTTTTACTAGCACAGGAGAGTATGGAAGTAAAATGACGTGCTATAAGAATTACTTCAATCATATTCCCAGTCTGAACTTGGTAGTATGGTAAGGGTATGTACTAGGGTTGTACGGTATACCGGTATTAGTATAATACCGCGATACTAATGAATAATTTTCGGTACGATACCGTCTCTGAAAAGTACCGGTCCCACAAGTCACGTCGTGACATTGCTGGTTTAAGAGCCGACGAGCATGTTCGGCGGCACACAATCACGGAGTACTTACAAGCAGACACAGTGTGTAGACAGAAAATGGAGAACGGACGCACTTTGGCTTAAAAACTAACGATAAAGGTGAAGTTATATAAAGGTGAAGTTATAACACTGAAACGGCCTCAGGAAGAGGTGCTTTAAGACATGGCTAGCTAGCTAGCGGCTAACGTCCATCCGCCACCGACAGTGTTTTAGCGACTTTTAAATCACTAATCCTCGCCTCCATTGTGACGAATAAAGTAAGTTTCTTACAAGTATCATCCCTTCAGGACGAGAAATAGCTAAACATGTTTCACTACACACCTTAGCTCATCGGCATCAAAATGTAAACAAAGCCATTGGTGGAACTATACCTAACATCCACTGTAATGATATCAAGTACAGGCACGTATCTAGTCGATACTACGATGATTACGTCAATATTTTTTGGCATCACAACATCTTCTTTCGTTTTTTTTAAATCTGTATTATGTTTATAAAGTCAGGAAATATGTCCCTGGATACACGAGGACTTTAATTATGACCAATGTATGATCCTGTAACTACTTGGTATCGGGTTCATGCCCAAATGTGTGGTATCATCCAAAACTAATGTGTGGTATCATCCAAAACTAATGTAAAGTATCAAGCAACAGAAGAATAAGTGATTATTACATTTTAACAGAAGTGTAGACACAAAATGTTGAAAGAGAAAGTTAGCTGATATTAACAGTAAATGAACAAGTAGATTAATAATTAATTGTCTACCACTTGTCCTTAATAATGTTGACAAAATAATAGAATGGAAAATGACACAATATGTTACTCCATACATCAGCAGACTAATTAGGAACCTTTGTTTGTTTACTTACTACTAAAAGACAAGTTGTCTTGTATGTTCACTACTTTATTTAAGGACAAACTTGCAATAAGAATCATATGTTTAATGCACCCTAAGATATTATGTTAAAATAAAGCCAATAATGCAATTTTTTGTGGTCCCCTTTATTTAGAAAAGTACTGAACAATTTTTAGTACCCGTACCAAAATATTGGTATCGTTGCAACACTAGTATGTACCGTTGTTTTTTACCATACAACTGTTACGGTTTGATCCAGTCAGACATTCATCTGGCCGGCTCTCGGTGGTCTTATTAACAACCATATCTAACTCTCTCTCTTTTAATTCCCTTTGAGATGTGGACAAAAGGATAGGAAGTGCTTTACTCTGACAAGTCAGACTTCACTTCACAAGAGGAATTACCGCTTTTCATTTTCTGTCACTGGAGCGTTTTGGTGAGGTGCCCCACAAGCGTAACGATGAACTTTCTCTCTTGTTAATGACTTGAAGCATGCACAAAGAGTTGATTCACAGTGGTTATTTAAAAATACAATTTCAACATCGACGAGAATTTGAGTAATTAAAATGATTTTGGCTGAAAGACAAGCTCAAACGCAGACACACACAAAAAAAACAAATACAGCTACAAGTGCAACAAAAACATCAATATCCCAAAATAAAGTAAAATTCCAATCTATTTCAGTTTGGGTTAGTGTTAGAATATACAAATTTACAGTTAAACCTACACATTTGCCCTGAACTTTATTAGACCACATTTGAAGAACACACACATGGGCCTGATTTACTAAGATCCTAATGCCGCGCGCTAAATAGCACGTGCAAGCAATAAAATTGCGTGTACTATTAGTGGGCGTGTTGCGTGTGATCTACGAACACTGCGTGTACAATTGAAAACTGTACACCAAGTCAAATTATGTGTGTTGCACCTACTTGGCCAATAAAGCTGATTCTGATTCCAGTGCCGGCCCAAGCCTCCATGGGGCCCTAAGCAAAATTTGATTTTGGGGCCCTCTATTTCTGCCAATAATATTGATTGTTGATCATTCACACACCTACTATAAACTCATTGCGGCTCTGGCAGTGTTGTTTACATTATCCTATTGTCAGCCTGGCATGTCTTTACAAATGACATGTCATTTATAAAGATATGGGGGTGGCCCAGTTAAGAACATAAATAATACCAATGAATGAACGAATGATGTCCAGAGTGCCACATATGGTTCCTAATCTTAAAATGTAGAAAACATTCAGCTACAAGAGTGGCCTGGGGTTGAACAGTCCAAGTGACAAAGCTTTGTATTTACAGTAAAAGTGTCATCTTGTCTCATCAGTCTTGTACATATTAGTCTTTAATTACTAGTTTATATTTTTAGTTAATTGTTCATATTTAATGTTTACTTTGTACAAAGAGAGCGCAGTCTACTGAAGTTAAATTCCATGTGTTAAACATAACTGGACAGTAAAGCTGATTCTGATTCACTTTATTATTTTTGGTAACAAAAACCTGAAACAGCAATGTGCAAAAATAATTCGTAGTGCAAGAAAAACAATAAGGTGCAACAATAAAATCACTTAAATATATATAAAAAGGAACAAATTCAATTGTACAAAAAACAACATAATTAAATTAAATATCAAGCAAATACTTAAATAATATTAATGAACAGAGTTACCAGAAACAAGGTAACATAACGGTTTATAAACACATATAAAGTTACTACATAATAAAACTATGTAAATATACATAACGATGTGCAAAAAAATTTTGGGGAAAAAAATCAAAATAAACTACCTTAAATTAAGGTCCTTAATTCACACATTTGACCATCACATCACAGTTTTGTTCCTCTGTTCTTCACCATCCACACCACTCTAAACCTAAAGCCAATGGCCTACATAACAGCCCAATCCTGATCCCTCAAAAAATTTCAATTTAAAATTAGATGAGTGGGACTGGTCCGCTTCAAAACGGCGTTCCTAAAGATACTAAATGACATGGCTCCCGTGAAAACAGTCAGGATCAAAGCCCGCTCGGAACCATGGATGAATCCGGACCTATTAGCTGCCATAAAAGACAGAGACAGGAAATACTCTGAATACCAAAAATGTAAAACAGAAGTAGATAAACAACCCAATAATATCAACCTCAAATTACTCCTTTCAACTCTCAAAAAGCAATGCAATAAATTAAGAAATAAGTCAACCAACCTGACTAAATCCTTAAAAAAAAAATTACATTAACGACAAAATAGAGGAAAACACAAATAAGCCATGTGAGCTCTGGAAAATTCTCAACAACCAGCTTCGTGGTTGCAGCCAAAAACTTAAAACAAGACTCACCAACATCAGCATCAAGGAGGGTGACTCACTCATTACAGACAAAATGGAGGTAGCTAGCAGACTTAACATCTTTTTCACCAGCATAGCCGCAACCCTTGTCAACAAGCTGTCCCACCACTCTGGTCGCTTTGGTGTAGAACACATTAAATCCTTCTACAGAAAGCTAGGAGTATCCAACGATGATTTCAAATTAGAAATGGTCACAGCTGATGAGGTGTTTAAAAAATTGAGCGCGCTCCACCCTAACAAAGCCACCGGCCTTGATAATATTCCCTCCAGATTCCTCAGGGACTCTGCCTCCATCATTGCCCCGATCATCACGCACATAATAAACCTATCAATTACACAAGGCCAAGTACCAAACGATTTTAAGATTGCAAGAGTAACTCCCCTCTTCAAAAAAGGAAGCAAATTGGAACCTGGCAACTACCGACCTGTTTCTATTCTCAGTTCCATTTCGAAAGTAATGGAAAAAAATGTTTATGAACAGGTCGATAGTTACCTTGCCACTAATAAACTCATGTACAAATTCCAATCCGGCTTCAGAACTAACCACTCCACTGACACATGCCTTCTCTATCTGACCGACCACATCAAACATGAGGTGGACGTGGGCAAATACTGCGGCATGGTCATGCTGGACCTTCAGAAGGCCTTTGACACCGTTAACCACGCTATACTGTTGGATAAGCTCAGAGCAATCGGATTTAACAAAAACTCATGGAGGGTGGATGCAATCTTACTTGGAGGGGAGGGAGCAGGTGGTAGAGGTGAACGGCACATCGGTGAGCTGTGGAGTCCCCCAAGGCAGTATAATGGGACCTTTACTGTTCCTAATATACATAAACGACATGTCATCGGCATGCGACTGTGAATTGTTTTTGTTTGCGGATGACTCTGCCTTGCTGGTATCCAGCAAGGACAAGTCACAGGTGGAGAAAATCCTCAGTGCTGAGCTCTGTAGAACTTGCACCTGGCTCGCTGACAACAAGCTATCCATACACTTGGGTAAAACAGAATCCATCCTGTTTGGGTCCCACATCAACCTCAAGAAAGTCAATGACTTCACCATAAAAGTGGGTGACATTGTATCACCAGGAAAGATGAGGTCACCTACCTAGGTTCCATTCTAGAGGCTAACCTTTCCTGTGATAAAATGGCAACCAAGGTAATCAAAAAGGTTAACCAACGAACGAGATTTCTCTACAGAATCTCCTCTCTGGTCAACAAAAGCACCTTGAGGATTCCGGCGGGAACTCTCGTTCAACCCTTTTTCGATTACACATGCACCTCCTGGTACCCTAGCACCTCCAAAACCCTCAAATCTAAACTCCAAACATCTCAGAACAAGCTAGTCAGGTTACTGCTAGACATCCACCCCAGATCCCACCTCACTCCTACCCACTTCTCTAAAGTGGGCTGGCTCAAGGTGGAGGACAGAGTTAAACAGCTAGCACTGAGCCTAGTCTATAAAATCCGCTACACCTCCCTGATACCGAAGTACATGTCAAACTACTTCCTTAACGTAAATGACCGCCATAACCACAACACCAGGGGGAGCTCTACTAACCACGTTAAACCCAGATTCCGAACTAACAAAGGTCTTAACTCATTCTCTTTCTATGCCACATCAATGTGGAATGCGCTCCCAACAGGTATAAAAGAAAGGGCATCTCTATCCTCCTTCAAAACCGCAATAAAAGTTCACCTCCAGGCAGCTACAACCCTAAACTAACACCCTCCCCGGATTGCTAACAATCAAATGTAAACAATCAAATGCAGATACTTTTTCTTATGCCTTCTGATCTCTCTCTCTCTCTCTTTCTCTCTCTCTCTCTCTCTCTCTCTCTCTCTCTCTCTCTCTCTCTCTCTCTCTCTCTCTCTCTCTCTCTCTCTCTCTCTCTCTCTCTCTCTTCTCTCTCTCTCTCTCTCTCTCTCTCTATGTCCACTACTTGATGTCCATATCCTACCTACCACCCCCCCCCCCCTCCACACCCCGATTGTAAATAATGTAAATAATTCATTGTGATTATCTTGTGTGATGACTGTATTATGATGATAGTATATATGATAGTATATATCTGTATCATGAATCAATTTAAGTGGACCCCGACTTAAACAAGTTGAAAAACGTATTCGGGTGTTACCATTTAGTGGTCAATTGTACGGAATATGTACTTCACTGTGCAACCTACTAATAAAAGTCTCAATCAATCAATCAATCCACCCACTCCTTAAAACCTGTGCTTCCTGGATTTTCTGGAGGCAAAGTCATTTATGACATCACTGTAAGAAATCTGATGGCCGACATTGTTATTAATACTAATCACTGCCAGTCCACTCAGTCTTTCTTGAGCCATGGAAGATCTCAAGTAGTTTTTTATTAATTTGAGCTTGGAAAAGCTTCGCTCTGCAGATGCAACAGTCACAGGAAGAGTGCAGGCTATCCGCAGAGCTACCCAAAGATTTGAGTACAACTCACAGATCTCATTTTGAGAGAGGTAAGTGAGCAATTCAAAGGGGGTCATGTTGACCCAATCCCGCAGTCCCTCGGTTGCCAGTTCTAAGGAATTTTTGGAAAATAATTTGCAGCAAAAGCAATAGACTGCATCTTTACTTCTTGAATAAGTCAGCCAGCTACGCTTGACTTTTTCCCCATTGACTAGCTGTCTGTAGGTATAATGATAATGAAAACTTCGGCCATCATGCCGTTTGGGGATTTGAAAAGTTCTCCTTAATAGACAGTGGTCCTCTGATCACCTGCTCAGTCCTGTTTGAATCTGAGAGGAAAGAAGGCCACTCAGCTGGGTCAACTGGCGGAGCTGATGATGGTCCATGGTGTGAAGGGGACGTTGTGGTGGAAGTTGCTGAGGAAGTGACCAAAGAAAGACAATGACTAAAAAAGAAGGACCTATAAGGTCATTAAATTGCACTGTTGGACATAATTATTAATCTCAGAATGTTCTGCAGTACAATGAGCAATTATAAAGGGTGTTTTGCAGTTAACTTACTAGATAAATCAGCTGTGGTTTCAGACATGGAGGGGACAGTGGGCACAGAGGATGAAGGTGTGTGAGAGAGCACTGTAGAGGATGGAGATGGATCTAAAATGAAATACATACATACATACATCTAGGCACACATATTAATGAGATACTTTGACTATATTAATTTCCCTTCAGGTGTAATGTTTATATTAAGAAATTAAATGTATACTGTGTGGTGACAGTCTTTTCCTCACCTGATTCATCACTCACAGCTGAGCCTGAGGTTGTGGACTGGCTCTGGGCTGATTCTGTGCCTCCAAAGTATTTTAACAATGCTCCTGGGGAAGTTTCACATAACTTATGAGTTGATGTAAAAAATAATGTTTATTTTACTCACATAAATTACTGTGCTCTGCTGCAAACAATGTGTGCAAACAACATATCTCACTAGTAACCTGATGCTAAAAACATATTGCTAGCACCGCGCTAGCTAGCTAACGTCACCTAGCTAAAGCTAATTACAGCTACAAATCTCTTTGATAAACTTTGTATTACCAAGTCATGCAAACATACCTTTATCATGGCATTTTTTCTCCTCTTCCACTTTCTTCTTCTTCCTTTTTTCTGCACCTGAAGGATATATTGTTTTGCCTCTATCTGCGCTTTTGATGCCCAGTGCGCACTGGCATTGCACGGCAGGCGGCAAACGTCACAGGTGCAGCAGAGGCAGCTTTACATTTAAAGAGAGGCAGCAGCAGCACTCTGTTGACCTAAAATTGTGTTTTTGTACAATAATATATCTTTGATCATTTCGAAATCATCAGTCAGACTCGTACATAAAAAAAATAAAAAATAATAATTTTTTGTTAATTGCTTTTGGGGGCCCCCTGGTGGCCGCGGGGCCCTAAGCAAGCGCGTAGTACGCTTATGCCTTGGGCCGGCTCTGTCTGATTCTGATAATACATATAAAAACAACAAAAACATGTTTTTGGACATCCATCCATCCATCCATTTTTCTACCGCTTATTCCCTTCGGGGTCGCGGGGGGCGCTGGAGCCTATCTCAGCTACAATCGGGCGGAAGGCGGGGTACACCCTGGACAAGTCGCCACCTCATCGCAGGGCTGTTTTTGGACATGGAAATGTGAATGCAAAACTGTAGTAGTCCTGCAAAACTGTAGTATACCTGCTGAACTGTTTTTTTTGGAGCTAATATACTTCTCCCTGGTATAGCAGTAAAAGCGGCAGACTAGGCAGGGTAGGCAATTTTCATATAAAATGGCTTGCAAACAGCCAACTAGGGTTGTACGGTATACCGGTATTAGCATAGTAACGCGATACTAATGAATTTTATTCGGTACTATACCGCCTCTGAAAAGTACCGGTCCGCCACATAATGAAATCATGCAATTTTACATTTAGTTTTATACTAATTAGATATGATATGTTGTGAGAGGCTAAATGGTGCAAGGGGTAAAATATTTGTTCTGTGAACAAGGAACCTAGTTTTTAAATAGCATTAGGTAATTTAGGTTTTGATTGTCTACTTCCATTTTCATAGACTTTCATATTGGATTTTGAAGTTAGGATTTAACACTAGGACTTTAAACTAGGTCCAGGGTTTAAAGACTATTTTAGTGCAGGCTTTTTTCAAGAAGAAAAGCTTCAGTGAACATAACATTTGGAGAATGCAGACATTGATTCTGATGCCTCCCGCATGCCAAGTTAATACAACTATTTGAGCTAAGTGCTTGTGATATGTGTCATTGTCATCCTCACAGAACAGATTGATGAAAATGGAAAATATGGACAGTTAATTCATTGTGTTCTGCACTCTCTCTTTCACAACTTCCTTGCAATATATGCCATAGGTTGATTACTCTATATTAGTCATGCGCAATGATCGATACAGAAGTTTCGATACCAGATCTATGTGCTCTAACATCGATTCTCTAATTAAAATATCAATGTTGTCAGTCAGTCTGTTAAAACGTGGCTGATCATAACAACGAAGTCACTGTTTGTGATATTTGTTGAAAAAGAATAAATAACAAACCTTGTTAAACATCTCATGTTGAACCACAACACTGGATGCAAGGCATTTGTGATGCGGACAGAAGAGGGAGCGCAGTCAGAGCATTGTCAGGTACTGCTAGAGAAGGACAAGACATCTCTGGCTAAATCCTTTGGTGCTGCCAAAAATGTAGAGCTTGAAGCTTAGCACGTTTTTTTTGCTGGAGTGGTTCAAACTTTATATGGTTATGAAAATTGTAACAACATAAATTCATGCTTCAACAAATATCTCTCTGAGTTCAGCTTGGAGTAACTCAGATAATAATTCATCATTTTATAGTGGATTACATAGGCCAGGTGCCATAAAATTAAACGGAGCATTTGCAATAAAACAACCATGGAGAACGTAATTTACTTAATTAAATAATTCACTACCAATTTCAATTTTAGTGACCCAGTATAAATTACTCTGTCTTGTATTCTTTATTCTACGATTTGAAACACTACTTTTTTTTCCCAAACACATTAGGTGTAGTTGCATAAAATGTTGGATTGGTATCACCAATACCAGCCTGAATTTTACTTGGTAATCAGTTGGTGTCGCATGTCACTACTCTGTGTCAACATAGCTATCAACCGAGTTTTTTTTATATACATTTTAGGGTTTCGGGTTAGGTTTGAGATTCTATGTTAGCTCTTTAAGTTTCATTGTAGGGGTTTAGGATAAGATTAGGATGTTATCTTTGATTCTAAAGTTAGGGTTAGGGTTTATAATTAGGGTTAAAGCTAGGGGTTGGGTTTATAAAAACAATTTCAGACAACACTTCCTTGTCTCTGTTCACTGCAGGTCCCTTTTGTAACATGTACGCGGTCATCCGAAGGAAACCTTTGCATTTTCAGTGTCCTTCATGAATTAAAAGAATATTGTTTCTAATATATAACAATAATTTCAAGATATGTTGAGCAAAATGGTCTGTAAAAGGATGTTGTACCATTATACCAATGTCTCTCTATACAGATGCATGGCTGAATCCTATGTAATCGCGCCACAAAAGCTATTACAGCAACACAACATCCTGACATCTTTTTGTGCTCTTGTTAAATTTTTTTATTTGCATAAATCCTTTTGGGGCTTCTGGCACCATTTCCTTCCCCTTTCATCAGGCTCCCTAGGGTCCGGCTATTACTGTACCTGCCAGTGTTTAGGAATACACCCAATGCATGCAAAGGCCCAGATGCTGCTGAGACCACTGGCACCATTAACAAAAATACCAGTGTGCAATTAGACAGACACTCAAGAATGAATGCAGAGCGCTTGATATTATGTACAAAGTACAAGTAGCAACAATTATTTGTGTTTACATATTTTAGTGTGACACGTGCCTTTTACCATCTCCATTTTCTACTACCTAATATCCAACTTATTGTATCTAACTAGTAAGATACACTTTGAACCAGCACATATAGACACAAAGCCTTATATGCACCTCTTCACACTGGGTGGAGATTCAGAGAGTGACAGAATATAAACAACTTCCTCAAAATAACATATAGTTTTCAGTATAATAGACAATGTTTTTAACTTGACATATTTTGACTGTCACAAATGTCAGAGTAAAACTTGTTATACAACCCTACTACAGCATCGCAATATTGCGGTATCATCGTTATCGTGACCCATATCGTGTATCATTATTGTGACTCACATATAGCGTATTGCATCGTGACACATTTTTCACATATAATATTTTTATCGTGACTAATTGTATTACTAACGTGACTCATATATCGCATATTGTATTGTTATTGCGACTCATGTATCGCGTACCGTATCGATATAGTGACTCATAAATTGTATCGTTACCTTACCACATTTGTCGCGCATTGTATTGTTACCGTGACTCATGTATCCTGTCTCGTTATTATGACTCATATTGTACGTGTCATTATCATGACTCATATAAAAGTTGCATCGTTATCGTGACTCATATTTCGTAATGTATTGTTACTGCGATTCATATTATAGTGGCAAAAAACAAGCATAGTGATTATCGTATTGCAAGATTAAGTTTGATGTATTCACACTCCTATAAGAAGACCATATTCAAGTTTTCAAAATATAAATATATTACCAAAAAAAAAAAAAAGTTGTGAATAATTTGTATTTGATTAAGTGAACTAAGTATTTACCGCTACAAAGCAGGAATGACTTTGACACCCACAAAAATTACTTTTTTTAGCAGTATTCCTCGGATATGTGCCGTTTTGCATGTTGTCAGTTGTGAGAAACATGACAGTGGTGGTTTCTCATGTAAGAACACAAGGAGAGGCCACGGTCTATTTTTGTGGTGAAAGGTGACTTAACCCATAATTCCACTGAAACCACAATGTTCTTTAATCAGATGCTCCTCTGTGAAACTAGGGGGTGATTCACATGACACAAAAGAGACCAATGAAATGAAAGTGTGTACTTTCATTTCATTTCATTTCATGTTGAGGCTTACATGAAAAACAATTATATATCAAGTGTTTGATATGAGTGTGCAGATTCTGCAGTGGGCATGATACTAGTTGGCATTTAAAGTGACGGCTACTACAGAACTATTTAACTTGTGGTCCGGGGGCCCAATCCGGCCTGGGAATGACACCATACCGGCACCCAAGTTCAGTTCAAAACTTGGGAGACAAGTATTTGTGCAGCAAACTCACAGAAACACTCGAGGGCTCCTGTTGTACAGAGGAATTTGGACCACTGTAAACACATTGGCCGATCCTTGTAATGACATTTTGAAGTCCAAAAGTATGATTAACATATTGAGGCATTCATCAAAGCATCCCTTGGAGTTGTCTTTGTTTTTGACTGTTACAAATTTGATTGTGATTGTGATTTGTGTAACTAAGGTGTCGCTGTAGCTTTTTTTTAAATTATACAATGCATCCGGGAAATATTCACAGCGCTTAAATTTTTTATGTTACAGCTTTATTTCAAAACAAAATAAATAAATGTTTGTCCTGAGAATTCCACACGCAATACTCCATAATGACCATGTGAAAGGTTCACAGCCTAGGCTCAGTACTTTGTTGTGCACCCATCCATCCATCCATTTTCTACCACTTGTCCCTCTCGGGGTACCGGGGGGTACTGGAGCTACATTCAGGCGGAAGGCAGGGTACACCTTAGACAAGTCGCCGCCTCGTTGCAGGGCCAACATAGATAGACAGACAACATTCGCATTCACACACTAGGGACCATTTAGTGTTGCCTATCAACCTATCCCCAGGTGCATGTCTTTGGAGGTCGGAGGAAGCCAGAGAACCCGGAGGGAACCCACACAGTCACGGGAAAAACATGTAAACTCCACACAGAAAGATCCAGAGCCCAGGATCGAACCCAGGACCTTCGTATTGTGAGGCACACGCACTAACCCCTGTGTCACTGTGTGCACTTTGAGTTGAGTTGAGTTTGAGTTGATTTCCAACATGCAAGCGTACAACATGATACATCACAATTTCCAGTTTCTCTTTTCAACATGTTCGAAAAGGAGTAGGAAGAAGCAGAGCTTATTTAATCCTACCCCTTTTCTTTTACATAACAGTTGCAAAAACTTTTGTTCACTTCCTGTTCTCAATTTATTCACAATATACTCCATAAGTAATCACAATAAAAATAAATAAATAAATAATAATTGGTGAAGTAAGTTACATATCATATGATGAGATAAGTAAGATTATTTTGAGAGTGAAAGAATGGATGAATTAAATAAATTCAGAATGTTTATCATGGTTCTTCTTCTTTGTACTTTGTAAACACTTTAAGTTTGAAGAGTTTCTTGAAGTGGATCATATTAGTACATTGTTTGATTGCTTTGCTTAATCCATTCCATCATTTAATTCCACATACTGATATACTGAAGGTCTTAAGCGTTGTACGTGCGTACAAATGTTTTAAATTATATTTCTCTCTAAGATTATATATCTCCTCTTTTTTTTAGAAGAATTGTTGTATATTCTAGGGTAGCAGGTTATAGTTTGCTTTGTGTATAATTTTAGCTGTTTGCAAATTCACTATGTCGTGGAATTTCAGTATCTTTGATTCAATAAATAAAGGATTTGTATGTTCTCTATATCCAACATTATGTATTATTCTAACTGATCTTTTTGGTAACACCGTTAATGAATGAAGTGTACTTTTGTAATTATTTCCCCCATATTTCTACACAGTAGCTCAGATATGGTAACACGAGTGAGCAGTAGAGAATATGAAGTGATTTTTTGTCTAGAACATGTTTTGCTTTATTCATTGTTGACGTGTTTCTTGCTACTTTATGTTGTATATTTTTTACGTGAAATTTACATTTCAATTTATCATCAATCATTATACCTAGCAATTTGGTTTCATTTACTATTTCAATTTATATTCCGTCTATTTGTATTTGTGTTTGACTTTCTCTTCTACTGTTACCAAATAGCATTATTTTAGTTTTACTGAGATTCAACGATAGTCTGTTTTTGTCAAACCATCATTTTAATTTGTTCATTTCTTCTGTTATTATTTGTATTATCTTCTGTGTGTTCTCTCCTGAACAAAACGGGAATGACTTTGTCAGCAAATACAGCATCAAGTCTTTTTTAATACAATGCCACACGTTTGAACACCTACAGTATCTTTGGGCAGTTTTGCCCATTTATCTTTGCAGCACCTCTCAAGCTCTATGAGGTTGGTTCAGAAAGTGTTGGTTTTCATCCAAGCTGTCTCTGTACATTTCTGCATTCATCTTAGTCTAGTCAGGGAGGTGACCAATAACCTGATGGTCACTCTGTCAGAGCTACAGCATTCCTCTGTGGAGAGAGGAGAACTTTCCAGAAGGACAACCATCACGGAAGCCTTTTCTTAGTGAAACGTTTGCCAAAATGCGCTTAAAAGATTCTCAGACCACGAGAAACTAAATATTCTGGTTTGATGAGACAGAGATTGAAGTCTTTGGCGTGAATGTCAGGCAGCATGTTTGGAAAAAAAACAGGCACCGCTAATCACCAGGCCAATACCATCCTTATAGTAAAGCATGGTGGTGGCAGCATCATGCTGTGGGGATGTTTTTCAGTGGAAAGAACTGGGAGACTAATCAAGATAGAGGGAAAGATAAATTCAACAATGTACAGAGACATCCGGGATGGAAACCAACACTTTACCTTCCAACCTAAGGAAGCTTGAGAGGTGCTGCAAAGAGGAATGGGCAAAACTGCCCATAGATAGGTGTGCCAAGCTGAAATAACTTAGCAAATTTAAAAAATGTTTCACATTGTTACCATGAATTGATTAACGTGGACCCCGACTTAAACAAGTTGGAAAAACTTCTTCGGGTGTTACCATTTAGTGGTCAATTGTACGGAATATGTACTGTACTGTGCAATCTACTAATAAAAAGTTTCAATCAATCAATTCAATCAAGTCATTGTGGGGTATTATTTTGAGGACAATAATGAATGTATTCTATTTTGGAATAAGACTGTAACGTAACAAAAAGTGGAAAAAGTGAAGCACTGTGAATACTTTCTTTTAGGCTATGTCTACACTTAAAAACGAATAATTATTTAGCCTAAGCATCGTGTCCGCCCCACTAAACCATCATTTAAGGTAACCCTCCTTGGATAATGTTTTGCGCCGTGTATTTCTTGTTGAGCGACGGTTTTGGATAAGTCCTGAAAAAACTACAGCCTGGTGGGAAATGTTTGTCAACGAGTGTGTTGTGTCAGAAGAACGTCAAGAGAACTTTCGAATGTGCAGGTCAGCTGTGATTCTACTTAGCGAAAAACTTTGTCCATTTGTCGAAGGAGACACAACAAAAATGCGGGCTTCCGTGAACAAGGGACGACTACGAAAAATAGCGAATGCATTTGGACTGGCAAAGCCGACTGTCAGTTATTGTCCGCAATGTATGTCGAGCGATCACTCAACGTCTAGTTTTGTACTCCATAACTATTGTGAAGCCATGAAGTGGTTGCGGCTGTCAAGTACGACCGCCAATTTCAGCCTACAAGCACAGTGTCCTGTTTTTGGTATTTGTACAATGTTCTTTATCAATTTTGTTATTCTCACACGGCCATTAAAGATATGATTCATGTATGATGGCTCAGGT
Source organism: Entelurus aequoreus (assembly GCF_033978785.1). Taxonomy (NCBI): domain Eukaryota; kingdom Metazoa; phylum Chordata; class Actinopteri; order Syngnathiformes; family Syngnathidae; genus Entelurus; species Entelurus aequoreus. The sequence goes on from NC_084741.1 coordinate 56,002,795, forward strand.
GTGATTCACTACAATAGTCTTAACAGCTGCTGATGGTGAGGCAAGCAAGGTTTACTGTTGAAATAAATGTGGCAATAGTCTACATTGAAACACAGGGTAAGGATACACTTCCAGGTCAGAGGTGACTATGACGCGCGCATTTTTTCCGCGCATGCGTACTAGGTTGCGTTGTGCCGGCGGACAGAGGGGGGAGGGGGTCTTAAACGGGGGCATTGTTGTGGGTGGACACGGATAAGGTTAGGTGGGATTTACCCTGGATAACCTTATGCGGCTTAGTGTAGAAGGGGCCTTAGTGCATTGTAGTTCAGTTCAAAAAGTGTGAGAGGGACTCACACTTTTGCAACAGATTCTTAAAAAACATGAGAGTTCTGTCATAGGGATGATCTTTGACTAGTTTTTGCAGAAGGACCTTATAAACAGCAAAGCGCTTATGTAATTGACAAATTAGATGGACCAAAATCAAATGTATTATGTACGCTGGTTCTCAGGGAATATACAAATCAAGACGACTGGTCTTTAGCTTTCTGGAAATGTGGCCCACAAAACAATTAAGTTGAATATCACTGCTGTTGTGCAAGTGAAAAGTAACGAAAAAAACATTTCAAAATATAATAATAATACAATGCAGACAGATTATCGTGTAAAATTACAATAGTTGAATTTGACTGATTCAGCTGATTTTGACTGGAAAACAGTTGATCGCAGTGTACGTGCACAACTGTTGGAAGTTTTGGAATGGATACCATCAAAAAGTAAGAAGATTGCTTTTAGCTGTCAGGGGAAAAAACAACAACAAAACACAAGTAGGAATTAGCATAAATAGAAACACAAAAGGGGAAAAAAGCATAGAAGAACAAGACACAAAATAGTGTTGTCAACAGGACCCCCAGAGGGAAATTTCTATTTAATATATTTAATTATCCTTGTCAGATGGAAAAGAAGTGAGACAAAGCTGTCTTTGTTCTCCCTCTTCATCCCCCGCATGTCTGCCAATTAATTTCAGCATGCGAATATGACTAATTGTCCCTCAACAGCCACATAAATAATCATTTTAGCCCATTTCGGAAAAGGGGGTGGGATGTTCATGTGACAATTTATGATATTTGAACAAAATGGAACGTGCATAATTCAGGTGATCATGCTCGAAGAGCGCAACCCGTCAATGGGCATTGACCTCTGCCCCAGTCTTGCAGTGAGCATAATACAGCTCTACTTTCACTCTTTTGTAAAAGAGAGGATTTGGAAATGTTCTTTGTTTGGAGCAGTGATTGGTGCATCATAATTAGCAGTGATGACTTGTAATGCATATTCATGCTTCTGTGTATAGAGATTATAAAGTAAGCATCCGTAAAATGTGCACAGTTAGAACAAGTTTTATATTTGTTTTTTGCTTTTATTGAAATTACTCAGTTTAAAGTACTTTGGGAGCTTTACTTTGCAAACAATTGTCTTTTGAATGAAGGGCTCTCGAATGAATATACACTTTGACAATGTTTCACTTCAACTTGAGTGCTTTTACCCTTCTGACAAAATTCTTTAACATGAGAGTATTGCACTTTATACAATTAAACATATGACAATAAACACATGATTAACTGGTGTCCTATTCACTTCAAGAGACCTTGTCTTCTCCTTGAAGTGAAAGAAGGCCAAAAGTGTATGCACTCTTACTGAAAATATGTTTTATCCTATATTGACATGGAGGTAACAAGCCCTTTAGTTAGGATCATTTGAAAGTAAAGTCATTTGTTTGTTTAACACAAATCAGGAAGAATACTAGCAAAATCCCATTTGAGTCTCTTGAGTGTCATACTGTAGTCACACAGTTCCATGTTCCACAGTGGTCAACAAACAACAACATTTCTATTAAAGCTGTCAAGAATTAAAATATGTAATCATGATTAATCACATAATCATGATCATAATTAATCGCAAATGTAAGTTTTTTCTTTATTACGTGTGTAAAATGTACACCCAACATGGGAATGGACAATTACTTTGATTTATATACATATAAACATTCTAACAACACAAAACATGGACACTGGCACACACACAAACACACTCACACACACACACACACACAAAAACGCAATACATTTTCCATCTTATCTAGTCCTTTAGTGCTCTCTCTTTCTCTAATTATGGAATATATTGTATGTCTATATATATATACTGTATATATATATATATATATATATATATATATATATATATATATATATATATATATATATATATATATATATATATATATATATATATACAGTATATATATATATATATATATATATATATATATATATATATATATATATACTGTATATATATATATATATATATATATATATATATATATATATATATATATATATATATATATATATATATATAAATATATATATATAGTCAGGAAAAAACACAAAACTACAAGCCTGTTTCGCAGCTTTCCCTAAAAATGAAATCCTGCAAAATCAGGGAAACCTGCGAAACAGGCTTGTAGGGATGATATAGCCTCTTGTGTTTTTTCCTGACCTAACGTATATTCCGCTCTGCCCCGGTATTGAGCACTGTATAACGGATAAACCACAGAAACCTTGACTATATATATATATATATATATATATACAGTATATATATATATATATATACATACATAACAATACTTTATTTTTACCTTTTCCCACAAATTCTGTCACTAATTCTCACTCTGGTTAGAAAATAATATTGTGTTAACAGAAAAGCAAGCCCAAATAAGCAACCACACGTTCACAGAAAAAAGAAAAAAATAACTCAACATGAGACTCACAGACTTTGTTTCTAAAGTCGCTTGCAAAGTTTGCATGTTTTTTGTTTTTTTTAATATGCGGACTTGGGAACACTGTTGCTTTCGAGCTGCCACAGTCAGAACTCACAATGACAGTGGATGTAAATAACTTTTGTCCTGTGGAGAGAGTGATCTGCCTGGGCTTTGAAGCTAAACTTGCCATTCTGTATACTTTTTTCTTTGTCCATCTCTGCTCTATATTCGTTCCTGTGACTCAACATCAGCTGGAACGCCGCTGATTTTCCACCGCTAGTGTATGGACTGAGGGTCTCACAGGATGCATGTTAATGGCGCAATAAAAAAGTGCCATTGAAACTTTCGTTAAGATACGAAAGGAGAGGATAGCACTTTTTTGTCATTGCATTTAAAAAGTACAACAAATTACATTTTCAGCACAGACCCGTTCAAGAGCAGACATACAGGTACATAGTAGGTAGACATGATAGACATAACAATGGTGGACAGCAGCGCAGAAAACAGCAGAATTGAAAACATTATATTTTAGAAGTGATTAAATAGGAAGACAAAATGTTTCACCTCTCTGCCTCCTCACCCACATGCTCATCAGTAAGGATGTTGCAACAAAAGCCCCCACAAACGACCATATCTAAAATTCCAGGACTGACGCCAACAAAAATGGTGGTCATGCTAACTTATGTAAACACATGGAGTTATGACCTCATCATTTGTGCACATCCACGTCACTTTATGGACGCATTCCGTTCACATTAGACATACATTGAAGTCACATACGTTTTTTGCAAAGTGTACAACAACATGAAAAAGTCATATTTAACTAAAATATCCTAACTGGACATAATACCTCGCAGTTTGAGACAAACATAATTTCTATGGATTCTCACATATTGAATTATTCAAAATCAAATGCACAAAGTTGTCAACAACTAAGAAGGTGTTAAATGACCTTTGATTAAACAGAATTGTCCCTACTGGACAATGACAGGAATGCAATCTGAAAAACACTAAATGTACTATTTTGTACATTGTACACTGTATGTCAGTATGCAGCACTGTAATGTGAAGTTTTTTTTCTATTGTGTTTTCTTGTTTAATATGCTTATAGTATGTGCCTTATACAAGTTCTTCAACATGTTCTAGGACGAGGACCCCCAAAATGATGTAGAGAGAGAGTACATATCTCCTACTTATATATCTTGTATGAAATTTTGTTTTAAGATGGTCTTAATGGTAGATACTCAACTAATACACAGGTTTATGTATTGATGTTTTTAATTTAAGCATGCAATATGTATTTATTTTCATTATTATTGTTAGTATTATAATACTTTTGGTTATTGTTACTATTAGTAGTATTATTATCACAGTATAACTATTTGTATGATTTTTATTTAAAAGAACATATCACAAAAAAGTACCTCTTAGGGGTCACTGACCCCCTTCCCCTCCCCTCACCCCGTTAAAGTTCTCTTGCTGTAGACCCAAAATGTCAGAGCTCTAAAGTCAAATATAACATATTCCTTGTTTAGTTTTAGGACTAAGAATATTAATAATGAATAATATTGGATTCAAATTTTTGCATGTACGGTACTGAAGACAAATCTACTTTTTCCTTTCGCCACTAAAATTGTAACTGGTCTAGAGTTTGAAAAGCATAAAATGTTCAATGTGGTCAAAATAAAAGTCATATACCAAGGATATATTAGTTTTTTATATTTATTGGCAGGTGCATATCAGGAATATTTTTTCCACTAACTAAAAATGTGATTTGACTTCTGGACTGTGGTCTGCTTGAACAATGATTATTTATATGTTACCCAAACTCTCCATAGGGAGATGGGAAATGGTCAATTGACATTATAACGGTTGTATTCTATTCAATGGTGCCGACTAGTGATATGTGGTTCTATACCAAAATATTGATACCACCGATACCGATACCAGATACTCTAATATCAATTCACAAATTAAAATATCAATACTTTTGTTCCTTTTTTAGTTCAGGGGGGTCCACACTTTTTTTCCACCAAGGGCCGCATTCTGAAAAGTCAAATTATGTGGGGGCCTTATTGATAATTTGGTTTTGGTTTAAAAAAATGCTAAAAACATATTATATTTATTTAAAGACATACTTGTATTATAGGTGACTAAGTGTATAATTAACAATAATAAGGTAGAACATTTCAGCTTTTTTCTCATTACATACTGATTTATTTACTCTTTTTTTCTTACATTTTTACTCTTGTTCTTTTCCCTGTAAGAATAGAATGAAAATAGTCATGATAAAATAATAATAATAATTTTTAAAAAATGCATAACCTAGTGTGTTAAAAAATTCTTCCTGCACAAAAAAATAAGTTCAGTTACACATTTGTTTATTATGGTTGTTAAAATGTCTCTAATTAATATTTCACATGCTAGTATTATTTTATTGTTTAATTAACTAACTAAACTTTGTTTATATTTTATGTATATTTTATTTTTATTTTGAAAGCTTCTAATATTTTACATTAGGAGTGTCTAGCAGCATACTGAAAAGTCAAGAATTGGAGGAAACTTTGATATTTAAAAAAAAAAAAAATGAATAGGCAATAAACAAATATTATATATATTATATTTAAAGACAAATATTTGAGTTATAGGTGACTAAGTATATTATTACTAATTATTAATTTAAAGATTTCAGCTTTTTCTCATTGCATTCTGATTTTCTGCTCTTTTTTCTTACATTTTTACTGTTGTTGTTTTGTGTGCCCGTTTTAAAAGCGGCTTTTAATATTACGTTATAATGTTTTTATTGTTTTACTTATTTTCTTTATTTATGGTTTAAAACACAATTTTTGTGTACTTTGTTGGATGTTGTCCTCTGTTTTTTCTGTTATTAGCTTGGCTATATTGCTATTCGCGCCACTACCTCAACACATTTCAGAGTTAGAAATAAATAAATAACTATGTAATGTATTTGTTATGCTCAAGATATATTATTATAGGAAATACACAACTTTTTAAAGTTTAGCAGACAGATATATTTTTGCACAAAGTATCGGTATAGGATCGGTATCGCCGATACTAGGGTTGTACAGTATACCGGTATTAGTATAGTACCGCGATACTAATTAATCATATTCGTTACTATGCCGCCTCTGAAAATGGATCTACTTCTGACATCCACTGTAATGATACCAAGTACAAGAGCGTATCTAGTCGATACTACTATGTTATGATATTTTTTGGCATCACATCTTTTGTTTTTTTTTAAATGTATATTATGTTTATAAATTCAGGAAATATGTCCCTGGACACATGAGGACTTTGAATATGACCAATGTATGATCCTGTAACGACATGGTATCGGATTGATACCCAAGTTTGTGGTATCATCCAAAACTAATGTAAAGCATCCAAAAAACAGAAGAATAAATGATTATTACATTTCAACAGAAGTGTAGATAGAACATATTAAAAGAGAAAGTAAGCAGATAATAACAGTAAATGAACAAGTAGGATAATAATTCATTTTCCACCACTTGTCCTTAATAATTTTGACAAAATAATATAATAATAAATGACACAATATGTTACTTCATATGTCAGCAGACTAAATTAGGAGTCTTTGTTTGCTTACTTACTAATAAAAGACAAGTTGTCTAGTATGTTCACTGTTTTATTTAAGGACTAAATTGCAGTAAGAAACATATGTTTAATGTACCGTAAGATTTTTTGTTAAAATAAAGCCAATAATGCAATTTTTTGTGGTCACCTTTATTTAGAAAAGTATCGAAAAGTACCGAAAAGTATCGAAATAATTTTGGTACCAGTACCAAAAATACTAGCCGATACAAACCCGAATTTTACTCGGTATCGGGTCGGAAAGTAAATCTGTGGTATCGCACATAACTACTTACCGACTGCATGAGAGGAACAAAATATGTTCACCCAGCTCCTGAAATCCAAGAGTTCCCAAAACTTTCCATCCTTGTACATTAGCATTTTTCCTCAACAGTCAAGTGTCCAGAAAACGCAACAACAAAAGGAGAAGAAAAAAAATCCATTTGCATTTGGTGTATAAATAGTTCCAGGACAAGGGCTGTTAAGTTTGAAATTAACATGTAAACAGTTGGAAAGTCTGCCCTTCTACCCCCGAACCCCTCAACGCGCCTCTGCTGGTTCCTTTTTAACGCCTTGATAAATATACATAAAGGCTCACACAAAGACCACCTTGTTCCTTTAAATGGGCTACTTTTTTAATGGAGACATATATTTCCAGGATTATATCAGCATTCACTTGCAAATTTTGGGGTTTTAATACTTCAGTGGAGGCAGTCTATGAATACGAGTATCATCTGAATGCAGGGAACACCTGGTGCTGAGGGCTTCAAGCTGACCTGGTGTCAGTGCCAAGACTTTACTTGTTCCCAGCCATTCACATTCTCCCTGACACAGTCTGACGATGCAGACTGCAGTGCACGAGCTATGCATGCTTTCTGGAAATTACAACATTGGAAGATTAAGACAGCAAAAAGGGAACTTTGTCATGTGCATACATTTTCTAACCGACAGCATGGTTTATAAATGCAAAAGTGTTTTTGCAGAAATGGGGATATTTTTTTTCCTGTATGAGTGAAGACAATGCGAGATCAGAGTTCAATGAGGAAAACAATGAAGTTGCAGAGAGCCGTTTTGTACATTACTTACTTGGCTGCATTAAAGAACAGTAGGAGGCGGGAGAAGGCGCTGTACTATGTAACAGAAGAGGAGAGAGGAAGGGGGCACGAGGTCTATTCGTATGCACCCCTCATCCACTCCACACACAATCAGGCCTGTATTGCGTTTTGCAAATTTATACCCAGGATGTTGGTTTAAAGTGTTTCCCTGAAGAAAAAAAAAAAAGAGAAAGACTTTTTCAAGTAAGTGTCTGCTTTCATGAGCAAGAGTGATTGAGGCACACAAACAAACCTTTGTTTCTGCGCTCACAGATGCAAAGCTTGAGCTTAGACTTCATGTGTCACACACCGACTCACACTTACATATGTTTAAGTAATATTTATCAAAACTTTAGAAATCAGAAATAAAATATTTATATTTATATATATATATATATATATATATATATATATATATATATATATATATATATATATATATATATATATATATATATATATATATATATATATATATATATGGCCCTAATATGTACTGTATGTATGTATATATATATATATATATATATATATATATATATATATATATATATACATACATATATATATATATATATATATATATATATATATATATATATATATATATATATATATATATATACAAATATATATATATATATATATATATATATATATATATATATATATATTTATATATATATATATATATATATATATATATATATATATATATATATATATATATATATATATATATATATATATGTAACAGGGTCAATTATGTCATGTAAATAACATGTTTTATAATGTTTTACTATTGTTATAATTACACAAAATGTGTAAGTTACATGCAAATACCTGAAGGTCGTTTGATGTTTTGTCAATGTGGAACCATTGTCTCGTTGTCCCTCCTACTGCAAAAATCACTGTGACACCTGTCTTTATATGCGTTGGACACGCCTTCCTACTTCCCTTTTGTCCACAATATTGGGAGAGGGGCTTTACGATTGGCAGAAAATTGACAACGTTTGTGTTCTTTGTATTGACAGTCAGTAAAGTGCAGCTGAGCAGCATCCCTGGTGTTGGTCGTGTTTCAAAGATACACACAACGCAGAGGAAAAGACCACCGGTTACACTTTATATATATAATTAACGTATTTTCCAGACTATAAGGCACACGTAAAATCATTTTGTTACCTCAAAACTCGACAGTGCGCTGTATAACCCGGTGCGCCTAACGTACGGATTAATTCTGGTTTGGCTTAACGACCTCGAAGCAATTTTATTTGGTACATGGTGTAATGATAAGTGTGACCAGTAGATGGCAGTCAAACATAAGAGATACGTGTAGACTGCAATATGATGGCAAAATGACTCAAATAAACAACACCAACATTTTATATGTTTCATTGAAAATATAGAACATTACACACAACACTCAAAAATCCATCAACATTTTTTAGTACGACTTTGGTAAGCTATGAAGCCACACCGCTTGATGTGCTTCAACATACAAGTATTATTATGATGTGTGTATAAGGTAAGACATATTATCTGGCGTTTTATTTCGCAATATTATGCAAAAGCAACTTTTCTTACCTTCTGGTACCTGCTGATCTGTATTTGGGATCTGCATAAATCCTAAAAAATTGCGCGCGTCCGCCTTTGTAGTCCGTGGCGACACCGTAGTCGATAAGTTTCTTCTTTTTCTCTAGCTTCTTGTTATGGGACATTCATCCTCCACTGTTGCCATTTCTAATGTAAAGTAGTGTGAAATTCTTACTTACATCTGTCAGTAAACTCGCCATGAAAGCAATAAAACATACCAGTTTAGTGAGTTTACATTAATCACCCAAGGAACTTTAGTTATTAGAGTTTGAATGAGCACACCTGTCAGTCTCCTCACTCATCTTTGTACTAAGGTACACATTGACCTGATCCCTGATCGTGCCGCCTTTTATGTAACCATTAAGTTAAAGGAGCATGTGCGGACAAAATACATTTAGCGATTAATCAGTAGTTGTACATAATTAATGCAACATTTGCTTGTGATTAATCTCATGAGTTAAAGCGTTGCATTTGATGGCCCTAATATACAGTATACTATATTGTCAAACAATTACACATTTCAATCACGTTAATCATATGGTTGTATTATTAATTATGACTCTGATTTAATCTATTTTAATGTGATTAATTTTGCATGGGCAAAGAGAGTCCAAAAAGAAGAGAATATACAGTTTATGCACGTCACATGTCCATTACAACTTTAACATCATGTTATTGTTAACAAAAAATAACCACATATATGTGGACCTGCTACTCCTTTTGTGTTAATTTGGTTTTACAAGATTGAAGTGCCTTGGATTAAAGAAAACGCCTTCCTGCAAAGTGTGCATAATATTTTATTTCGGTCAACTATTGCCCTATGGTCTTTTTGTACGGTAACGTCCCATCAAGAGACCCGACGTGCTGTTTAGCGTCTTCCATATTGACTTGTTTGATTGTGCAGCTTGTCACTAAGTGGTTCAGCAACTAATTTGACAATAACACTGCTGGGACAAACTCCTAGTCATATGTTGCCAGAGACGTTTTAGGGATTTTGAGTGATTCTACAGATGCAGATGGGTTAATTGTATTCAAATTTTAAACCAGATGAATGATTATGATGGATTAATCCGCATTAACGCGATCATAATACAAGCATTGAGGCCTTGCAATAAGCCACTCTACTGCTTGCTTATTAATGCAATTGTTTTTATTTATTCAGTTTCAGTTTATTTCAAACATGCATACGATACAATGTAATGCATCACACATTTCCAGTTGTTTCATTACAGCATGTCCGAAAAGGAGTAGGAAGAGTTTATTTAATCCTACCCCTTTTCATACCATAGCAATTTTATCCAATTTCCTGGTTCTCTGTAACAGAACAGTGAACAAATAAGTAATGAATAAATAATATACCATAGTAAGCAAACAAATATTAAATACATAAATAATATTTGTCGCAATAAAAAATTTTTTTTAAAAAAGGGTTCAAGTTGTTCATCATAATTCTTGTTCTGTGTACTTTGTGAACACTTGTAGTTTGAACAGTCTCTTAAACTGAATCATGTTGGTGCTTTGTTTGATTTATTTGGTTAATCCATTCCATAATTTAATTCCACATACTGATATACTAAACGTTTTAAGTGTTGTACGAACATACAAATGTTTTAAGTTATATTTTCCTCTAAGGTTATATCTCTCCTCTTTTGATGAGAAGAATTGTTGTACATTCTTGAGTAGCAGGTTATAGTTTGCATAATAGTTTACATAATTTTAGCTGTTTGCAAATGCACCAAATTGTTGAATATCAATATTTGTGATTTAATAAATAAAGGTGTTGTATGTTCTCTATATCCAACATTATGTGTTATTCTAATTGATCTTTTTTGTAACACAGTTAGTGAATGAAGTGCACATTTGTAGTTATTTCCCCTTATTTCTACACAATAACTCAGATATGGTAACACTAGCGAGCAGTAGAGAATATGAAGTGATTTTTGGTCCAAAACATGTTTTGCTTTATTCATTATTGACGTGTTGTTTGCTACTTTATGTTGTATACTTTTTACATTTATAGACATATTTTCAAATTGTGACAAAGTAAATGTTGAGATTATTACACTAAAAACTGCAGAATATAAAGTATATTTTATAGCAATGCATCAAGTGAACACACATGTCAATATTCTCATTAATTATGTAAAAAAAACTAATTTCCTTTTGGCTTTAGATTTCAAATTAATCACATAGTCCAAAAGTGTCCACTGAGGGCTGCACACTGAGCGGGGGCTATTTATAGATTTTTTTTAAAGGAAAAAAAACCGTCCCACATGTCAACTTTGTGCTATTAGCATCAACATTTATATTTTTCTTGTTACATTATACCTGTTTGCTCTTTTATTCCACGTTTTTTTTTCTCCAGTAACCGTATTTCTAGAATGTCTGGCAGCCCTTTAAAAAATTAGCTGCAAGCCGCAAATGGCCCATGGGTTGCACTTTGGACTAGTGTTGTCCCGATACCAATATTTTGGTACCAGTATCGGTATCAAAATTATTTTGATACTTTTGCATACTTTTCTAATTAAAGGGAACCACACAAAATTGTATTGTTAGCTTTATTTTGACAACAAATCTTAGGGTACATTAAACATATGTTTCTTATTGCAAGTTTGTCCTTAAATAAAATAGTGACCATACAAGACAACTTGTCTTTTATTAGTAAGTAAGCAAACAAAGGCTCCTAATTAATCTGCTGACATATGCAGTAACATATTGTGTCATTTTCCATTCAATTATTTTGTCAAAATTATTAAGGACAAGTGGTAGAAAATGAATTATTAATCTATTTGTTCATTTACTGTTAATATCTGCTTACTTTCTCTTTTAACATGTTCTATCTACACTTTTGTTAAAATGTAATAATCACGTATTCTTCTGTTGTTTGATACTTTACATTAGTTTTGGATGACACCACAAATTTGGGTATTAATCCGATACCAAGTCGTTACAGGATCATACATTGGTCATATTCAAAGTCCTCATCTGTCCAGGGACGTATTTCCTGAGTTTATAAACATAATATAAATTTTAAAAAAAACGAAAGAAGATGTTGTGATGCCAAAAAATATTGACGTAAACAAAGTAGTATCGACAAGATACGCTCCTGCACTTGGTATCATTACAGTGAATGTTAGGTGTAGATCCACCAATGGCGTTTGTTTACATTATGAAGCCGGTGAGCTACGGTGTGTAGTGAAACCGGTACTTTTAAGAGGCGGTATAGTACCGAATGTGATTCATTAGTATCGCAGTACTATACTAATATCGGTATACCATACAACCCTACTTTGGACACCCCTGACATAGTTCGACATTGTGATGGAATTACTTTGCATGTGAATATGAGGTCATCGTGCTATATTTGCCGAGTTGTGACACAACTAACTCGACAGGCTATTGATCACTTGCTTATGTCGGTCCCAATTTATACTTACTGCAATGATTCAAGCACTTGACATGCAGGAAAAAAAATGCACGCGTGGCGTTGTTTGCATAAATCTGCCATTTCATTCGGGGGGGGAGCAAGGGAAAGCGGGAAAAGGAGGTGGGGGAATTATAGGACTCAGATGTGTGTGATTGGCAGTTCCCTTGGCTCCCAGGGTTAGAGAGTTCAGAGAAAAGCCGATTATTCCTCTCCCTCAGGTCAAGCCTTCATAAATAAACAAGGGGACCGCCTGAGGCACGGTGTTTTAGTATGATTAGCATATCATACAAGCTATCGACAAGACACTTATCATATTACAGCACAGCGGCCCGCAGAGCACACAGAGGTTACATGTACGGGGCAGCTGAGCATACATCTCTGTTCATTAGAAAAGGTCCCCCGGGAGAGAATATGCCGGTAAATCATATCAGCGCGTGGCGATGCCAGTGAAAGCGTTTGATTCCAAAACCCAAAGCGGATGTTAAAACCGGGGCCTTTCATAAACGGCCTTTTGTCCTGCGTATTTCCAAACTATTATCTCTTGGCTGGAGTTCTCCGTTCAGAAATACACAAAGATTCCTGTTAGTTGTTTACAAGTTTCATTAGAATAAATACCAGCGCCAAATCTTTGACATTGAATAAGACCTAATTGAAAATGCTCAAGTTGAATTTTAGATTGACCTCGTTGTAGAAAGTGTGGCTTCCTCCACTGAACAGTGAAATGGAATAAAATAAGAGGAAAGGGATCCAGGTTCAACACAGGCAGTAGATAGCGGATGATGAAATGCGTCAAAAGTCATAATTCTTCTCCGTGATGTGTCTTTTAAATGCTTGATGGAGTGGAAGTCGTCCCCGATTCTCAGACACGCTACTCAGATTTCAATTTCGCCAAACTTTTTCCCCCATGGCGACGGAAGTTGAAGTCACCACGCGCCACAATTATCATCCGACCACTCTGACCAGGATAAAGAGCAAATGACATCCACGCCTAAGCCCTCCTAAGCCAGAGAGAAGCCAAGGCACAGAACAGCCTCACTGATCCCCACCTTTGCAGTCAAGCATGGCCTCTTTAGGTAACACACCCATTGGAGAGGGCTGGTACTGGTTTAAGCTCTTTATTACTCCCCTGAGAGGCAGACCTGCAGGGGTGACCACATGGGCCGAAATAAAGTAGTTGTCACACAGGTTGGTGGTCACATTCGTTATATACTATATTGCCAAAAGTATTTGGCCACCTGCCTTGACTCACATATGAACTTGAAGTGCCTTCCCATTCCTAACCCATCGGGTTCAATATGATGTCGGTCCACCTTTTGCAGCAATTACAGCTTCAACTCTTCTGGGAAGGCTGTCCACAAGGTTGCGGAGTGTGTTTATAGGAATTTTCGACCATTCTTTCGAAAGCGCATTGATGAGGTCACACACTGATGTTGGTCGAGAAGGCCTGGCTCTCAGTCTCCGTTCTAATTCATTCCAAAGATGTTCTATCGGGTTCAGGTCAGGACTCTGTGCAGGCCAGTCAAGTTTGTGCACTGGTCCACAGTCATGTTGGAAGAGGAAGGGTCCCACTCCAAACTGTTCCCACATGGTTGGGAGCATGGAATTGTCCAAAATGTTTTGGTATCCTGGAGCATTCAAAGTTCCTTTCACTGAAACTTAGAGGCCAAGCCCAACTCCTGAAAAACAACTCCACACCATAATTACTCCTCCACCAAATTTCACACTCGGCACAATGCAGTCCGAAATGTACCGTTATCCTGGAAACCTCCAAACCCAGACTGGTCCATCAAATTGCCAAATGGAAAAGTGTGATTCATCACTCCAGAGAACGCGTCTCCACTGCTCTAGAGTCCAGTGGCAAAGTGCTTTACACCACTGCATCTCACGCTTTTCATTGGACTTGGTGATGTATGGCTTAGATGCAGCTGTTTGGCCATGGAAATCCATTCCATAAAGCTCTCTGCGTACTGTACGTGGGCTAATTTGAAGGTCACATGAAGTTTGGAGCTCTGTAGCAACTGATTGTACAGAAATTCGGCGACCTCTTTGCACTATGCGCTTCAGCATCCGCTGACCCCTCTCTGTCAGTTTACGTGGCCTACCACTTGGTGGCTTAGTTGCTGTTGTTCCCAAACTCTTCCATATGCTTATAATAAAGCCGACAGTTGACTTTGAAATATTTAGGAGCGAGGAAATTTCACGACTGGATTTGTTGCACAGGTGGCATCCTGTGACAGTTCTATGCTGGAAATCACTGAGCTCCTGAGAGCGGCCCATTCTTTCACAAATGTTTGTAGAAACAGCCTCCATGCCTAAGTGCTTGATTGTATACACCTGTGATTAGGACACCTGATTCTGATCATTTGGATGGGCGGCCAAATACTTTTGGCAATATAGTGTATCTTGCCAACAGAGGGTGCTGTCTCTGAAATTGTGGTATGGAAATTTACCGAATTGGGATCAGAGCTCACCTATGTAGTCTTCTCTGGAGTAAGTTGAGCTTGAGGTGTAAGGACTTTTCTGTTTTTGAGTCAACTTATAAATATTTGTATTTTATTTATTTTCATTTATTTATTTTCTGTGAGTTTTCCAATCTTTCACTTGTTATTAATGTCTTTAAATTAAGAGGTCTATTTGTTGGTCTGGGAGGGTTGCTTATAAGGCCAGTGATACCAGGTTTTGAATGGTTTCCAAGGGGAAAAAAATGTCAAATGCCACCCAATTGCATTCTATGTCTTGAATTTGCTTTAATACAAACATGTTGATAAATTGTAAACAAGGCTTTTACGCAATAAATCTAAGGGCTTGTACAGCCCTTTGAGACACTTGTGATTTAGGGCTATATAAATAAACATTGATTGATTGATTGATACTATTGGGATATTGGGGGATATTGATTTTTGAAATATGTAAAGTAAGAACGAATATAAAATACAAATGTATTTCAGTTTTAGGAGTTAAATGGTGGAACAAGCTCAGTGATGAGTTGAAGACATGTAGTTCTTTGTTCAGGTTTAAAGGGAAACTTCGGTTTTTTTCAACCTGGGCCCTGTTTTCATAATTTTTTCTGTATATGTGAGTGCTGGATAAAACATTTTTTGAGGTCGCGCCAGTATTGAGCAGGGCAGGCAGCCTCCAGCCCAGCTAACGCTCGTACACAGGGCAACTGGCTCTCGTCAAAATTCGGCCTATAAACATGCATTTTTTTCACACTGACAGGCTCAGATAGTTACAATGAGTGTCCGACAACATACTAGAAAGGAGAAATTAACGTATGTCTCTACCTTTAGCTGGAGATCGCTGTGTGTTGTGAGCTGTGTCCAAATCTCACCACGCTACAAATCTCGTTCCGAAATCTCGCGATAACTCGCGACAAAACACCGGTGGAAAAACAGTTACCTGACTGAGGTGAAGAGAGATGACTGAAGTGATTTTCTGCCTCCACTATAAAACTAAAATAACAGTCTTCGGTAATCCAACAGAAAATCACTTCAGTCATCTCTCTTCACCTCAGTCAGGTAACTGTTTTTCCACCGGTGTTTTGTCGCGAGTTATCGCGAGATTTCGGAACGAGATTTGTAGCGTGGTGAGATTTGGACACAGCTCACAACACACAGCGATCTCCAGCTAAAGGTAGAGACATACGTTAATTTCTCCTTTCTAGTATGTTGTCGGACACTCATTGTAACTATCTGAGCCTGTCAGTGTGAAAAAAATGCATGTTTATAGGCCGAATTTTGACGAGAGCCAGTTGCCCTGTGTACGAGCGTTAGCTGGGCTGGAGGCTGCCTGCCCTGCTCAATACTGGCGCGACCTCAAAAAATGTTTTATCCAGCACTCATATATACAGAAAAAATTATGAAAACAGGGCCCAGGTTGAAAAAAACCGAAGTTTCCCTTTAAGAAAGCCTTGAAAGGTGAAATAATGAAACATTATCAAATATAGCAAAGATTACATTCATCCCATTGATTTTTTTGAATGTTTATGTTCCAGACAATCTAATTTTCAGTGAATGTATAGGATAAGCAAATATAAGCCTTGACTTCAGCCTATTCCTTTTTTCGGTCATTATTTTTCTTTTTGTGTGTGTATGTGTATGATTGTTAAATATGTATAATCTGTATTGTTAAATTCATCACACAAAATGGTTGATTATATGACCCGAAATAAACTCATTTCATTCATAATAAAACAATTATTACCGTATTTTTCGTATTATAAATCGCTCCAGAGTATACGTCGCACCCCTCAAAAATGCATAATAAAGAAGGAAAAAAACATATACGTCGCACTCAATTATAAGTCGCATTTTTGGCCGAAATTTATTTGATAAAATCCAACACCAAGAATAGACATTTGAAAGGCAATTTAAAATAAATAAAGAATAGTGAACAACAGGCTGAATAAGTGTACATTATATGACGCATAAATAACCAAAAGAGAATGTGCCTGGTATGTTAACGTAACATATTATGGTAAGAGTCATTCAAATAACTATAACATATAGAACATGCTATACGTTTACCAAACAATCTGTCACTCCTGATCACTAAATCCCATGAAATCTTCTTCCTCGTTGTCGCTCCTGGTATGCGCCGCTAGCGTCCTTTCTTTCTGCTACTCGATCGCCGTTTTCTGCTGCATATTTCACTACGTCCAGTTTGTAATCCGCAGTATATGAATTCATTTTCCGTGCGATTTTTGTTCAGCCCGTCTCAGTTTTTATAACTTACCGCCAATGTAGAAATTATCCATTTTAATAGCTACGGCAGTAGCATATAGCATATAGCAGTTAGCATCCCATGACCCACAATGCACTTCTGCCATGACCCTCTGCCGCCGAATTCTTATTGGTTGACGTGTGAGTGACGATTGCTGACATTTTGCTTCGTCTCTTCCGTGAATTAGATAAATAATATTATTTGATATTTTACGGTAATGTGTTAATAATTTCACATATATGTCGCACCCACGGCCAAACTATGAAAAAAAAATGCGATTTATAATCCGAAAAATACGGTACCCTTAAAAATGTTGTAGTGAAAGCTATAGTTTGAATTGTTATTAGCTAGCTAAATTTGTTTGACGTTCGACAGAGGTTAGCCTTAACGCTAGCAAGTAATTCCATTTGAAGTTGAAGTACCAATGATTGTCACACACACACTAGTTGGGGTTGCTCGTCACATTTACTCATACAGTGGTTCTTCAAAATACAAGCTTTGCGTTCTATGATTGAGTTTGTAACTCAAATCAAGCAGCTCACCCTTTGAAATAAATTAAAATTTATTTAGTCTTGCTTGGCCATCCAACATTTACACAATTTTAACAAATACAATTATTTTTGAAAAGAAAAACAAACTTTTAAGCAAGGAATTTACAGCGTTTAGAGCTTTATGTCGCAGTGCCAGTGTGATGCGGACTGACGCTGTGGTGGGGCTAACACATAGGGCATGTTTTTCTGATTTGGTATTCCACTTCCTCTTCTTCACATTAAGTTTCTAATTTTTTGCATTTTTATTTTAATTGTTTGACCTGTCCAGCTACTCAGAAAAATCAGATTTTTTGATGTAGATGCCCATATTGGCTGTACAGATATACTTTACAAAAGAGAAGTGTGGTATACTTCTCTTGTTGCTTTATTTGTATCTGACTTTATTAAATGGATTTATATTATTGTTTGGTGCAACCAGACCGGAGCAGGAAGGGATAGAAAGGGGAAAAAAATACACTAACTTCCTTAGTTCTGGTGGTTGGAAGGCAGGATTGTTTCAATCTCTGAGCAGCCCTCAAACGTGCGAAATGTCGTTTTTGTGTAGATGAAAAAGGAACAGCAACCTGTAACAATATACTAACTCTTTATTGCTCAAGTGGCACAACCCTGATACAAATATTATTTCAACTGATGGTGAACATGTTCGTAATTTAAAAGCATAACATAAATCTGAGGGACAACTCTAAAGTTGAGGTACCACTGTATGCTCATGCATATCAGCTATCACATATATTATTGGCTGGCCTAAAGGTGTGACATTCCTCTTAAAGGGGAACTGCACTTTTTTTCACAATCTTTATAAGAGAAAAGAAGAAAAAAAAATATTTTTTTTTGCATTCTCTATCTTGTAAAAATCGTCCGCTAATGGGAGCAATCCATTCTGCCTCTAAATCACTATAAAATGCATTCAAAAACCGCCCACAATACTTTATTTTACTGTACTAGCCGTGAGCTAGCAACAGCAGGAGATAAGATGACTTTTACATCAGCACCCGAATTGCGTTTGAGTTTATATTGCACAACTCAATGCAATAGGACATCAATCTGTACTGACTGAAAAACATGAACAATCATATTAGAGTATCTGTAAAGTATTAGCCCACATTTCATGTTTTGTTTGTACACAGCTAGCCAGACAGCGTATATACTGTAGTTGTAATAACACACATAACGTGTATCATGATCAATATTATAGTGACTCACTCAATGGACAGTTTTCCGCTTGGTCCAGTCGGCCGGGGACGTTTCTAGGTTATTTTGGGTAAGCACTCCATTTATGTTGGCATAGCTTGGCTCCAATTTCCACATTTGCCATGTCAAAGTGACGCCGACCTCACTCTCTCAGCTTCCGTCTGCTCCCACGTTTCACCCTCTGTCCGTGCTTGCTTCTAGAAGCACCAGTTCACCCTCCGTTCATTCAGCTTAAAAAAGATAAGGTTGTGAATCCTCATTTGTCCAAAAATAGTCGTTGTCGTCGTTGTCTATTACCAAGTCTGTCATTATTAAAAAAAACACTTACGTTTGTTTCCTGAAGTAAGACCACACATCTGTTGCCGGAAGTACGCTGCTATAGACCTAGGAATTAGTTTCGGCAATGCTAAAATGACCAAAATACAGTAAATATTTTACATATTACATATTTTTATAAAACGTTTCTGTTACTACGTTATACATATAGTCTTGCAGTGTGTATACAAAACGTTGATGGAGGGTTTTGAAGTTGCTTTAGAGGACTTTGAAGGCTACAACGTTGACTCCAATTAGCAGGCGTTTTTTATCATTTTTAAAAATCCTAAAAAAAACAAAAAAAAAAACAGGTGTCATCTTGTCTCTCATAATGATTGTGAACGATATGCAACATTCCCAAAAAAGTGTAGTTTCCCTCCAATGTCTCTTGTTCATGTTGTGTTAAGATGCATCAAGCTACGGACTTGTCAACTTGTTAATGCAATGAAACTCAAATGTAGTTCTGCCTTCTTTAAAAAGATGTGATGCGTCAGAGTGTATTTGATAGTTTATTATCTATTTGTTACATTAAACTAAGGAAACAAGAGGTAGACACATTTCAAGCCAAAACTTTACGCTTCAATTATTTGTAGGGATGACTATTCAAAGATGTTTAGATGATGAACAATTACACTTGAGCAAGAAGTGCATTAGGGCTGGGGGTTACCAGGGAAGACATGTCCCTTGCACTTTTTAATGTCCCAAAAAAATGTTACGTTATTGAAAGGAGGCAAGTCAAACACTAGCACCAGGGAGAAAACGGCCGTTAAGGCTGAATGTAGCTTGTCCCTTTACACCACCCACATGCTTATTGATTGGCTTTCTGGGGCTGCCTTCTTGACAACATGACAATGATTGACAGCATGCAGCGGCTGACCAGTCAGAAGTCAGATGCAAGATAAGAGCAAGTTGGCCTCCACACTGCAATATGAATCACAAACAATTAAGTCAAATAAAAATCCAAACAAGAAGAGTAATGGATTGGAAGGGCTTCACTTTTCAAACCAAAAAATATACCAGTAATGGATTAGAAGGGCTTCAACGTATAAGGGCTTCACTTTTCAAAGCCAAAAATATACCAAGAACAACATTGTTTAATTTATGTTACTATTGGTGGTTTAACAGAACACATTTGTTTTAAAACTGTATATATTTTTCACAATTACCAAGTTCATGTAATAAACATTTTAACCGGCCCGGAAAAAATAATTGCATAGTTGTATGAGGAAGCGTGCGCTCATGCACGAAACGAGTCCAAGAGAAGCAACAAACAATTTGCAGCCATGTTGTTGTTATGATATAATATCCCTAGCTATACATATCAGTATCAGTGGCGTGCGGTGAGGTTAATGTCTGGTGAGGCCCGACTGCATCATCACAGTCAGATTTACAAACATATGAACCTGCAGTGCAGGTGTACCTAATGTCGTGTCCCTGCGGTCGTTCGCGGCTCCTGCAGCGCGAGCATTGTTGTTTTTGCACTTTTTGGCTTCTTGTTAAGTGACTTTTTTTGGGTGGATTCGGTCTTGCACGTGGAGGGTTTGGGTGTGGGCTTTGGTTGGTGTGGCCGCGGCGCTCCCGTCGGGCGGTGCATTCTGCGGCGGAGGTGCTTGGCACCAGGAGGCGGGGTTATGAGACGAGCCTCACACAGTGTGTCTTCGCAGCAGAGTTTTATGATCGCTCAGCACTAAAAATACGTTTCACACATACAGTTGTTGACAAAATACACTGTACATTATATACCTCAGCTTACTAAACTATGGAAATGTATAATATAATTAATATAGCAATACGGTCTCACTGCACAGTAGGCCAGCAGTTAGCCGAGTCATTGCGCACAATCCATGTTGAGGCACAAATCAGTGACGTGCCTCAACTGGCTGCTGATCACCGCACCATCTCTTCTCAGTATTTGAACGGCAAATGTGAAAATAAAAATAAAAATAATCTAAAACTGGTGAAGTTAAATGGAAAATAACTTTAGTATAATCACTGGATACACATAACAATTTAATTATTTTTTTTTCTTTTTACTTTTTTTTTTCTTTCCATGATGGCAGGTGAGGCCGTGCCTCCCCTGCCTCTAGTGACGGCACGCCACTGATCAGTATCAATAATCAACAACACCCAAAGCTAATGCGCGTGCACGTGTTACGTACATACGTAGTTACGTGACATAATTCCGTCCTACAAGCCGTAAGATGGTGGGATATAACTCTTAAAATACATTGGAAAGTAAGCGTCGTCGAGGCAGTCCCTTTAAGTCGCAGACTTTTGTTGCAGCAGATGTGGTTAAATTCTAATGTGGTAAATGACTATTCTAGCTGCAGTTGTCTGGTTGTTGGTGCAATATCTACATAGGTGTATAGAGGCCCATTTCCAGCAACTATCACTCCAGTGTTCTAATGGTACAATGTGTTTGCTCATTGGCTCAGAAGGCTAATTGATGATTAGAAAACCCTTGTGCAATCATGTTCACACATCTGAAAACAGTTTAGCTCGTTACAGAAGCTACAAAACTAACCTTCCGTTGAGCAGATTGAGTTTCTGGAGCATCACATTTGTGGGGTCAATTAAACGCTCAAAATGGCCAGAAAAACAGAACTTTCATCTGAAACTCGACAGTCTATTCTTGTTCTTAGAAATGAAGGCTATTCCACAAAATTGTTAGGGTGACCCCAAACTTTTGAACGGAAGTGTATATATATATATCATGACAGTATATACATTTTTTTTTAATATAAGTTGTGGCTTTTTGAATATCTGTTTCAAATATTTGTGTTGGCCCTGCGATGAGGTGGCAACTTGTACAGGGATGGATTTTTACCTTGGTCTCAGAGTGGTATCCCAAAGCTGAAGTTGGAGGCCGTGTCACGTCTGTGATCACACCAAGGGCATGGATTTTATGGCACAGAGAGACACCCTGAAGAAAAGTGTGTCATTAAAAAAAAAAACATTGTTCTTTTTTATAACTGGAGATCTTTAGTCTCATTCTTCAACCGCCCTAAATGGAATGGCGTACAGTGAACATGCAAGCACTTAAATCCCTCATTTTATGCCTTTCACCTAGCCCTCTTTTACACCCACCACCATATTTCCCCCTCCTGTCCATGCAAATTAGAACTTCACACGTGGCGACAATCTGCCGGGTGCGCTGTGATTTTACACGACCAATTAAGGCCCACTTGGCAGTTGTGTGAACAGTTTCATTAGAGGAGATAATATTGCAAAGTGAAATGATAAGCAATCATTATGATTAATGCAGAGACATTACATTGCCTGTTAATGAGGTGTAAATGATCTCATTATTTTTGAAAGAGTACAGATTAGATTAAAGCGGAGTGGACAGCGCTCCTCTGTGTTCAGACAAGTTAGTGTTAATTAGGCCCAATCTCCAGGAGCAAATGAGCCGCAACCCTTTGGTAAACAATTAGGCTTCCATAGCTGCGGGGTAGATGGCCAAGGATAGGCAACCGAATAGATAGATGACTGCAGAGACGGATGTTGTGGGAGTCTTAAAATCTGAATCCGTGTCATTGTTGCATTGTTTCTCATCAGGAGTTAAACATACGATATGGGTGGTAATCCCAATAATTAGCAAGAAATTCATGCTGCTAATAAACTAGGGAGTTCTGTATATATAGAATTGTCTGTAAATAGTTTGAGTGGAATAGTGGTTAATTGCTATTGTAACATGTACAACAACATTTTGTATTATTTTTTTTGCTGCAGTTGTTATATATACTGTAATATTGTACATGGTAATTGGTATTTGTTATATATTGTATATATTATATAAAAATATAATATAATATACTAATGTAATATATCAGTATATATTATATACTGTATATGTAATATTTAAATATTACATATATGTTATATTTTGTATTGCTACTATGGTACATTTTTAATCTACTTTATACCTGCATTACCCTTTCCATCCTTTGTAACTGAGCTACTGTGTGGAACAATTTCCGTTGTGGATCAATAAAGTTTGTCCAAGTTTAAGTCTAAGCAAACATGCATTCAACATTCAACAGAAGATTCCAAAATAGCTGAAGATAAAATAGATACTTCAAACAACAAAACATTCACACACAGTCAGTCATCCATAACCATCTATTGCAGAGTTGTGTGTAAACAGAGGTGGTAAAATCGTATTATATTATTAAGTAAGGTTAAAATCATTCTAGTTCTAGTTTGGATCGGTTGTATTTTACAAAGATACATTCCTTATGGCCAAATTAAATAAAGAGCCTATAAATTACCAAAACAAGAGACAATATATTTTACTTTTTGTTGTTCCAAATTGACTTGCCATACCTTACTTTCAGAAGCTGTTTATTGGACTTGTATATTTGTCTCTATATGGTCCTGAGGAACTACAGTAGTACCTCAACTTACGAGCCTAATTGGTTATGTGACAGAGCTCTTAACTCATACCACGTTTAAAATTAACATCTCCCATTTGTGCTTGGCTCGCCCAACATTTTGACATGTAGCATGCCTTTACAACATAAAAACAAACATTTAGATAATACGTTTTGTATAAAAGAAACAATACAATACAATGTACTACTTCTACGCTATCTCCTTCCAGCTGCTCTTCCGCAAAACACACCGTTATCAGCTTTTACATATGTTCAAGGGTAAATGTCGGCAGTTTAGATGTTATTTCATCATTCTTGACTGGTGTTAGACTCGATCTGCTTCAGTGTGGTGCAGACTAGCAGTAGCTGTGTTTCCATTACCCCATAGAAATGCGCAAAACCTTAAAACACCCATATTCAGAAAAACCTTTCAAATATCGCTAAAACATTTTGGTGGTTTTTTGAGACGTTTGGATATTTAGGTTTTTTACAAAAAACCTACATTTGGGATAAACACTCTTAAGTTTGGGCACTTTTAAGTTGAGGCACCACTGTACTACAACACATATATACCATGTAACCACTGTATAAACTGGGGCTAATAAAAATCATGTGATATGTGTAGTGACCAATGTCTTAAATTGAATGTGATGGATAAAACCAATCAGGGGTTGTGCTTGTAATCACCATTTTGACTGGTTAGTGATTATGAACGGTGAATGATGGGCCAACCAATGACGGTAAAACATGAGTGAACCTGCAAGAAGGCAGAGCCTAAATATAATGTAACATAAAATATACTGTACAGTATGGTCTGTATAGTCCTGGAATTTACATTTTAAAATCTCTTTAATTTGGGCTGCAGCAAACAACTATTTTAATAGTTGACTAGTTAGCGATAGTTCTTTTTTCGATTAGTCCGCTAGTCAAACGATTATTGTTTATGATCTGCTGTATACGTTCAGGTTTGACATTCAGTCCACAAATTGATTCTAACTCATTTTAAAACTTCTTTTAGTAAATTCAATTGTAACAAAATAAACAAATTACTGAGAAACAAATGGTTCTACTTTATTCTAACAAGCATATCAACGCGGTGAAATATAAATCAACAGACTTAAAGTGCAAGATGTCCTGTAAACATGGCATTCAGTGCAACACTTATTTTCATTAAATACTGTTCATTTAACTGCAATTGTTTACCAAAAAATATAAAAGTGACAATAGCAATAACACATTTTAAAAGATAACAAAGCAGTTAAATTTCGGGTTTCTTATTATGACTGAGGTCCAACTAGTGGGTGACTACCCTTGTTTCTGTGTGGCGTTGGTTCAGTTCCCAGTCAGTGAATGTGGGAATGTGAAGGTGTCTTGTGATTGGCTGGCCCTGAGTCGAGTCTTTAGTTAGTCCTTCTTTCCAGATCCTTGTGAATCTGAATAGAATAATCAGTAAAAAGGTGGAATGGTGAGCCTGAAGTGGATACTCAACCAAGTAATCCAACAACAGTGTAATCAGTAAAATCATCAACAATCTATCCACGAAGAATTAGTGGGACTTTTTTAATTAGATGTAAAAAAAAAATACAGGAGGCCTCTTAAAATGATATCACAATTTCTAGTAATCCTTCTAACTAGGGATGTCCGATAATATCGGCCGATATTATCGGCCGATAAATGCGTTAAAATGTAATATCGGAAATTATCGGTATCGTTTTTTTTTTATTATCGGTATCGGTATCGTTTTTTTTTTTTTTTTTTTTTAATTAAAACAACATAAAAAACACAAGATACACTTACAATTAATGCACCAACCCAAAAAACCTCCCTCCTCATTCACACAAAAGGGTTGTTTCTTTCTGTTATTAATATTCTGGTTCCTACATTATATATCAATATATATCAATACAGTCTGCAGGGATACAGTCCGTAAGCACACATGATTGTGCGTGCTGCTGGTCCACTAATAGTACTAACCTTTAACAGTTAATGTTACTCATTTTCATTAATTACTAGTTTCTATGTAACTGTTTTTATATTGTTTTACTTTCTTTTTTATTCAAGAAAATGTTTTTAATTTATTTATCTTATTTTATTTTATAATTTTTTTTAAAAAGTACCTTACCTTCACCATACCTGGTTGTCCAAATTAGACGTAATAATGTGTTAATTCCACGACTGTATATATCGGTTGATATCGGTTTCGGTTGATATCGGTATCAGTATTGAAAGAGTTGGACAATATCGGAATATCGGATATCGGCAAAAAGCCATTATCGGACATCCCTATTTCTAACCCTTATATTTATTTCAACAACATAATCAATTATAATTATTTTTCAAAAACAAAGAGCAGAGCTGAAGTATATGACCAAACTGCACATCTTTGTAGAATATTTATGTTTTTCAAATGAACAAATCTTGATGTGTTACAGGTTGGAATTGTATCAGAAGACACATCAAACAAACATCAGTGGGAAACGTTTAACTGTGACAACATTGATTTTACCCTCTTCTTCCTTTGTCTGTTGAGATTAATAAAGAAAAAGGGATGCTGTAATCCTTCGGCCATAGTCGTTACGCTTTAAAAGCATGAGGCTCTTATCAGTGATTGATAACGTTTAACTCAAATACATACAGAAGCATTAGGACTGTCAATATTTTGCTGGCGATTGAAGGTGACCCCTGGTTCCTGTGTTTGCTGTATGTGCACGGGTAGGGGCTTTGATGGTAAATGTGTAAGGGTGGTTATGTGGGGAGGCTATTATGGATTTGCTATCTTGGCCTCAAGTGTTTGCGGCTGATTATGTGATTAAATCAATAATAATTTCTATTTGGACTCCTTTGCTCCTCTGCTTCTTCTGTTTTTTCCTGTGTAGTTGAGCAGAACAGTGGGTGGAGATTGCACAAGAAAACATGGCAATCCTACACACCAAAATATGACCACAACAGAGGTAGGGATATATTTACTGTATACCAGGGCTATTCCAATGGCTGACAGGGGGACAAATCCGGCCAGAGTTCAGTTCAAAACTTGGGAGACCAACATTTTTGCAGCAAACTCCCCAAAACCATAGAGTGCTGCTATTGTATAGAGCAGGGTCCCCAAACTTTTTGACTCAGGGGCCGCATTTCTCTTTTTCTGGCCCTTTTGAGCGTTTAATTGACCCCACAAATGTGATGCTCCAGAAACTCAATCTGCTCAAAGGAAGGTCAGTTTTGTAGCTTCTGTAACGAGCTAAACTGTTTTCAGATGTGTGAACATGATTGCACAAGGGTTTTCTAATCATCAATTAGCCTTCTGAGCCAATGAGCAAACACATTGTACCATTAGAACACTGGAGTGATAGTTGCTGGAAATGGGCCTCTATACACCTATGTAGATATTGCACCAAAAACCAGACATTTGCAGCTAGAATAGTCATTTACCACATTAGCAATGTATAGAGTGTATTTCTTTAAAGTTAAGACTAGTTTAAAGTTATCTTCATTGAAAAGTACAGTGCTTTCCCTTCAAAAATAAGGACATTTCAATGTGACCCCAAACTTTTGAACGGTAGTGTGTACATATATATATATATATATATATATATATATATATATATATATATATATATATATATATATATATATATATATATATATATAGTCGAGTTACAGTGCTCAATACCGGGGTAGAGCGGAATATACCTTAGGTCAGGAAAAAACACAGAGGCTATTTCATCCCTACAAGCCTGTTTCGCAGGTTTCCCTGCTCTTCAAGGGATGTTATTGAATAATTTTCAATTCAATTCAATAAAATGGTGAGTTTACTGACAGATATAAGTAAGAATTTTACACTACTTTATATTATAAATGGCAACAGCGGAGGATGAATGTCCCATAACAAGAAGATAGAGAAAGAGAAGAAGCTTATCGACTATGTCGTCGGCACGGACTACAAAGGCGGACGCGTGCAATTTTTCAGGATTTATGCAGATCCCAAATACAGATCAGCAGGTATCAGAAGGTAAGAAAAGTTTATTTTGCATAATATTGCGAAACAAAACGCCAGATAATATGTCTTACCTTACACACACACCATAATAATACTTGTATGTTTAACGCGCCGACAATCCATCAAGCGGCACGGCTTCATAGCTTACCAAAGTCGTACTAAAACATTTTGATAGATTTTTGAGCGCCGTGTGTAGTGTTCTATATTTTCAATGGAACATATCAAATGTTGGTGTTGTTTACTTGAGTCATATTGCTATTATATTGCAGTTTACATGTATCTCTTATGTTTGACTGCCATCTACTGGTCACACTTATCATTACACCATGTTCCAAATAAAATTGCTTTGAGGTCGGTAAGCAAAACCAGAATTACTGCGTACATTAGACGCACGGGGGTATAAGGTGCACTGTCGAGTTTTGAGAAAAAAAAAAGATTTTAAGTGTGCCTTATAGTCCGTAAAATACGGTACACATATTTTAAAAACGTATTTTGCAAACCTTAGTAATGCTGGACGTTAAGGGCCTCTCTAATGCTGACATCTCTAATATATTTGCATTGTCTGTCAGAAATGAAAAATGTTAAACTTATTGTCTATTCAGCAATACCCTTTTATAATGTTATAGCTGCATGCTGGGTGAGTTAAGGGGCTGATTAAAACACATTTAATTGATGCGTGTTGGTATCTGCTGGTGTTTTTTTCAATAGCCTTTGTTCTTTCATTTAGAATATATATTAACCTATCTGCTATATAAAAAAATCATTTTCAAATATGCATTTTTTCCATGTCTTGAGCACAGTAAGTGCAGCCTCTGTTCCATTAGCGCATCTGCAGCGCACACAAAAAAGAAAGTGGAGTTTCCATGTTGACGCACCAGACTACTTCTAAAATGTCCCATAAAAAGTGGAACATATCTGCTTGCTTGTTTGATAGGAGCTTGATAACATGAATGTGCAGTAAATGATTAAATGTCGCTCTGGTGAAAGCTGCGTAGTTCACGCAAAACCTCATTTGGATAAGGCGGTCTGCACCAGTTATGAATAGCACATTCAATGTTAGTACATCCCACACGACAGTAGTGCACATTATTTTATAGATTACACACGCTGTTTTGGATATTAGTAAATCAGGCCCTGAGTCAGAACCTGCGAGAAAAATATGTTGTACTTTATGTGGTGATCAAGTTTTAACAGCTTTTTGCATTGGACTTTGTGTTTACTTCTTGGAGAAAACACATCAGTGGCTACATTAAGGAACTTAAAATTATTCATAGCGTAAAGACGGAAATGTAGGTCCGCTTCAAGCTTTTAGCAGGGGACACAGCACTCAAAAAGTAGAGAAAAGGAAGGTAAGTTTTGAGGTAAGTATTTTATTTGTGTCTTCTTCTACTGATGTTTTATTACTGGAATTTTACCTTGAGTTGAGTCAAATTGGGCTTGAGGAAATAAATATTTTATCTGTCTTAAAGACTAATTTACTTTTCCAACAGCTCTACAAAGGTGGTGGCACACAGGGGAATGTAAGGTTTAAAAAAAAAAAAAAAAAAAAAAGTATAAACATGTGATGATAGGCTTAAGAAAATACACATTACAGGAAGACACTGAAGATAAGGAAACTCAGACTATTGTGTCTACATATTATCATATTTACGTTGGGTCAGGAAAAAAACCCAGAGGCTATTTCATCCTCACAAGCCTGTTGGCTTGTAGGGATGAAATAGCCTCTGTGTTTTTTCCTGACCTAATGTATATTCCGCTGTTGATTGTATATTCCGCTATTGAGCACTGTATAACGGATAAACCACAGAAACCTTGACTATATTATCATATTTATATTTATTTTTGCTCATAATGTTAACTATAACAGTTTTTAAGTAATCATGCACCAGGGCAACAAAACGTACAATTAACTCATCAAAATATTAGTTTTATATGCCTTTATTTACACTAGCAATGTGGGGACATGGTCTCCAGTTCTGTAGATGACGTCACACCAAGGGGGGCGGCATATCGAGATTGGCGATGGAAAGGGGGTGTTTCAAATACAGTTAGTTATCTACCCATTACTCAAACATTTTTTAATATTATAGGAAATGACTAACAAATGTACATTTTGTAAAAATAAATATACATAAGGAGAAATTGTTGGTGACATTTTTGTCATGTGGATGCTATTGGTCCTCTAAAGACAATACCCATCCCCTCAAATGGTTAATGTCTTTCTCTTTTTATTTTATTGCCTTTGTGTTCCCCTAACACTTGATTTGATGCCAACGTATGCCAGCCACTGCACATGTTCGCCTCTCTGGTTCTACCAGGTTGGCTGTTATGTCTAGACTGCAGGAAATGCAACATTACATTTGTTTACAACCAACAGGAACTAGAACCAGAAGCTGTTACGAGATTAAAGGGTGCTACCCAGAGAGAAAATGTGTGTGGCTCGACCCTCTGGCTTTGTCAACAATCAGGCCAATAAAGGCGAAGGAAAAATGGAGAGACGGAGCCCAACTGCCGACCCGATCTTACACATTGACATAAACTGCCAAGCAAGATTGCATATATATATATATATATATATATATATATATATATATATATATATATATATATATATATATATATATATATATATATATAGTTACTTTTACACTTACCTTGTCTGTGGCTATGTGTGAGTGCATGTTTGTGTGGCTGCGTTAACTCAGAATCCCTCAGCAGCCTCTTAAATCCATACCCAATAAAAATCAGTGCATGCTTGAAAAACAAAACCCAGGGAAACATCTGTAAAACATTGATTCTGCAGATTGCAAACCAGCTGCATGGCTAATGAGAAAAGAAATCATTTTTGATTAATTAACCCAAAAATTAGAGAATCCAAGCTGCCGC
This sequence comes from Entelurus aequoreus, assembly GCF_033978785.1. Lineage (NCBI taxonomy): Eukaryota > Metazoa > Chordata > Actinopteri > Syngnathiformes > Syngnathidae > Entelurus > Entelurus aequoreus. The sequence continues at coordinate 56,033,356 of NC_084741.1, forward strand.
AAGGGAGATGACAAGTGCTGCAGGCCTGATGGCGTAGTAAGAGGACCCGCTGTAAGAGCTGCTTTCTGCCAGCTCGCTCGAGCAAGAAAGGAGAGGCCATGGGAATGCTGCTGGAAGAAACATGGCTCCTATTATGGAGATCAAACAGAGGGGTTAAATATTTTCCACTCAGTGACAGAATCCTGTTGACCCACGGAATGTTGATTTGCTATCACCACGGGCAACACTAAAGATTGCGATCTTTAAATTGTAATGTGTTTGTCTACTTCCGCAGCAGCAGCCCAGTAAGCGTGAAGGGTTTAATTGAGTGGTTACACAAAAAGAGACCTCAAAATTATGATATTGAAATGAAACATGCAGTAGTTTGACATTACAATAGCAGCAACTTGTAAATAATGGCTAACTGTACGTGTTTTATCAGGTTGTTCAGCTTGCTTAAATTTAAGGGGAACTGCACTTTTTTTTGGAATTGTCGTTTACAATCATTATGAGACACAGGAAGATAACAAGTAGTTGTTTTTTAATAATCGGCTCTTACTAGGTAGCTAGCAATACAGCTAAATGGGAGCAATCAATTAAACCTCTAAATCACTTTAAAAATGCATTCAAAAACCACCAACAATACTTCAATTATGTTCCGTAACCTGTACAATAACCAAGCTGTAGTGACACTATTATTTTAATGCATCCCAGCCACAACTGGGTTCTATTAACACAGATACGAATGTATATACGACGCATATGGCCCCCCCAAAATAGTCTCTCTCTCTTTGATGAAATAACATTAGAGGAACTCCTGCGACTTGTAAGTGGGATAAAACAAACAATATGTTTACTTGACCCACTTCCTGGGAAACTTACCAAGGAACTGTTTGTAATATTAGGACCGTCAGTGCTAAATATTATAAACTTATCACTTTCCTCTGGCACTGTTCCCCTAGCATTCAAAAAAGCAGTTATTCATCCTCTGCTCAAAAGACCTTACCTCGATCCTGACCTCATGGTAAACTACCGGCTGGTGTCCCACCTTCCCTTTATTTCAAAAATCCTCGAACAAATTGTTGCACAGCAGCATAGGCGCTGATCCCGCGGGTGCTTCGGGGCCAGAGCACCCACGGACAATGCCGAGCACCCAGGTGGGATTGATGGCAACTTTCAATCTTTAAAGTCATTTTTGAAAAATCAATCTTGTTGTAGTTAATTTTGTGGCGAGTGTGGTCTGTTTTACAAAATAATGAAGCCACAAATCATATGGGATATTAACTTCGCTGAATGTCTATTTTTGTTTTAAATACACACACACATCTGCGGTTCCCTTCAAGGTTTCTAATTGTATTCCATTGGGTTGAGTTTGTTCTTGCCTTGATGTGGTATCTGAGCCGAGGATGTCATTGTGACTTGTGCAGCCCTTTGAGACACTTGTGATTAAGAGCTTGTGGAGAAGCGGGACCGGCCCAAGATGGCGGCAAGGAGGCGTGGACTGCGAGCCAGCGGCTGCGCAATCATCCAATCTCCTCTCGCTGAAGAAAAGGAAAGCAACTGGAAGGAGCCAGGGGGAAGCTGACGCGGAGCGAGAGAGGAGGAGAGCCCAAGACAGACGACGACAGACGCGGCTGAAAAGCAAGCGGGCTGGACGCGGCTGAAAAGCAGGCGGAGGAGCGAGCAGGAAACGGCAAGTGCTGAAAAGCAATCTGCAACAGACTTTGTTTTATTGAAAAATAAACGAAAGTCTACACCTGCCGCAACATGTCTTCCTTTGATGGTCCATGGAACCCACCCGACAGCCTAGGACTGTCACAGAGCTATATAAATACACATTGATTGATTGAGTGATTTTAAGAGCAAACACTGAGGAGCTATTTTTCTAGCGGAGTAACACATCGACATGCTTTGGTATTAGCCGTAAAAGCCAGCTACAACAAGATATAAGCTAGCTTCCACGTTAGCACCCGAATCGCACATAGGACATCAATTTGTACTGACTAAAAATTCACGAACAATCATATTAAATGATCTGTTAAGTATTAGGCCACATTTCATGTTTTGTTTGTACACAGCTAGCTCGACAGCGTATGCACTGTAATTGTAATAACACGCATGACGTGCTGCATGCATCATGATCAATATTAAAGTGACTCACAGTTATCTGTTTGGTCCAGCTGGTCGGGGACATTTCCAGTTTATTTTGGGTAAGCACTCCATCTACGTCCACATAACTTGGCTCCTAGTTCCAAATTTGCAGCGTAAAAGTGACGCCGACCTCACTCTCTCTTCCGTCTGGTTTAGCGTTTCACCCTTCCTTCGTGCTCGCTTCTACAACTAGCAGTACATCCTCTGTATATTCATCTTCAAAAAGTTAAGGTTGTGAATCTGCATTTGTCCAAAAATAGTCGTCTTCGTTGTCTATTACCAAGTCTGTCGTCATTAGAAAACACACGGGTTTGTTGCCTGAAGTAGAACGCACATTTGTTGCCGGAAGTCGAAAGTGTGCTGCTATGGAAACGGAAATAAATGTGCTGAGGAAATCAGTTCCGGCAATGCTTAAAATGACCAAAATACGGTAAAGATTGTACATATTATAATATTGTATGTATATATTTGTGACTGTTACTACATTATATATATATATATATATATATATATATATATATATATATATGTATATATATATATATATATATATATATATATATATATATATATATATATATATATATATATATACTTGCAGTGTGTATATACAATTTTATTGGAGGGTCTTGAAGTTGTTTTAGAGAGCTTTGAAGGCTACAACGGTGACTCCCATTAGCCGCATTGTGCAAGTGTTTTATCATCTTTAAAATCCTAAAAAAAAAGAAAAAAGAAATGTGTGTTTTTGTCTCTCATTAGGCAACGTTCCAAAAAAAGTGTTGCTCCCCTTTAAAGGCCTACTGAAATGATTGTTTTAAATTTAAACGGGAATAGCAGATCCATTCTATGTGTCATACTTGATCATTTCGCGATATTGCCATATTTTTGCTGAAAGGATTTAGTAGAGAAAATCGACGATAAAGTTCGCAACTTTTGCTCGCTTATAAAAAAAAGCCTTGCCTGTACCGGAAGTAGCGTGACGTCAGAGGAGGTAATATCCTCACAATTTTCCTTTGTTTACAATGGAGCGAGAGAGATTCGGAGCGACAAAGCGACGATTACCCCATTAATTTGAGCGAGGATGAAAGATTCGTAGATGAGGAACGTTACAGTGAAGGACTGGAGAGGCAGTGATGGACGTATCTTTTTTCGCTCTGACCGTAACTTAGGTACAAGCTGGCTCATTGGATTCCACACTCTCTCCTTTTTCTATTGTGGATCACGGATTTGTATTTTAAACCACCTCGGATTCTATATCCTCTTGAAAATGAGAGTCGAGCACTCGAAATGGACATTTAAAGTGACTTTTATCTCCACGACAATACATCGGTGACACACTTAGCTACTGAGCTAACGTGATAGCATCGTTCTCAAATGAAGATAGAAACAAAAGAAAAAAACTCCTGACTGGAAGGATAGACAGAAGATCAACAATACTATTAAACCATGTACATGTAACTACACGGTTACATCAACAGCCGTGCTCACCTGCGTTCCAGCGATCGACGGCGCGACGAAGGACACCCATCATTGACGAACCTCTGTAGCATGAGCTAACGTGATAGCATCTGTCTCAAATGCAGATAGAAACAAAATAAATAAATCCCTGACTGGAAGGATAGACAGAAGATCAACAATACTATTAAACCATGTACATGTAACTACACGGTTAAAAATTCTCAGCCTGGTAAGGCTTAACAATGCTGTTGCTAACGACGCTAAGGCTAATTTAGCAACTTAGCAACCGGACCTCACAGAACTATGATAAAAACATTAGCGCTCCACCTACGCCAGCCAGCCCTCATCTTCCCATCAACAGCCGTGCTCACCTGCATTCCAGCGATCGACGGCGCGACGAAGGACTTCATCCGTGGGTTTGGCGGCTAGGCGTCTGCTAAGTAAGTAGTCCTTGTTGTGTTGCTGTAAGTATTGTACTTAGCCGCTAATACACCGATCGATCCCACCTACAACGTTCTTCTTTGCAGCCTCCATTGTTCATTAAACAAATTGCAAAAGATTCACCAACACAGATGTCCAGAATACTGTGGAATTTTGTCGAAGAAAACAAGAGGTTTTTGTATCGGGTCCGATGGGGTCCAACCACTTCCGTGGATTTTGTGACGTCACGCGCATAAGTCATATCCAAAGGAGTTTTTCAACCGGAAGTTTAGTGGGAAATTTTAAATTGCACTTTATAAGTTAACCCGGCCGTATTGGCATGTGTTTCAATGTTAAGATTTCATCATTGATATATAAACTATCAGACTGCGTGGTCGGTAGTAGTGGGTTTCAGTAGGCCTTTAAAGAGCACTTTCGTGAGCAAACTGAATTCGATCAATTCTTGAGTCACTCAAAATTGCCATAGTTTAGAAAATCCAACATCTTTTATTCATGTATAATTTATGAGCGTCAGGGTGTAGCTTGCAACATGACAACAAGATGCACAGAAGGAGAGCGATGTGCAGGTAAAAAGTATCTAAATATGAAAAAACAAGAAAGCACCAATGTTGAAAAAACAATTGACCATGGCTGAATCAAAATATGATATAAACAGCACAAAAAGCAAAATAAACAGAATGCAGCACGGATGTATTTAGCACAAAAACTGGTAAAAACAATGCAATGATCTGTTGTCGTCGAGTGGACGGCGCTGGCATCAAAAGCTTCTTGATTCAGAGGTGTGTCGACTAGTTTCGTAACTTGGAGGTAACCACTGGAAAGATGGAGTCGAGTCATCCAGACATGCCGGTGTTTCTCCTTCCTCTACATGTACAGACGCTTGTGAAAATCACACATGAATAACATAGGAGAAGGAAACTGCAGCTATTTCGGATACAACACTTCTCAGATTGCAATGTTGAGCGACGGTTTAGGATAAGGCCTGGAAGAACGGCAGCCTGGTGGGATATGTTAGTCAACGAGTGTGTTGTGCCAGAGGAATGGCAATAGAACTTTCAAATGTCTAGGTCAACTGTGATTCTACTTGCCGAAAAACTTTGTCCATTTGTCCAAGGAGAGACAACGAGAATGCAGGCTCCTGTGGATGTGCTAAAAAAAGGTAGCGTGTGCTTTGTATTACCTGGCCGACAAGGGAAGACTACAGAAAATATCGAATGCATTTAGACTGGTAAAGCAGACTGTATCAGTTATTGTCTGCCATGTATGTCACGGACTCAACGTCTAGGTTCAGAGTATATAAAGTCACCAAAAATGAATGGACAATGAAAAGAAAGAAGAGTGTCCTGACCAGATATCTAGATCCCTAGTTTGATTGTTGTCAAATGTTCTTTATTACATTGTTAACTTTCACATGTCCATTAAAAATGTGATTAATTTATGATGGCTCAGGTGTGATTCACTACAATAGGGCTCCACAGCACACTGGATTCCAGTTAATTGAAATACCACAACACTGGATATTGTTCAGATAAGTTACATTTAATTTAAGAACTTGCACACAAAGCAACATTGCAAATAAATGTAAAAGGCACACTAAGCACTGTGACTATGACGTGCGCATTCTTCCACGCATGCCTACTAGGTCGGAGGGGGTCTTAAACGATGGCATTGTGTGTATGTGGACAAGGATATGGTTAGGTGGAATTTATCCTGTATAACCTTAGCCGGCTTAGTGTATAAGCAGCCTTAGCCTATTTTCCTTTGTTTTATATAATTTCCTGTCAAGTGCTATTATGTTTTATTCCACTTCCTCTGTACCTCTACTCTCAGCCACTTTACATCAGGCTTGAGTGCTGATCTTCACACCTGCCCCCTGTTTAATGATTGTAGACTCACCTGCCACCGTTGTTTAATTAGGAAGCTTCATTACCCAGTCAGTGAGTTGTCACTTTGCATTGCGTTGCCCGCATGCTTTGTCGTACACTAAAAGTTGTGTGTGCGTGTGTGCGTGTGTGCGTGTGTGTGCCTCACCCGAGGACTGCTGTCCGGTCCACGTTGGTGCGCTTCGTTTTGCTTTGCATCTGTCCCTAATAAAATGACCATCTCACTTGCACACTGTCTGCTCTCTCTGCATCTTGGGGTCACACCAAAAGCCGTAACAAACGAGTCTAACTGTCTTGAGGGACATGACAATAGGTATTTAATTTAGTAAAAATTATGTTTTTGAGGTGATGCGGCATTAAAACATTTTTAGCATTAATAAATAAACAAATATGAATTTTTATTTATTTATTTATGAATAAATGAACCCAATGTGGCCCCTGAGTACATTAATGTATCCAACCCTGGGCGAGTTATAAAGCAACAGCAATAGAACGTGCACACAGTAGAAAATACAACCTTTGATAACAGCAAATAAAAATTGCACCCATTTGTTCAACTTGTTAGATCATTAACCACAGGAAGATGATCACTCATGTATGAATGCTTTGCTCTCATTGTAAATAAGGCATGCGGCCTGATTACCACATTTAGAAATAAAGTCATGCACAAACGGGTGAAAACAATGTCAATCAACCGCTGTATGTTCAAATGTGTTTTTTTTTTTAACCATTATCCTCATGACTCTGGAAAATGTCACAAGTGTAAATCGGTTTCAGTTATGTCCAAGGAAGACATTTGGTTTTCAGAAGTAGGGGGGACACAACTGGCTTGCGTACAGGGGGCGTAGTTTGAATGGATTAGATGCATGTTTTGGAGTAGTATGAATGGGAATATTTGTTCAATAAAGTTAAAGTTAAAGTACCACTGATAGTCACACACACACTAGGTGTTGTGAAATTACTCTCTGCGTTTGACCCATCCCCTTGTTCCACCCCCTGGGAGGTGAGGGGAGCAGTGAGCAGCAGCAGTGGCCACACTCGGGAATCATTTCGGTGATTTAACCCCCGATTCCAACCCTTGATGCTGAGTGCCAAGCAGGGAGGTAATGGGTCCCATTTTTATAGGCTTTGGTATGACTCGGCCGGGGTTATATATAAATATATATATATATATATATATATATATATATATATATATATATATATATATATATATATATATATATATATATATATATATATATATATATATATATATATATATACAACTTTACATTTTTTTTCAAAACTGCATTTTGAATTAGTTTAATGTTTTGCCTTCTCTGTCCTGGCCGGTAATGGACCCATGTCGTCTGGAAATTAAGATGAATACTGGAGTCATTGCACTACCAGGAACTGCAACCACCCTAGCTGCAATTTGAGTTATGTTTTTTTGTTCCCGAAGTGACAAAACAATAACAAAACTACCTTTGAATGGAGCATTAAACTCCTCTTGTTTGAATTTTTTGTTTGTCTTAATTGTTTGTGATTCATATTGCCGTGTAAAGGCCAACTTGCTCTCATTTCGCATCTGACCGCTGACTGGTCAGCTGCTGCATGCTGTCAATCATGGTCATGTTGGCAAGAAGGCAGCCCCAGAAAGCCAATGAATAAGCTTGTGGCCGATCTGAAGGGACAGGTTTCAGCCTTAGCGGCTGTTTTCCGCCCGCCACTAGTGTTTGACTTGTCTCCATTCAATAGCGTAACATTATTTTTGGAGGTTAAAAAGTGCAGGGCACAGTTAATGGATTGTAGTTGAAAATGGCCAAATAAAAACTGTTTTAGGATAATAACTATTTTCAGCGGCCCAGACTAACATAAGAATACACAAGTGCACACACTCACACCACAGAAGGAGCTGAAGTGCACTCACACGGCTCGCTCTTCAAGGCCACTCAGTTTTTTTTTCCTTTTTCTCCTAATGCTACAAAGTCTATACTTAGAATTGGATCATAGCATTTAAGCATCAAAAATGCGTAGGAAAGTTCTACTTATTCTCTAAATACTCATTGCATTACATCTCAACTATACTCTTGTGGCTATAACCTCCTGCCAAACAGCAGATTATTGTTGAATAAAGCAGAATTGCCACTGATTTACTGCCATCAACCTGTTTCCCAGCATACAACGTCACTCTGTCACGCCATCATCAATCTGGTCTGATTGATCAATAACAAAGAGGAAAACATTTCCAACCTTATTTTGTTTTTATCTTCAATGTCCCAAGAAAGTTCAAGTTGTGGCATTGATGGGCATTAAGGTGAAATAGGTTTATTATGCAAAGAGTCATTGATTGAATGAAGTTATTGCAAAGTCAAATTTACTTAAATATTTTAAAGTAATGCTAAAATACCACCAAGTGTGAGATTGTTGTGCTATGCTGAATTCTTCCTTGAACCGAGTGACTGGTGTTTTCTTCCTAAAGCACTCACAGAACACAAACACATAAAGTCTGCTGACAAAGACTATACTCTGCGCTCTCGCCTCCCTCATAAACTGTTACCTTTCACAGGAACTGCCCGTGATCTACACACAAAGATATTAAACATCATAAATCAGCTTCATAAAGGATGCCTGGGAGATTCAGTGTCTTTTTGAAAAATAAAAGAGCGAAGAGAAACCTAAATCCTTGTGATTAATGTGCTTCTGAACCCTCACATAGCCATGGTAACCGGGGCAGTTTGCCATGCCATTTAGAGGATCTCGGCGCTGACATGAACATAGTATTTAAGCTTAACGCCTTGTTTCCCAGCTTAAACCAGAAAGAAAAAAACATAAAAATAAATACCCTAAAAAGCAAAAAGTAAAACATGGCCATTTTAAATTATTCTGACAGCACAATAATAAAATAACTTTCCCTGAATTCAAAGAAATATGCCAAATTGCCCTTTAACTTTCGTTACAGGAAACATGTTACAGTGAGATTAAAACAAAATGATGTGGTTCATACCTTATAGCAGGGGTGTCAAACGTACGGCCCGCGGGCCGGTTCAGGCCCACGAAAATGTTTTATCCGACCCGCGGGATGAGTTTGCTAAGTACACAAATGAGTCAAATGTTTTGAATGAAATAAACTGCTGTTCTAAATGTGTCCACTAGATGTCGCAATAGCAATTCTTTGTATATGTGTAGATTATGCTACTTATTAAAGTTAAAATACCAATGATTGTCACACACACACTAGGTGTGGCAAAATTTTTCTCTGCATTTGACCCATCACCCTTGATCACCCCCTGGGAGGTGAGGGGAGCAGTGAGCAGCAGCGGTGGCCGTGCCCGGGAATCATTTTTGGTGATTTAACACAAAAGAATAAACCACATGGTTTATTTGAGCAAACTACATAAATAACATCCTGTAATTTGATTTTGATATTATTTTTTTCATCTTGATAGGTTGAAAACAAACACCAATGAGTTGACTGATGAACATTGTCACATAATTTATTCAGAAAGTATAAATAACGACAAATAAAGATAGGATACTATTAACCGCAACAAGTAAGTGTAAAAAAACAAAAAAACAACAACATTATGATTTGTACATTTACATAATGTGTTTGTTCTATTTTTAATCAAAGTGTCAGGTTTCTCACTGACAGTTTGGTTATGTTTTACTTTTTCTTCTGTTTGTGTTTTATTTCCTGTCAGCGCTCTTATTTTGATTAATTTTCCTGCACGTCTCCCTGAGCGCTTGTTTCCCTCACCTGTACCTGATTGGCAGTCTGGCACACCAGGTGGCAATTGCCAATCAGGCCACTATTTATACCTGCCTCGCCCTCCAGTCAGCGCTGGAGTATTGTTTGCTGTCTCCTAGCTCCCTGTTTCTTGGTATCCTGTTAGCTGTTTCCAGTTTGCCTGTTTCCTGGTGTTTTCCTGCGTTTTCTTTTGGACATTAAATCATGTTTTTCTTCATCCAGCCTGCCCTCTCTGCATCTTGGGGTTTGTCACCACCTTTACCTGACACAAAGAAAACAATCTGAAGTTGTCTTTATTTTTAAGTTATTGTGCCGTGATTTTACCAGTTCGACCCACTTGGGAGTAGATTTTTCTCCATGGGGCCCCCGATCTAAAATGAGTTTGACACCCCTGCCTTATAGCATTAAACAAGCTAACACCAGCAACACAACATTCTTTTTTTAGATACAACTGTTGACAAGTTGGTAAGTTGACAAGGTAAAACATTAAAAACGTTCCTGAATGCAATAAAATAGCATTTATGTAAAAATATTAGGGTATTTATTCAAGTTAATTTAAATCATGTACGCAAGTAACCATTAGACAGCACAACATTTTTTTTGTTTTAATAGTTTACTGCCAGTGGCCACAAGACCCAATTAAATATCGTAATATGTTTGTTAGCTTGTACTAGAGGAATACATGATTTGAAAGACAATCACAATAGATACATGTAACATATGCTCAAATAAATGCTTCTGTAAAATTCTGATGCAGCTGATCAGACCTTAAAAGTTTGCACTAAGCAATGAAACAAGCCATACTGATAGATTTCAAAATTGCTTTTGAAATGATTCTCATTTTATGAGGCATTCCAATTCATTCTATTTAAATAATAATTACATTAATCACACTTTCAAATTTGGATTGAACACGATTAAACACCGTCAATTACTTGCTTGATTGAAATTAACATTGAAAAAGACGCTGATATTTTGCAACACTATTGTCAAAATGTCCTACACAAATATTTACTTGAATGCAAGGTATTTGTTTGCTTAAAACCTGTTAACAGTTTTATCTAAAGTCCCATTGGGGTGGATTTTGAAGCAAAATTTGCCACAGAGCACACACACACACACACACGCACACATTCAATCAATCAATGTCAATCAATGTTCCTCTGCTCAGATCCCACATCAGGGCAAGAAAAAATCTCAACCCTTGGAGGGGACCGCAGATTTTTTTTAAATGCCTACTGTGTGTTTGTGTATTACCAGGTTTAGTTTTTTGTACAAACACAGAATGTGTATTCCTACTGTAGGAGCACCTGCATTCAGAGGAGGAGCTACAATTCCATGTTTAAATACCAATTTCACGCATAAATAACACAAAATGTGGATTGTTATGATCATGCTTTGATTGTCGAAGATGTTTGGTAATATCCATCCATCTATTTTCTACCGCTTGTCCCTTTTAGAGTCGCGGGAAGGCTTGACCCTAGCCGAGCTGTAATCTTCAATATTTCTACCTGTATAAAATGCTTCTGATATTCTGTACACTACATGTTGTACAAGTTAATGGTCTTCTTATCTCTGCATGGCAACCGTCTTTAATTTATGTTGAACTTTTATGTCATCAAACGTACTAAATCAGTCACAATAACAATCTAAATGTTGTGTTATCACTGCACCTTAACCGTAATCTGAACACAGAAGTGAAGCACCACCCACCGAACGACTCCTCTTCTCTTGGCAGAAAATAGTCCTTTCTTGTCGGGAGAACAACTTAATTGCCATGGCTTTGAACCTGATATTTCTATAAGGTAGACATTCCTTTATCTATTTCTGCTCATTTGTGGCTTATCAGCCGCAAGTGAACTGCAGCCAAGTTCCCCACGCTACAGCACCGCCTGAGGGTCAAAAAGGCCAAAAATCGGAGCGTTTATGGCCCGTTAGAAAAATTACTGCCGTTATCAAAATGTATAGTTGGCACGTTATTATTGTGTTAACTCTGTCAGCCCTAATTATGTATCCACCACAATAAACAGCAGCTCACCAGCTGATGATATTAACATAGCCACACAAGCTAGTGATCACGCTGCCGCTATAAATAGTGTGTCTGCGTTAGCGCTTATAATAAAAATATCACTAATACTTGGTTAATATTCATGCAACAAAATGTAAATAGAGTATTGTTAAAGCTTGTTGGATGTTTTTTTAGAGGGATTTATGGGTGTAATAGAGGACCTCCCATTGGCTCCAATACAAGTTTACTTGTATTTACATTTATTTATGAGTTAGAATACTTTTTTTTTTTTTAAATACATCAGTGGTCTTGTCTCTCATAATGATTGTGAATGATAGGAACAATTCCAAAAAAGTGCAGTTCTCCTTTAACTTTGACAGCTCTTAAACACAATCAATAATGCATGTGGCAAAACATGCATGCTTTCCGGAAAATGTGGATATTTATTTGCTCAATATAAGGTTGGGCAGACTTCTTATTTATTTATTTGTTTGTAGAAGTACATAAAACAGAATTGAGAAGAGAATTATAGAGTGGCGAGCAAACGTGTTTCTATTACCCATAAAAATGTGCAAAACCTAAATATTGCAATAAACAACTGGTGATGGAAACACCCATATTTTGAAAAACCTATCAAATATCGCAAAAACATTTTTGCGCTCTCATGAGGTGGTTTTTGAGACATTTCGATATTGAAGTTTTTCGCAAAAGCATGATGGAAACACTTTTTTTGCATTTAGAGGGCACCTAAACAGCGACCTGACGGGGCGCCCATGCAGGACAACTAGGGAAGACGGGTCGTCTTGGTCTCGCATCCAATCGGTCGGACGGGGGGAGCGAGGCGGCACTCACGGGTACTTTGCCCGCAATAGAGGCCCACCCGCAGGCTCGGAGAGACCCACATACCCTGACAAATGTCAAAGGGGACGTAAGGGTGATCACCCGCTCCGTTCGTCTTCTATTGATATCATGGAGCAGTGGCTACAATATCTTCCCCCTTTGAAATATCGCTTTTATTTTGAAAATAACTGCATTGGAAACGCAGCTAATGAGTAAAGATTTCCAAAAAAAAAAGGGAGAAACTCACCCACTGTGCAGAACTGCTATTATGTCTGTTGTTAAAGCCTCGGCTGAGTCAGCTACCTGATGTTTGCTGCCTCAAACTGATTTTGTCAATAACACTGCTGTAGAAAAACAGACAGAATGATAAATGTCGACTTAGTGCAGAAGCTTTCCCTCAAGGGAGGGGAGAGACAGGTTGGGGGACACCATTAAAAAGCTAAAATATGATTTTTTAAAGAAATCACCTTGGTTAAATGGAGTAGTAAGAGCTTGTAGCAATTGGACACTGTTGTAATCAACATGCTCTCACATGAAATGTTCTCTCTTTATGTCAAACTTGATGCCAATTGTCGTATGTTTCGGAACCAAATCTGAGCAATAACCCCATCTATCCATTTTCTACCGCTTGTCCCTTTCAGGGTCGCGGGGGATGCTGGAGCCTATCTCAGCTGCACACGGGCGGAAGATGGAGTACACCCTGGACAAGTCGCCACCTCGTTGCAGGGCCAACACAGTTAAACAGACAACATTCACACTCACATTCACACACTAGGGCCAATTTAGTGTTGCCAATCAACCTATCCCCAGGTGCATGTCTTTGGAGGTGGGAGGAAGCCGGAGTACCCGCAGGGAACCCATGCAGTCACGGGGAGAACATGCAAACTCCACACAGAAAGATCCAGAGCCCGGGATTGAACTCAAGACCTTTGTATTGTGAGGCACATGCACTAACCGTGCTGCCCCTTAGCAATAACCAAGTCACAAAAAGTATTAACTTTGAAGAAGAATCTGCAGTTCCTGGATAGAACGTGCATGCAAACTTTGCAAACATAAAGCCAGTTGTTGTATTTTTTTCAGTCAAAATCTCTGCGATAGAGTTAATGGGGAGGACGGTGTCTTGACTACAGGCCACTGGATTCAATTAAAGGAAGAGCGGATAGGTGAGCACTGATTTAAAAGACAGTATTTCAAACTGCACCCCAGAGTATCAAGTGGAGCTTTCACGCTGATGACACTAATTCTTCAGGGAAATTGATGTAAGTTGGAGTCTAGACTTTTGTTATTACTTAGCCAAAGCACCAAAGAATGTCTTTTTTTTTTTTTTTTTGTTCTGCCAATTTTTCAAATGCGCAAATCTGTCAATTGCAGCATCGGATTGTTGATTAGGACTGTTTGACTGATTGTTTGATTGGTAGATCATTAACATTTCAAGTTATTCATTGAGGTGTGAAAGTCGTATTTTTTGTTAAATCCAATCTTTTTATGTACCGTACTTTTCGGACTATGAGGAGCACAAAAATATTTAAGTTTCTCAAAAATCGACAGCACACCTTATAACACGGTGCGCCTTGTGTATGTATTGATTCTGGTTGTGCTTACCGACGTCGAACCAATTTTATGTGGTACAAAGTGTAATGATTAGTGTGACCAGTAGATGGCAGTCACACATAAGAGATACGTGTGGATTGCAGGTTGACGACTGTTCAATAAACGATGCTAGAAAGTACCGGTAAGCAAGCAAGACCAAAACATTGATGTTTCATTGAGAATATAGAACATTACACACGGCATCTGTCAACAAAGTTTTAGTACAACTTTGCTAAGCTACAAATCTGCACTGCTTGGCGTACTGTCGGAGCATTACAGCTACCGTAGTCAGACTTCCTGTCCTTCAACATACGGGTATTATCATGGTGTGTGTATAAAGACCCGACAATGGTACCTAATAGGAGACATATCGGGCATTTTGTTTCAACCTATTATACAGAACCATTTTTCTTACCTATTTTTACCTGCCGTTGTGTATTTGGGATCTGCATTAGTGCCGAAAATATGCGCGCGTCCGCCATCTTAGTCCGTGTCATAGTCAATAAGCTTCTTCTTTTTCTCCATCCTCTTATTGAGGGGTGTTTATCCTCTGCTGTTGCCATTTCTACGACAATGTAGCGTACAGTTCACACTTAATCTGTCAGGAGACTCCATGTGGAAGCGCTAACAACTACAACAAAGGTGACAAGGAAAAGACGCAGTGGAAATTAAGCCACGTAAATAAGACGCAGACCCCACGTAAATAAGACGCAGACCCCAAACGGCACATCCTTAAGAGATGGTCAGAAAGCGGCTTGAAGATGGTTTGTAAAACATAATTAATGCAACATTTTGACCAAAGAACCACCTTTACATGTTATGTGAACCACATGGAAGTTTTTTAAATGTAAACATTTTTTTTTTAATACGCCCTCTTAAATACTCATCAACAGTGCATTTTATAATCCGGTGTGCCCTATGGTCCGAAAAAACACGGTAGTCATTCACATTACCAAAACTAATTCGGTCTTTCATGTAAGTCTTACTTTTGTCACCTTTCAATGACGTATGGATCGGATGAACGTGACCTGAACATTCAGACTGCATATCTGATTTATATCCACATACCAAAGAGGCTTGGGTTGGATTAAAAAAACTGGAATTGTAATGTTTATATTGACATTATGAAATGTCACATTCGAGCAAAAACATCGGAATTGACCTGCAGGTTGAACATAGTCTTAGTGTCATGATCCCACCTGGCAGTTTACATTATTATTAGCTTCCTGTATTTTGTATTATTTCAGGACCAGCAACTTTTATTTTTTGTTTTATTCCTGTCTGCCTTTGTTTCCCAGCCACTAAAGTTCTGGCTTGAGCACCTGTCCCAACTGGGTGATTACGACACTCACCTGCTGGCAATCACTAATCCAGAGGACAGTGCTGGATCATTTGCTTTGTACCGCAAGATGTTACTTTGGGTTTTGTGCTTTCTACGCCATTTAGAGCTTTTTTGCACTTCCCTGCTGCACATCGTTGTTTTCGTTGTTAGATACATTTGTATTTGCGCTAGGTATAGGCAGATTTTCAATGCGATAAGAAAAAAGTGATAGATTTGGGTACTGAACTTCTCTGTGTGTATTCTAGTTTCCCCGCCTCCACCCACAGACACAAAGAGAGTGCATCATTGACAAAAGGGTTCACTCCATTGTATCTGATTTCAGAAAGAGTAAACTCTGTTGCATCCTGTTTGGAAGCGACAGCCCAACAAACAAACACGCACTGAATTGGTAATTGTAGGTTTATTTTGATGAATTACCTCCACCAGGAAGTTAAATATTTGTTGGGGTTGGTTCGGACGATTCCGGGAGAATCAAAACGTTGGACCCGGTTATAATCGATGCTCAATTCCAAGTAGGACTACTAAGCGAATAAAATACCAAAATTCCCCATGTATCATAACTATGCCTTTTGTGGCAGAGGATACAAGTTGGATGCCAGGCTAGGGTTGTGCCAGTAAAGGTCTATGGTGCAAACAATAAACAAGATCGCCATGCCGTTGTTTCGCTGTGGAGGGGACCCATATGGGAAAAAACTGAAAGACAGTTATTTATCTTTTTATTCTTTTAATTTTATTATATTGCACTTAAAAATACATTTTTTAACAATGTGTGCCCTGTAGTATTCCAAAACATGCATCTAATTAAATTAAATCCAAGTTTGAATCAAATGGTGACTTTTAAAAAATTACCGCGCCGGAAGGAGTGAAGACAATCGGGTAGGCCTTGGCAACCAGATGTCTTTTTTTTTTCCATTTTTTTTTTTAAGGAGTTGGCAACTAGGAATGGGATTTGTAGGCCTTTGAAGGGAGCCAGATATTGAAGAACCATTCCTTTCAAAGAGTCATTCAAAAAACTGTCTCATTGTCATTTCTTATTCTTTTTTAGAAGTAACTTGTTTTTATCAAGAAAGTAATTACTGGCAGCAGTTAGATATTGTTTGGCTCAGAAATGTTTTTTAAATTGACAGAGTTTTTATGGGTGCAAATTATTCTAAAATATTTATAAAACATTTATTTTGCTTACGTTTTCATTGTTTCAACATTCCGTAAGGTGGTGCATCTCCGATATGAGCATTGACAATGAGACCCTGTCTACATTAAGCCAGATAATTCATTAAACAGATAATTATTTAGCCTAAATCATCGTTTAAGGTTTCCCTCCTTGGATAATTTTTTACACGGGTAAGTGCGCCGTGTATTTCTTGAATCTCCGGCTCTTAGCTTTGTATGGACTCATTGATCGTTTAAAAACTGAGTTCGGAGAGGAAATGATGCCAGAAAGACCGCGCCCCACACAGGAAGTGACGTCAAAAAGAACGCGCCACAGCCAGCTTCCTAACAACTCGGAGCTAACCACTGGAAATATGGAGGCGAGTCATTCAGACATGCCCGTGTTTCTCCTTCCGTCTGTACTGACGCTTGTGGAAATCACACATGAATGCCTTAAGAGAAAGCGATTGCAGCTATTTGGGATACAACACTTCTCAGACGGCAAGATAACTTTCCAATGTCCAGGTCAGCTGTGATTCTACTTAGCGAAAAACTTTGTCCATTTGTCGAAGGAGAGACAACGAGAATGCGGGCTACCGTGGATGTGATTAAAAAAAAGGTAGTGTGTGCTTTGTATTACCTGGCCGTCGAGGGAAGACTACAGAAAACATTGAATGCATTTGGACTGGCAAAGCAGACTGTATCAGTTATTGTCTGCCATTTATGTCGCGGACTCAACGTCTAGGTCCAGAGAATATAAAGTCACCAAAAACGAATGGACAATGAAGATGAAGGCAAAAGAGTAAGGAGTGTCCTGACCAGATATCTAGTTCCCTAGATTGACTGTTGTAAAATGTTCGTCATCACATTGTTTACTTTCAAACGTCCATTAAAGATTTGATTAATTTATGATGGTTCAGGTGTGATTCACTACAATAGGCCCCCACAGCACACTGGATTCCAGTTAATTGAAATACCACAACACTGGATATTGTTCAGATAAGATCAATTTAAGAAATTGCACACAAAGCAACACTGGAGGTGACTATGACGTGCCCATTTTCCGCGCATGCGTACTAGGTCGCGTTGCGCCAGGGGGTCTTAAACGACCATTGTGTGTGTGTGGACAAGGATAAGGTTAGGTAGGATTTACCCTGGATAAGCTGGCTAGGCTTAATGTAGAAGGCATACTTGCCAACCCTCCCGTTTTTAGCGGGAGAATCCGGTATTCAGGGCCTCTCCCGACAACCTCCCGGCAGAGATTTTCTCCCGACAAACTCCCGGTATTCAGCCGGAGCTGCAGGCCACGCCCCCTCCAGCTCAATGCGGACCTGAGACTGAGTGGGGGCAGCCTGTTCTCACACAATATAAACAGCTTGCCTAACGAATTCAAACGAATGGAAACAAGAATTTCAGTTCATCCAGGACAGTTCGAAGGGGAAGGTGTATGTTGCCTGTAAATATGTAGAACAGACTTCTCCATTGAACACGGTGGCCGAAATGATATACTCATTCATGAACGGAGAAGTTAAAGAGGACAATACTGCCATCTAATGGTTAGCCACCGGAACACTGAAATTCAAGTATTTCTTTTATGTAAATAAAATAAATAAATAAATAAACATATATATATATATATATATATATATATATATATATATATATATATATATATATATATATATATATATATATATATATATATATATATATATATATATATATATATATATGAAATATACATGAAATACTCGAGTTGGTGAATATTAAACAGATTGCAAACGAACAGCTCGCAACTGTGAATCCATTCTCATATTTTACTTAAAAGAGCCGTTTAAAAGATTGAACTCGTTCAGTAACGCCACATGGCAACCATAGTTGTATTAGCTCCCAGCTCGCCTGTGATCCACGGATCCATGAATGAAATGTTAAGAAATAATTATGATAGCAACATATTAAATGTTTGACACCATTGTTCATACTTTAAATATGTTGATATATCCTGCACTAGATCGAAAGGTTCAAATGGCGCGGGTAGAAATTCAATCAAGAGCCTCGCTCAGACAAACTCCATTACAAAAAAAAAAAGTTTGACAAAGTACGCGCCACACTAAATTCAATGGCAATCATTTAATTTAGACGTGGAAATAGACGACGCACACTTGAGTTGATTAGCGAGAGCTCCTGAGATTGTGTGCTGCGTTTCAGCGGAAAATTACAGCTTTTTCAACAATTCCTCAGTTGGAATCCCATTCTAAAGTGGATTTTATCTGAAAATCACAATTATTGTGTTCATGCTCTGTTTTAATGGGCACTCCCACTGGGCTGAAGGAGACACTCGTCTATTCATAAATATATAACCGCTGGGGAGTCATTAACTTTTCGTTAGCGGTACAAATAAAAGCAACATTCAACAAACTCTTTTGTTTTCAAGGCGTACACATCCATATAACCTTTTTTTTTTTTTTTTTTCCACCGCTCCTCTTTTGTGTTCGAGCTTCGTGGAAAAAGCTTTTTGGCGATACGTCTAACATGAGATAAATGTAGGCTGAATTTATGGGAAGACAGACGAGATTTACGAGAAATAAGAAAAACTAAACAAAAAACAAAAAAACCCAGCAGATGCCACATTTAATGGTACAAGGAGGTGGAGATCATTTCAGACACAAGTCAGTGTTTTGCTGAAAATGATATATCACTTCTGTTTGTGTCAACTTAAGAGAATAAAAACCCCAAATAAAGTCAAAAAAACAGATCGGTGAATTATTATGTCAGACATAATATTGACATTTATGAGCGGCGAAGCGGGAACGTTTGCACAGATGGTGGCCATCCTTGGTCAACATTCACATTAAATTTTTTTTTTTTTTTAAACTAAATGAGCGTCTCCCTCTGTGTCAAGTGAATGCAGACAAATGTAAAAGTGTTAAAGTAGGCAGAAGTTGTAAAGGAGCAAAAAGCCAAGTTTCTATTCACCACTTGTGCAATCCTTTCTGCCTTGTTGAACTTTATTAAATTCTGTCGTTTCTCTCCTTCCTGTCTGTCTCCTTTTGTCAGTTTCTTCTCATGCGTGACACACGTTTTTTTTCTTTTTTCTTCTTCTTCTTCTTTCCGAGAGAGGTGTGGTGGAGGGTACTCAAGCTGAAAGAATGTGTTGGTAATAATCATACAACAGTGGACCAATAAGAATCGAGCTGAGACCCACGGGGGGAAATCTCAAGGGAGTGTTTATGCTGTTGTCCCAAAAGATGTTTTACATTTCTAGTCCGTTACATTTAATGAGAAGGATCTCAAGTCCGACACAATGTGCTGGAGACTAACTTAAATTATGAAATTTCAACATTTTACGTATTCGTTTAATTTTTCAAATGTTAATACAGTTGTTTTGTTTTCCTTTCATTTTTTAAAATGTTTCGAAGCATACTCTACAACAGTGGCCCGCGAACAGGTTTTATCCGACCCGCGGGATGAGTTTGCTAAGTATAAAAATTTGCCGAAATTTTGGAATGAAAGAAACTGCTGTTCTAAATGTGTCCACTAGATGTCGCAATAGCAATTATTTGTATATTTGTAGATGATGCTACATATGCAAAAAAAAATAAACCACGTGATGTTAGTGCACCAGTTGAGGAAAATGAGCAGACTACATAAATAACATCCTGTAATTTGATTTTGATGTTGTTTTTTACTCTTGATAGATTGAAAATTAACACCAATGAGTTGACTGATGAACATTATCACATAATTTATTTAGAAAGTATAAATAACGACAAATACAGATAGAATACTATTAACCGTAACATGTAAGTGTAAAAAAAAAAGCCGAAAATATTATGATTTGAACACTTGGGAGTGGCTTTTTCTCCATGTGGCTCCCCGATCTAAAATGAGTTTGACACCCCTGCTTTACTTAATTGAGTTTAATGTATTGTATTGTATTGCAGTGCAGTATTTGTCTGTTTTTCTACTAAAATATGTTGTGACTAATCTTTGCGCTACTGTATCTTAACCGCGACAAGTTGACCAACTTTTGTCAGAACAACTTTTTAATGCACTTTATCTTCGGCTCCTGCCTCATCAATAACACATCGATACATTGGTGAGCTTTTGACGCGAGAGATGTCAAAAGACAACAGCGGGACGTAGCTTCGGACATTCCGCGCAGCACTTCAGGATAACAAGACTGTTGTCAGCTATCAGCAGCTGTTCGGCGGAAGTGAAGATAAACTATTTTGATACACTACATCTTCCACATCAAAACGGCTTTGGCTTGAGCGATGTGTAACACAGAATGCTAACATCACAGCTACACTGCAAAAACTGAAATCTAAGTAAGATTAAACATCTCAAATAAGGGTGATATTTGCTTATTTTCTGTCTGATAAAATAATTATTCTGACTAAGCAGATTTTATGTTGGAGGGTTTTACTTGTTTTAAGGGTTTTGGTCCTAAATTATCTCAGTAAGATATTACAGCTTGTAGCTGAGATTTTATGACCTATATTGAGTAAAACATGCTTGAAACTACAATATCAACTGTTACAAAGCTGTGTCATCAACACTCACAAGTATAAAACTACTTTTTTAAAGTAATAATTTCTTATTTCAATCATGAAAAAAAATCATGAGTTTGACACAATTTTGTCTCATAATTAAAACAGATGACAGCCAAAGGGACTTTGCTGTTTTATTTTCAATGAAACAATAGAAAATCCGTACTCATATAGTAGGTACAGTTGGCACAGTACAGTAAACTGACAGTTAATATTTAAACATTTCACATTTCACAAAATTACAATTAAAAATTGTTTGGCCGGGGGCCGGGCTGTATATATGCGCACTAATTGACTGAAAGAGCACGCACTTGGCGTGATGATGTCATGTTATTGATGTAAAAATGCATTTTTAGACCCTATGATTTGCCTGAGCGGCTAGTAGACCCCGAGAGTAACAAGTGGTTGCCTTGTTGCCTTTCCATTAAGAACAATACATTAGTTGTTAGTATAAGTTTGCTGGATTCAAGAAATGTAATGCCTAGTGCATATCATTATGTCAAGATAATGGCACTAGCATTTAATGAATTTAAGAATATTTTTCAACATATTGAGCAAAAAGGTCTCTTTTTTTTCTACCAAGAAAAGTGCACTTGTTATTAATGAGAATATACTTATTTTGAGGTATTTTTGGGTTCATTGAAGTTAGATCATTTTACTTGTTTTGGAAAGTCTTGACAAGCCAAATTTTCTTGTTCTATTGGCAGATAATTTTGCTTAGTTCAAATAAAATACCCCTCATTTTTGTATTTTTTTTTCTTGTTTTTGAACACTGACTTTTTGCAGTGTAGGGATTGTAGCTCCGACTGTCAAATTGACCAAGTTTTTGCAGAACAACACATGGCCAAGGTTTCAATGAATTTCAGCCCAATTCTAACTTCGAGGAATTACCCAGGATGTGACAAAGTTTTTTAGGTATTGGCCGTCTTTAAGTGGCTGTGTGACGGCCAAAGCAATGACACTCTAATATAGTCTACAGTAGAGCGAACTCAAGGCTACTATATTAAAAAAGTGTAAAGGGGACTGTTTAAAAATGTACTAAGAAGGTTTGTTTAATGCTCTAACTGAAAATATTTGATTTGTTTATAATAATCCTCTTTCGCGGAAATTTGCTCATCGCGGTCATGTTTAACTCCAACAAACGAGGGACAACTTTATTGCCAATTCGACTTTTAGGATGCCAACAGAATATCGGAATCCTTAACACCTGAAAGACATTGTAACGTACATGTATGGACATTTGTCTGCTTATCTTTGATAAAATGTGCAACCTTTAATCAGGCAGTTTTCAGGACAATGAGTTATAAAGGTAACTAAACAAATTGGACAGATTAAAGATTAAAGTACCAATGATCGTCACACACACACTAGATGTGGTGAAATTTGTCCTCTGCATTTGACCCATCCCCTTGGGGAGCAGTGGGCAGCAGCAGCGCCGCGCCCACTGGTGATTTGGTGATTTAACCCCCAACTCCAACCCTTGATGCTGAGTGCCAAGCAGGGAGGTAATGGGTCCCATTTTTATAGTCTTTGGTATGACTCGGCTGGGATTTGAACTCCAACCTACCGATCTCAGGGCGGACACTCTAACCACTAGGCCACTAAGATGGATCATTAGGTGTATTGGAACACCTGTGTGTGGAGTTTGCTTGTTCCTCCCACATCTCCAAAACATGCATGTTAGGTTAATTGGAGACTAACTTGTCTACATGTACAGTATTTAACATTATGCATGCTGACCATTTTTATGTGCCTTATATGATATTCTTTAAAAAAAACAAACAAGGATGCATGGCAATATACCTGTTATTTGGCCTTATGTTTTTAAAAATACCCAACTCGAAGTTAAAGGCTGTTTTTGTCATCAATTTATTTTATTTTTGTCCACTCTAGCCTTGAAGAAGTTTGCAATCAGCCATTCATCACAACAGCTCCAAAGCCAGCCTAATGGATATGAAAGTGCGATCAATTGGCCAGGAAAGGGAGATTAGAGAGGGATGAGTCACCATATTCCTCCTCCTTGACAACCGTGGCATGCCTTGCAGCCTCTCTAGAAAGGTCGCTGATTGATGCCTATCTTTCAGCAGTTCAGCTTTAATCTGACATTGCTCGCGGTTTATTATCATACTCGCCAAAACTAAACAAGACCTCAGTCTTGCGTTGCCTGATTCTCACCTGTAGGGCGAGTGAGGACAGATTTATCTACGGAATACTTTATGAAAAAAGGCATATTTCTGCACATGTAAGTGTGAAGCGCGGTTTTGAGTTGAAGAGACAGCTTCTCTCTGATGCTGCCGTGCAGAGGGTCATCACTGACCTTTGTTCAAAGAACCCATTTAATCTGTTTGAACTTAACTTAATTAGCAAAACCACAGCAATTTTTAACAGTTCTAGTGGAAAACAGCTCACAGGTGGTAATTAAGAAAATAAAAAGGTCCGCGTAATTCTTTTTATGTAAAATTAATTTATCATCAGAACATTGAGACTACCTGGATGATAATGTTTGTCGATTTAAGCATAACATGTAAGGGTCTAGTGTTGCATAAACATGTTCCTCTATGGCGGGTGCTTTTTCCTCAGTTGAGGCTACAATGTATGCAGACAGTGATTAACCGCTGCTTTACAGGACTCACACAGCTGCCATACATGCCCTCGAGGTGGCAAATACATTCATTTTCCTCCTTGAAAATGAATGTATGCAAGCTTTTCTCCCCAAAAAATCATCTTAGTGCAAATACCAGTAAACAACTGTAAAATAGCAACACCAAACATTTGTGAACTCTTACATTGTGTATTACTGCAGTGAATGCTAAAAATTACCATAAAATCACTCAAAAGCCATGAAAAGTTAACACATAAGGTACAACATACTCTTGATTGATATAGAAGTATTTTTTTTTAAACTAAGCATGAAATCCCCAAAGTCAGAGCATACTGTATAATATTTACATAATATACAGTACAAGCCAAAAGTTTGGACACACCTTCTCATTCAGTGTGTTGTCTTTATTTTCATGACTATTTACATTGTAGATTGTCACTCAAGGCATCAAAACTATGAATGAACACATGTGGAGTTATGTACTTAACAAAAAAAGGTGAAATAACTAGCCACCCTTTGCTCTGATTACTGCTTTGCACACTCTTGGCATTCTCTCGATGAGCTTCAAGAGGTTTTCACTTCACAGGTGTGCTTGAAGCTTTTATATAAACACAAATATGTATGTGTGTGTATATATATATATATATATGTAATTTAGGAGTATATATATATATATATATATATATACATATATATATATATATATATATATATATATATATATATATATATATATATATATATATATATAAATACTGTATATTCATCCATCCATCCATTTTCTACCGCTTATTCCCTTCGGGGTCGCGGGGGACGCTGGAGCCTATCTCAGCTACAATCGGGCGGAAGGCGGGGTACACCCTTGACAAGTCACCACCTCATCGCAGAAATACTGTATATATATATATATATATATATATATATATATATATATATATATATATATATATATATATATATATATATATATATATATATATATATATAGTCAAGGTTTCTGTGGTTTATCCATTATACAGTGCTCGGTACCGGGATAGAGCGCAATATACGTTAGATCAGGAAAAAACACAGAGACTAGTTCATCCCTACAAGCCTGTTTCGCAGGTTTCTCTGCTCTTCAGGGGGTTTTATTGAAGTGTCTGTGGTTGTGACATATATACAGGGTACATTACATGTTTACTGTTCACTGAATTGCAACACCCCCATAGCCACACCCCCATGTAATGTACCCTATATATATGTAACAACCACAGACACTTCAATAAAATCCCCTGAAGAGCAGAGAAACCTGTGAAACAGGCTTGTAGGGATGAAATAGCCTCTGTGTTTTTTCCTGACCTAACGTATATATACATATGTATATATACATGGTAACACTTTAGTATGGGGAACATATTCTAAGTAACAAAGACTTAATTTTGAGTTATTTGGACACTAGGGTAACATATAAAGGGTTAGGGTTAGGGTTACTAATAAGCAATAATTCTGAGGTTATTGAGGGAAGACTTAGTTAATGGCTTACTGGTTGTATAATAAGGCCATGCAGAATAAGGCATTAATAAGTACTTAATAATGACTAATTAAGAGCCAATATGTTACTAATGTGCATGTTAATAAGCAACTAATTAATGGTGAATATGTTCCCCATACTAAAGTGTTACCATATACATATATATATATAAATGTGTGTATGTATATGTGTATAAATATATATGTATGAATACCCTTTTTTTAACTTCTGATGACTGAGCTAAATGGTAAGTACAGTAATTAAATCCGACATGTGCATAAACAGTAGTGTGAGAAAGTTGATACAAAGATGCAGCTATAGACAGGGTACGAGTCAAGCAAACCAAAAAAGAGGGATTTTGGTTGTATGCAGCCCTGTTGCTAAGTTGCGGACCTTTCATTGGTATTAGCATTACTTGAAGCGAAGCAAGATGATGCACTGAGCTGTAATTCATCTTGACATGATATTGCTCTTCATACGACAACACAATGTAACATACTATAACGTAAGGTCATGCCCACTAATAAAAACAATAGATTAGATTTGTAATACCTTTGAAGCTAGTATATGAGTGCAGATATGTGATTATTTTGAGAAATACATTGTGCCTTTTTATGAAGAAACAATTATAAACAAGATTTTCTCCCTGCGTGACGCACTGAACCCAGTTGTTGATGCACCCAACCCGATGCTACGCCCCTTTTACAACATTAAAGCCCCTCTTGTATGACCAGTGTGTGGTCTGCCTCTGCAGGAAACAAATTAGCTTTCTTGACCTTGGCCCATGTCCGCCTTCCACCCTTCAACCTCCTCCTCCTCCCCCCCTCCGTCCTTCATCCGGCCACTTCAAGGGTCCGCTGAATGACAAGTCACCTCTGTTCTCCTCCACAGTGGGGATGTATTCGAATCAGAGCTAATACAGGCCTCATGCGCTTTGTGGGAATTCGACTTTTATGAGATCTGTTTACATTTGACGTCAACTGGAAGTGGTTAGAATGAATACCGGTCATATAATCGTCTTGCTTACTGTGTAACGCAGAGAGGGAAAAAGAGTAATTGTGGGAACTGAAGTGGGAAAAGATGTTCATCCTTTTTTTAAATTAAACACGCTGAAAATAAATTGACTCCAGAGATGTGACGTTTGCGGATGATTCGATTATTTTGAACGACTCTTGCAAATGAAAGATGAGAATCATTTGGGCGCGTTTTTTTTTTTATAGATTACCGATGCTGCACGTGTGTCACTTGACTGCCGACTAGACTAGAAAATGACTCATAGAAAACTATTCACTTCTCTGGTTCATTGTTCTGATATGGGTATGTAAAGTATTTCAAGGGGACACACACCCATCACATGATGTTACTTGTTATTTTTGACAGACTTAATTTATATCAAAAATAACAAATTGACTCATGTGGTTAATCACACAAAAAAAAACATTAACTATGTACACACCGAGGTTAATCACGCAACTTATTTCAAAAGCATATTTTCCTCGACTTTAACCATAGATGGTTACCTTAGAGGTGACACAGGTTGTTTTGCGGTCGGCAATCAGGGTCAATGCATACAGTCTGCTCAATCATCTTATGACTCCAACTGTTCTTGCTGACATCACATGGACAAAGATAAGACCTTCTGGAGGAAAGTTCTGTGGTCAGATGAAACAAAAATGAAGCTGCTTGGCCACAATACCCAGCAATATGTTTGGAGGAGAAAAGGTGAGGCCTTTAATCCCAGGAACACCACTCCTACCGTCAAGCATGGGGGTGGTAGTATTATGCTCTGGGCCTGTTTTGCTGCCAATGGAACTGGTGCTTTACAGAGAGTAAATAGGACAATGAAAAATGAGAATTACCTCCAAATTCTTCAGGACAACCTAAAATCATCAGCCCGGAGGTTGGGTCTTGGGCGCAGTTGGGTGTTCCCACAGGACAATGACCCCAAACACACGTCAAAAGTGGTAAAGGAATGACTAAACGGTTTTAAAATGGCCTTCCCAAAGTCTTGACTTAAACATGTGGACAATGCTGAAGAAACAAGTCCATGTCAGAAAACCAACAAATTTAGCTGAATTGCACCAATTTTGTCAAGAGGAGTGGTCAAAAATTCAATCAGAAGCTTGCCAGAAGCTTGTGGATGGCTACCAAAAGTGCCTTGTTGCAGTGAAACTTGCCAATGGACATGTAACCAAAGATTAACATTGCTATATGTATATTTTTGACCCTGCAGATTTGGTCACATTTTCAGTAGACCCATAATAAATTCATAAAATAACCAAACTTCATGAATGTTTTTTGTGACCAACACGTATGTGCTCCAATCACTCTAACACAAACGAATAAGAATTGTAGAAATGATTGGAAACTCAAGACAGCCGTGACATTAGGTTATTTACAAGTGTATGTAAACTTTTGACCACAACTGTATATTAAGTGAGTAATAGCCGGTGATTAATCATGATTAGTCCAAAATCAAAAGTGTGAATAATGTGATTTAAAAAATATTTTGATTTGATCTTGCTTATTTATGTATTGTTTTCTGGACTGTTAAAAGGCTCTTGGGCTTGAATAGTATTGTCACTGTCAAAGCACTGGGATATGACACCGCCTTATAGAATGTTTACAATGTGCAGTGTTTACAAAAATCAATGTTTCTGAATAAATCCCACCAATAGCTGGGTTGCAATCACGTGACCTAGAGGCACTTCCGTGTTTCAGGCGATGGTCTAGAAAGGTGGTCAGCAACCCGCGGCTCTCGAGCTGCATGCGGCTCTTTAGTGCCGCCCTAGTGGCTCCATGGAGCATTTTTAAGAAAGGATTGAAAATGGAAAAAGATGGGGGATGTTTTAGTAGGGTTTTTGACACAAACCTTTCCAATTGTTAGAAAGCCCACTGTTTAATATGTTTGTGTGTATGCTTCACTGATGACTGTATTTGGTGAACATCGTTTTGTCCTACTAATTTCGGCGGTTCTTGAACTCACCATAGTGTGGGCTGTGACGCAACAGTTTGTTTACATGTAAAAAGTTCCACTCCTTCTTTGTCTCATTTTGTCCACCAAAAGTTTCATGCTGTGCGCGAATGCACAAAGGTGCGCTTTGTTGATGTTATTGACTTGTTGGAGTGTTAAATCAAACATATTTGGTCAGTGCATGACTGCAAGCTAATAAATGCTAACATGCTATTTAGGCTAGCTGTATGTACATATTGCATCATTATGCCTCATTTGTAGGTATATTTGAGCAAATTTAATATGCTTCACTTTTATCCTCTTTGTATATAATTTAGTTTTGCATGTCTCATTACACATGATCTGTGTGTAATATTGGCTGCATTTCAGATAAGTGTTTGTGTGCCATTTTGTTCCAGACCACAGCAAACATCACCTAGCTTGCCAAATATTGTAATAAATATATTAAAAGAAGACAGCCTGCTGTTTCCTTTAACTTGGACACACACATCTATACCTTTGGCCATTAAAAGCCAATAATTTCCAGGAGTTATCTCACCTTCTGAGTAGCCTCTGACTTACTAATGGTTTCTAATGTTATAAAAATGTGTAGAATAAATATTACATTTCAACATTTCTGTCAACGAAGATTTGCTTCAGCCTGCGACACATAGTCATTTTGATAGTAGGCTACTATAGCTAATTTAGACACTTACATCATGTGTTGCCTTCATTATAAGACTGATACACGGCTTTTAATTTTTTGCGGCTCCAGACAGATTACTTTTTTGTATTTTTGGTCCAATATGGCTCTTTTAACGTTTTGGGTTGCCGACCCCTGGTCCAGAGTCCCATTGGGCTACGGTTTATTTACCTGCATCAGTGCACGTTTGGGCGTAGTTTGAAAGGTTTAGAGGCAAATCTACAAGCGATCATGAAAAAAATGTTTAAAATTGGATGGAGGGGATTTAAACACTCTGAAGAAAAATAAAATTTGAACAATTTAAACCATTCATCATCACCAGACGTCACTGCTCGCCTCAACCTCACTTCCTTCGACACTTACAAGGATTTAAAGTAGGAAAGAATCGAGCCACATCCTGTCTTTACATCTGGAGGTATCCAAAAATTAAGCATTAATCCGTCAAAAACAAAATTGGACTTATTCCTGCATCGCTACGTAACGTATATGATTGACATAACGGGTGTCGTGCTGCTGTGATCATGACGCTAATGAGAAAACGCATATGTTTGTTTGCAGTTGATTTCCTTCTTCTAATAGTAGTCTCATCTACAATTAATGTCTGCTGTTGTTTTTATGGTGTGAAGTCCATATTATGTCTAACTATGTTGTTCAGCAATGTTTGCAAGTGATATCAAGATTCAGTGTGGTGTTGAGCCTACGAGAGATTTGACAAAAACATCAGAATTGCACTGCAAAAAGTCAGTGTACAAAAACAAGAAACATTTTTTTTTAAATTAGGGCCATTTTATTTGAACTAAGCAAAATTATCTGCCAATAGAAGAAGAACATTTGGCTTGTCAAGACTTTCCAAAACAAGTAAAATTAGCTAACTTCAATGAACCCCAAAATACCTTAAAATAAGTATATTCTCACTAATAACTAGTGCACTTTTCTTGGTAGTAAAAAAAAGAGACCTTTTTGGTCAATATGTTGAAAAATATTCTTAAATTAAGTAAATGCTACTGCCATTATCTTGACATAATGATATGCGCTAGGCATTACATTTCTTGAAACCTGAAAACTTATACTAACAACTAATTTATTGTTCTAAATGGAAAGGCAACAAGGCAACCGCTTGTTACTCTCGGGGTCTACTAGCCGCTCAAGCAAATCATATGGTCTAAAAATGCATTTTTCCATCGATAACATGACATCATCGCGCCAAGTGCGTGCTCTTTCAGTTAATTAGTGCGCATATATGCAGCCCGGCCCCCGGCCAAACAATTTTTAATTGTAATTTTGAAGAATTCATCTGAATGTGTATGAACTATTTCTGTTCAAAATAGTTTGAAATGTCACATGTGAAATGTTTAATTATTAACTGTCCGTTTACTGTACTGTGCCAACTGTACTACTATATGAGTACGTATTTTCTATTGTTTCATTGAAAATAAAACCGTAAAGTCCATTTGGCTGTCATACGTTTTAATTATAAGACAAAATTGTGTCAAAGTCCTGATTTTTTTTTTCATGCTTGAAATAAGAAAGTATTACTTTAAAAAAGCAGTTTTATACTTGTGAGTGTGGATGACACAGCTTTGCAACAGTTCTAGTTTCAAGCATGTTTTACTCAATATAGGTCATAAAATCTCAGCTACAAGCTGTAATATTTTACTGAGATAATTTAGGACCAAAACACTTAAAACAAGTAAAACACTCCAACATAAAATCTTCTTAGTGAGAAGAAATATTTTATCGGACAGAAAATAAGCAAATACCACCCTTATTTGAGATATTTAATCTTACTTAGATTTCAGTTTTTGCAGTGTGGACATACAATCCCATCTCTAATTGACTCTGAAGTACTGAAAGAAGACTGATAGATGAAGATCTTTTGTCCACCAGCATTGAAAAGTAGATGTTTTTCCTTTCAATAAGGGGTTTACATTACAGAACTATTCTGATTGTCATTGGGAGTCCCAAACTAGTGATGTTTGGTGGCTTTTATGGTGGACAAAATGATTTCATGTTTTTTTGTGTTTTTTTTCATATTGGTTTGTAAAGCCAACAGACAACTGTAATTCAACCAGGTGACGTGAAAGCACGTCCTTGCACATCACCTGTGATTTAAGCGAACGCGGTTTGTCCAAGGGAGGGAAGTATAGCGGCACATTATTAAGACCCACATTACTCTCCACTGATCTCTGAGGGCGTCTTAATCTCACGACCAGCTTCATTCAACGTGCTCATCATAATATAATCCATAGAGCATCAATAACGCCAGTAAGAGCTTTTATGTCTTCATGCCGTCACGTGGCGCTTATTGATTCTAGAGCCAAGTAAACATGTCTTCAGCACATACGTCTGTCACTACTTCTAGCTCAAATTAAAAAAAAGCAAATCCACCAAAATGATCATGCAAATAATACTGAACATGACAAGTTGTTAACTGTCTGAGCCCACATGAGTTGCAAATATGTTTCTGTGCGGTGGAGTAACACAGACACACACTCCGGGCAATCGGTGTTTCCTCAAAACCTTAAATGTGCTCTCTGCCGGGGATTATTTATTTTGCGGTATGATTCAGCTGCTGTTCTGGGAATGGTTGACAAAACATACATACAGTAAAAAAGACTCAGGGGCTTGGCTTTGGTCGTGTTCCAAATTGACCATATCCTTATGACTAAACGCTAGCTTAAGCCTGGGCAATTTCCTCTTCTATGCCTGCAGGCAACCATGTAAAAATGATTATAGTGTGCACTTTGAGTAAGGTTCAACAAATACGGATTCCTGACAGCTAGACTTTTCTTTTTTTTTTTTGCACCAAGACTGCAAATAGTGATTTTATAACTATTTGTTTGAAGGATATTCTTGTTCACACTCATCTAAAGCATCCAGTATTAGGTACAGGACATACATTCATTGTTTTTATAATTACAATATTTACCAGGTTGAAATACTTAACTTAAATGTATTTAGTTGTATCTCATTTCAAGAATACATTTAATTAAATATCAGGGTTTATTGGCTTGGATTTTTACTTTAAAAAAAAAAAAATGTTTATTGTTTATGTATTCATTACACTTATGTGATACAGAAACAACATGGAACAATTTTTGAATGTTCACACTTAGTGACTATTATGACCCCAAGTCTATAATAAACACATCATGAAAAACAGGCTAACATAATTTTAATTAATTGTTAGTTTCACTAATGTAATTCAGAAACATCAGAACATTTTGCTTAAATGTATACTTTTTTAAATTGTCCAAATAACTAACTATTATGATACCAAATCTTAAATAAACACAATGGAAAACAGCCTATAATTGTCATTAATTATTGGTTTTACTAATTGGATTCAGAAAATGACATAAAATGTTAAGATAAACATACATTTGACTTTTCAGATTTTGAATATTCCAGTTTACTAACATTTAGGACCCCAAATCTAAAAAATACAATGAAAAACTGGTTACTATAATGCAGGGATGTCAAACTCATTTTAGATCGGGGCCCACATGGAGAAAAATCTACTCCCAAGTGGGCCGGACTGGTAAAATCATGGCACGATAACTTAAAAACAAAGACAACTTCAGATTATTTTCTTTGTTTAGAAATAGAACAAGCACATTCTTAAAATGTACAAATCATAATGTTGTTGTTGTTTTTTTACACTTACATGTTGCCGTTAATAATACTATATCTTTATTTGTCGTTATGTATACTTTCTAAATAAATTATGTGCTAATCTTCATCAGTCAACTCATTGGTGTTCATTTTCAATCTATCAAGATAAAAAAATAATATCAAAATCAAATAACAGGCTGTTATTTATGTAGTTTGCTAATTTTCCTCGACTGGTGCACTAACATCATGTGTTTTTTTTTTTTTTACATATGTAGCATAATCTACAAAGATACAAATAATTGCTTCTGCGACATCTAGTGGACACATTTAGAACAGCAGTTTCTTACATTCAAAAATTTCGGCCCGTTTTTCATACTTAGCAAACTCATCCCGAGGGCTGGGTAAAACCTCTTTTTTTTTAAACCTGCGGATCAGGCCCGCGGGCCGTACATTTGACACCCCCGCTATATTGTATTTAATTGTCTGTTTCATTAATGTGATTGAGAAAATAAAATTAAATGTTTTTAATTAAACGCACATTTGACTTATCATTTTTTTTTCCCAATGTACTAGCTTCTATGACCCCAATTCTATATTAAATATACTGTATATCATGAAAAACAGGCTATTACAGTGTTTTTATTTTTGTATTAGTTAAGTTTAAGTTGATTCAGAAAATACCATTTGTTCAAGTAAACATGCATTTGACTATCCAGTTTTGTTTTGTTTTCCAATGTACTGACTTATATGACCCCAAATCTATAATAAACACATATAATGAAAAACAGGGTAATATAATTTTAATTAATTGTTGTTTTCAGTTAATTGTGCGTGCTTTTGTGCGTGCGCATGTGTAATGTCACATGGCCAAGCAGACTCCAAAGTCCAGACAGTGGGAAGTGAAAGTGCGACCGCAGCCACAACAGAGTTCATATTTGCGGTTTTCTGCACCTCTGTGGAAGTGCTCTTCTCTTTTTTCTCGTAATGATACAAGAGGGCAATATATAAAAAATAAAAAAGCAAAAGAAAGAAAATGATCTTCAACATTGAACCTGCACTCGAACTGGTCACTTCAAAAGACATGATGACTGATATGTTTTTTTTAATGCAGCCTGAATAGCAAATAAATGCGATCAAAAGTCTGCTTATAATGGAGCCTATGACAGCCGCTCTATTCTGCCTATAAGGAGCTTAACAAAACATCCAAACACCTCCATTAAAGATTTTATATGCATGATGTAAGTATATATGTAATGTTATAAAAGGAACATTTTAAAAAAACATTTAATATGTACATATTTTGCTCATTTTAAACATTTATTTCAAAAACTCATCACAACATTTGCTTTTTTTTTAACAACATCACTGATTACTACTCACTTTATGAGAGCCAACAAACACAATAAAACAACACTTACTGTACAATGTCTGCTGGGATGTTAATATATTCCCATTTAGATGAAGAATGACTCATAATCCTCACAAAAAAAAAAGGTTTGTGGAACCAAGCTTCGTTTTGTGTCGTTATGTCCATTTCCAGGTCGAAACTGGCTGTCAAAGTGTACCAACCTGTCGGAATATGTCTTCATGTTTCTACTATCCGGGTGAGACAGGTGATGCATGATTTATGATCTACAATAAGGTTTGACGAGCAAAGAAAGCAGGAAGCAGCTAATCAGTCGATCTTGATCATGGCACCGCTAAATAAGTAGTTAGCGCTTAAAAAAACAATATCACTAATACTTGGTGAATAAATTATGTCACGAAATGTAAATAGCGTATTGTCTTTCAAAATGATTGTGAAAGATAGGCAAACTTTTAAAAAAGTGCAGTTCCTCTTTGAAGGAGCCCTATTATGCAAAACCAACTTTTCTTAACTAAACATACCTGTTTTTATGTATTTGGAATCTGCATAAGTCTCAAAAATCTGAAATCAAACCATTGAGGCATGGTGGAGATATTTATAGAACAATTGTATTTACTCCAAACAAGCCGTTTGGAATTTGCCCAATTTGTGACGTTTTCCCCATTGTTGACGTCAGCGGATATCTCCATATTTGGTAAAGCTTTACCCTAAGAGCTTTGCCATTGTAGTTCGACGTTGTAGTCAATAAGTTATTTTTTTTTCTTCTCATATCCTCTTGTCTGCATGAGTTCATGCACATGCATCCTCCACTGTTGCCATTTCTACTAGAAGGTAGCATGTAATTTGAATTGATATCTGTCAGTAGACTCAATTTGGAAGCGCTAAAATAATACAACAAAGATAACGGGGAGAAGACGCAGTAAAATGGAGCATCTTGAAGAGACGATCAGAAAAGATTTAAAGATGGTCTGTAAAACATTATCCATGAAAAAATTGGACCAAAGTACCGCCATTACATGTTATATAGACAAGGGGTCCCCAACCTTTTTTGCAGCAGGGACCGGTTTAATGTTGGCATTATTTTCATGGACCGGCCTTCCACGTGTGGCAGAAAGATACAGCAAATAAATGCATGAAAAATGAATACATGAAAAAACTCACCATAACATGCAATTAGTGGGAGCCCCTGGCCTTTTCCCTTTGCAAAAAGGCTCTCCATAGACTTTTGTTTTTTGCTCATTTCTGCTAGTAGTAGGCTTTGTTTTGGCTTTAGTATCTGATGGGTTATAGGTGATACATCACATTCAAGGACAAGAGCATGGATATATAAGAAAGCTAGAAATACTTGACATTAGTTCTAATAGATTTCTGTGGGTTACTATTTCCATTATAAAAGTTATATATTCATATTTTGTGCAATATTTCATACGTAGATACACTAATGTTAGCTATTTTAGTCCAATTTTCCATGCTTAAATACATCCGTTATTGCTGACTACTTATGTAATAGGACGATGTGCAATAATACCATCACTTTAACTTACTAGGTCATAGGATATGTGTATTTTCTTCTTGCACAATTATTATATGCAACAATTTGGTACTTCTCCATCTGCCTTTTGCACTAGAACTACTATGGTCACTTTGCTCCTGATCTACCCTGATCTTAGGTCATCAACCCAGCTAGATGGAACCTAGCTTTTGGCTACGATTTGGCACCTTTACATTTTGTAAGTTTATTAATGTGCATTGTCCCATGTGACAAAGATGCAACAAATATAGCAAATGACGACTTCCTATCAGGAGTTTTATAATACATCCATGGACAAGCTTATTGGTGTGTCTGGTGGGACTGGCCAAAGTTAAGTAGGAGAAAATGCGGTCGGTTATAAATTATTAAATTATTTCATGTCTCTGTGCGGCCGGTGGTTGGGGACCACTGATATAGACAACAAGGAAGTGTTTTAAATGTAAAAAAAAACAACCATAATATGACCTCTTTAAATGACTAGGAGGACCACTGCTCTAGAGCACTGTAATTCACATTCAGAATATTAGATATGCTAGTAATGAGACATTTTGGATGTGAAGTGTGTTAAATTGGTTTGGTTTAACAATATAAGTAATTGTATGTACAAAGTTCAGACTTTGTATTTTGATACAATGTAAATTGAAGTGTTTTGTGCAAAACGTTGATCAAATAGTAATTATCTCTATTGGCACCGTGCACACTTTTATTAAAATCCTAAAACAAAAGGGTGCTCGCTTTTAAAAGGGAAGCATCAAAACAGCTTCGCCCTGAAGTAGTTATGTGACAAAAAAAAATAAAATGTGTATTTGCTTGGCTTTTCAACTTTAATTAGGTTTGGGGAGACATGCTTTGACTTCACCACACACACACACACATACATAACCATTGGAAATCATAAACACAAATGAATAATACATATAAAATGGAAAATAAATAAATAAAAAGGTGTAACAAAAAACAACACGTTATCAAAAAGCAATGAGACAAAACCATTGTCCCATTTCATTTTGGGGGACTAAACCATTACAATTTTGATTGCATTTCGTTGGGGTAAAGATAATAATTAATTTGGCTCAGGGGTACGCGCATACAATGGGGGACCAAGCACATCCCAAAATATCAGAATGGTAACTTTACCAAAATGTATTGTGGCACAGAGAAAATGGCGGATAATTAATTAAACTCCAAAGCTCACGCACTATAAATCAAACAAAGTCAATCAAAACTTTATTTGTGTGGCCCTTTTCATATACAGGCAAGTTGTAACACAAAAAGCTGTGCACCAATTTAAAAGGGAAAACAAAACAGACAAAAAAAAAGAAAAATGCGAAAAATGCTACTTATATATATATATATATATATATATATATATATATATATATATATATATATATATATATATATATATATATATATATATATATATATATATATATATATATATTAGGGCTGTCAAGTGATACATTTTAATCATATTAATCACTCTAAACCTGTGATTAATTATGATTAATTATGGGTTATTATTTACTTGCATGAATACAATTTGCTGAAGAAAATACCTCAACATTTGAATACAAATGCAATTTGGTAGTCAGAATGTCATACAGGAACGTGTGTTAAATGTTTTACTGAACTGCAAGTCATTGATTTGCACACAACTTGGTGAAAATAAGTATAGTAGAAATTAAGTGCACATTTTGAAAGTCTTTGCAGTCAGCAATAATCCTGTAAACAAGGTACAGTTACTAATCGATAAAGTAGTAAACAACTTAACATAGTGCACCATTTACATTTCTTTAGTTTAAACTGTTGTTGAAACAAACACATTTGTTTACCTTTTTCACATGACAATGCTGATCTATGTTCTTGGTACAATTCAACACCAGCTCGTTCTGATTACTTACATATGTCCAACGTTCTCCAGGAAGCAAAATAAATTCACATTTAGTCCGTAGTTGCAAGTTGATGCTCTTGTTTGTGTAGTAAAGTTGGTGCATCCTTGCTGTAATGGTGCCTCTTCAAGGTATTGTACAACAGCTGAGCTGTATAAGAATGACATATTCTTGCAGGACTTGGTCTTCACAGGTGTTTGATGTCCTGCATGCAGTGGCTGTCCATTTAGCAAAGGCTATATGTATAACTTAACTCTGCTACTTATATCTAAAGTTGTATTTAAAGATCTGTTTTGAAGCGAAGTGGGCCTACTCTCCTCGCAATCACAGACCGTGTAACAAATAAAGTTAAAAAAAAGTTGAAGTACCAATGATTGTCACACACACACTAGGTGTGGCAAAATTATTCTCTGCATTTGACCCATCACCCTTGATCACCCCCTGGGAGGTAAGGGGAGCAGTGAGCAGCAGCGGTGGCCACGCCCGGGGAATCATTTTTGGTGATTTAACCCCCAATTCCAACCCTTGATGCTGAGTGCCAAGCAGGGAGGTAATGGGTCCCATTTTTATAGTCTTTGGTATGACTCGGCCGGGGTTTGAACTCACGACCTACCGATCTTAGGGCCTCTAACCACTAGGCCACTGAGTAGGTTACTAGGCCCTTGAGTAGGTTAAATATGCACAGCTTCCGAGTTAAACCTTAATCCGGAAGTGATTAATCTTCATACATATTTGATAACGGGATCATTTATTTTTATTATTCACATGCGTTAACGCGCTAACGTTGACAGCCCTAATACACATATATACAGTACAGTATATACTGTATATAGCCGAGGTTATTGTGGTTAATCCCTTATACAGAGCTCAATACCGGGGTAGAGCTAAATATACGTTCGGTCAGGAAAAATACACAGACGATATTTCATCCCTACAAGCCTGTTTCGCAGGTTTCCCTGTTTTCTCTCCTGAAGAGCAGGGAAACCTGCAAAACAAGCTTGTAGGGATGAAATAGGTTTCCCTGCTCTTCAGGGGAGTTTTCTCACCTGAAGAGGAGGGAAACCTGCGAAACAGGCTTGTAGGGATGAAATAGCCTCTGTGTTTTTTCCTGACCAAACGTATATATATATGTGTGTGTGTGTGTGTGTGTGTGTGTGTGTGTGTGTGTGTGTGTGTGTGTGTGTGTGTGTGTGTGTGTGTGTGTGTGTGTGTGTGTGTATATATATATATATATATATATATATATATATATATATATATATATATATATATATATATATATTTATATATATATATATATATATAAATATATATACACACATATATATATATATATATATATATATATAAATATATATGCACACACACATTTCTAGAAAATAATTCAGATAAATATAATTGATATTTGAGTCAGTGAATATGACGTTATTGGCAATAGATTCCATAAAATGTCATCTACTGTGTACTTCTGGTGCTGCATAACAAAGACATCTATAATATGTAATAATACCCCTTTAGTTTCAGGTGAGAGCGTTGTCCTGGTTTTCCTGTCTCCCCTCTTCATCCCTTGCTCTCCTTCCATTGTTAGTCACCTTGTTTATTATCTTGAGCAGCTGCGGCGTACTGGACATCATCTGAAACTACAAACGACAGGATGCAATAACCTGGAGAATAGCAGCAATCTGAGGGAAGTTCTCCATTCACCAAAGCTCCCTAACTCTCTGTCTTCTTATCCTGTGAAGAAAATAAAAAAATCAATACGGGCTCACAGGGCTTGATAAAAGTGCAGGGCTAAGATAGCTGCAATTCTGGATATCGTAAATTAAAGCAATCAAAAATTTTGATTGAAAAACTAACAAGGCTGTCTTTACATCTGTCCATCCTCCTTCAGCGCCGCGTCTTCAGCAGCCATTTCCAACTTTTGCGATACTCCAATATATTTAACTTTGTATAGTTTCCAACTGAAAATGGTTGGTATTTGATGGTAAAATGCAACCGAGGAAGCTCACTCCCCTCAATGAATTGCTGGAATACAGATGTGTAATAGCAAGGATATGCTGCTGAATCTGTAGCACAGCTTCAAAAATGTTTAGCTAAAACTAAACAATGAGTCGCCACCAAAGGTTTTAATAAATTGCAATACAGGATTTATTAAGGCTGTAAAAATTTACAACGTAATTCATCTCATTAATCATAAAATATATTGCATTTATTATATATACAAAGATTAATCATGCAATTTATTTTGAGCGTATATGCCCTTTTTTTGTAATTGTGCCTATCATTCACAATCCTTATGTAGGACAAGAACACACATGTTTTTTAAATTTTTTTAATGAATTCTAAATAGTAAATAAATGTGATCAAAAGTCCGCGGACAATGGAGCCTATGGGAGTTGCTATATTCAGCCTTTAAAAGTCCTTAAAAAAACATCCAAACACCTCCATTAAGGTTATATATACATGACGTAAGTATATATGTAATGTAGTAACGGGCACATTTATAAACATATAATATTAACTTATTTTGATAATCTTAAGCATACGCAAGGCATTCATTTCAGAAACGCATCACGTTTGCTTCTTTTTCAACATTTTGACAGCCAACAAACATGATAAAACATCACTTACTGTACAACGTTTGCTGCTATTAGGAAGCAGAGTATTAGGATGTTGTTATATTCCCCTTTAGATGAAGAATGACCCATAATACTCACAAAGAAAAGCGGGGTGAAACCAACCATCTTTTTGTGTCGGGTCTAAATTGGTTGGAATACGTCCTCATCCTTCTACTATCAAGGTGAGAGGCATGGTTTATGATCAAGAATAAAGTTTGACAAGCAAAGAAACGAGAATGCAGCTCATTAGTTGATCGTGTCAACATTGGCATGCAAGCTACTGATCACAGCAACGCTATAAATAGTTTGTCTGCATTAGCACTTATAATAACAATATCACTAATACTTGGTTGATATTCAAGTCACAAAATTTAACAGGAGTATTGTTGGCTCTTTTTGGATGGTTGTTTATTGGGTTGTATAGGCGGAATAGGACCTCCCATTGGCTCCGTTGTAAGCAGACTTTCCCCTTACCTTAACAGAGAATGCTTTTTAAATCATGTAAGCTAGTAATAACCTGTGATTAATCATGATTAATCCAAATTCAATCTGAATAAAAAACTAATAATTTGACAGCACTAATTAATATTAATAATTAGTACACCAGCTGGCTCAAACATTTGAGATAGCATACAATTTACAAAAGGGGTAAAGTTACAATATTTTATATATATATATATATATATATATATATATATATATATATATATATATATATATATATATATATATATATATATATATATGTATATATATATATATATATATATATATATATATATATTAGGGCTGTGAATCTTTGGGTGTCCCACGATTCGATTCAATATCGATTCTTGGGGTCACGATTCGATTCAAAATCAATTTTTTTTCAATTCAACACGATTCTCGATTCAAAAACGATTTGTTCCCGATTCAAAGCGATTCTCGATTCATTCAATACATAGGATTTCTGCAGGATCTACCCCAGTCTGCTGACATGCAAGCAGAGTAGTAGATTTTTGTAAAAAGCTTTTGTAATTGTAAAGGACAATGTTTTATCAACTGATTGCAATAATGTAAATTTGTTTTAACTATTAAATGAACCAAAAATATGACTTATTTTATCTTTGTGAAAATATTGGAAACAGTGTGTTGTCAAGCTTATGAGATGCGATGCAAGTGTAAGCCACTGTGACACTATTGTTTTTTTTGTTTTTTTTTATAAATGTCTAATGATAATGTCAATGAGGGATTTTTAATCACTGCTCTGCTGAAATTGTAACTAATATTGATACTGTTGTTGATAATATTCATTTTTGTTTCACTACTTTTGGTTTGTTCTGTGTCGCGTTTGTGTGTCCTCTCAATTGCTCTGTTTATTGCAGTTCTGAGTGTTGCTGGGTCGGGTTTGGTTTTGGAATTGGATTCGATTTTTTCCCACACCCCTAATATATATATATATATATATATATAAATTTCACCACAAACACATTCATAGCCCCTTCCAAACGTCCCCAGATATTCTGCCGGGCTGGTAAAATTATGTTACGGGATTGAATTCCAACCAGAGATGTGACAGGAAAATAAGCAAACTTTGTGAGAGTCTCTTATGAGAGCAAAATGGAGAACGCAATCCATTTAGCGTGTCTGTCTTCATGAATATGCAAAATATATGCCCACAATACTCGGAGAAGGAGCTGCAAATATAATTATGTGATTTTTCGAGATTAAAACTGTTCAGCGTAGTCGATCATACTGCAGCTCAGTCCTACTTTTATGCTTGTCAACTTTGATAGGCCGTCAAAAAAAATATATATTTTACATACTGTTTAATCAGCAACATCATTTTATAATTTTACAACTCCTGGATGACTTAAAGGGTTGATTTAAACAAATTCAATTGATGTGTTTTGGTGTCTGTTGTTTTTGCATTATATAAATAC
Organism: Entelurus aequoreus; assembly: GCF_033978785.1. Lineage (NCBI taxonomy): Eukaryota > Metazoa > Chordata > Actinopteri > Syngnathiformes > Syngnathidae > Entelurus > Entelurus aequoreus. The sequence continues at coordinate 56,075,195 of NC_084741.1, forward strand.
ATAAAATGTCCTGCAATATGCATGTTCTTGCGTTTGGATCATTCTTGACGCATAAATGCGCTGCGGTGTTGTTAAAGTCCACCACCTCCCCGCAAAGCGTGCCGAAGCCAGTGTTGGGTGACTTTTTTTTTGTAAACAGCTGCTAGCAACAAATCTAGTGACTTTTTCCGGTTTTATTGGAGACTTTTTTTTTGTCTCTTGGAGACTTCCTGGTGAAAGCACGCAGCAGTTACTATCCTCAAAGAGCAGTGAGCATTTGCCCGTCTGGACTTTTATGGTGCGTTTCATTTGTACAGGGAAATCGGAATTTCCGAGTTTCTAGCCAGAAGTTTGGACTGGAATTTTAAACGTAAATGTTTCTTTACTGTCACTTAAATAAATCACTGAATTTGATTCGCCTATTGTACACGGCCTCAGTCCCTTACTTACCTCGTCTGTGTGTGTATGTTTCTCTTTGAGAAAAGTTGAACATCTAGCTTTTGATTGATTGATTGAAACGTTTATTAGTAGATTGCCCAGTACATTACATATTCCGTACAATTGACCACTAAATGGTAACACCCGAATAAGTTTTTCAATTTGTTTAAGTCGTGGTCCACGTTAATCAATTCATGGTACAAATATATACTATCAGCATAATACAGTCATCACACAAGTTAATCATCAGAGTATATACATGGAATGCTTTACATTATTTAGCTCATCATGTCAGTCAGTGCAAAGAGGAGACCCACACGCCTCCTTACTGCAAATGCAATGTGCATGTGCAAAGAGGAGACCCACACGCCTTGGTTTACAGAGCGAAATGTAAAAATGTTTATATTTATTCACTGTCATGTCAAGCTAATATAAATCACTGCAACATCCTAATTCCATTGTTCATGTACTGAGCCAGTCATTCGATTAAGTTTGTTAGTGAATATCACAACCTTCCATTCTTTAATCAAATTTGATACACCAACATTTGTGAAGTGAATTATTTTTATATAGCACTTTTCTCTTGGATGGATGGATGGATTTTCTCTAGTGACTCAAAGCGCTTGTACATAGTGAAACCCAATATCTAAGTTACATTTAAACCAGTGTGGGTGGCACTGGGAGCAGGTGGGTAAAGTGTCTTGCCCAAGGACACAACGGCAGTGACTAGGATGGCGGCAGCGGGGATCAAACCTGGAACCCTCAAGTTGCTGGCACGGCTATTTTACCAACCGAGCTATATCGCCCCAATGCAGAAAAAAATTGATTTAGAAAAAACAACTTACAGTCAAAAGAAGAAAGTGAATTTGAATTTCTAATCATACTTATAATTGTTTTAAACTCACTTTTGTATCCATTACAATAATTGTATGCAAATGAGGCGATGACGTCATCTAGCGACTTTTAGGACAGCTTTATATCTGAACCAAAAATCTCATAGTGCTATTTAGATATATTTAGATTATATATTTAGAATAGATATTTACTTTTGCAGTTGGTGTGTTATTAAGGTTCAGCCTTTTTTTCCCATTGTTGTTTATGCTTTACCTGTTCTTTGTCAGTGAGTTTATTTTTCTTCCCTTTTCAATAGCTGCGTTCCTTACTGAAGAGTTGGCAACGCTGCCGTCAGCGTGCAAAACATAGTTTCTGTGAAATATATGTGTGCTGCTTGTTAAAAATGTTAAAACCCCAATTGTAGGAGCATGATAACATGAATGTGGAAGGAAATGAGTGTTTCCACGGACACATAACGCGGGTAGTACACTCAAAAACCTCATTTGAATAGGGCGGTTTTGCCCTTGTTATCAATTGTATACACAGTTTAGTAGATCAAACACAACACGGCCACTAATAGTAAACACATTTTTATAGTTTGCGCACGTTGTTCAGCGGGTGTCTTTGGGTCTTAGTAGATCAGACACTTTATGTTTTATTTAGCGCATAAAAATAAAAATGTATTTCTCGTTGGACTTCCCATTGAACTTTACAGGTTACACTGTACAAAATGATCACACATTCACAAATGTTCTTCTTTACTTGACTCTTGGGTAAATGAATTATACAGTGTGTTTACAAGAATGCAATAATCTTTCTACTCTTAAATTTGTTGTGGTGTGTATTCTTGTGTGTGTTCACCTATCGCGTGCCCAAGCTCACACACAGTAATTTGATTACAGTAATGCCAGCAGCAGCTGACCCACTCAGCTAACACTCCCATACCAGCCCCACACTGGGCCTCTTGGCACCTCGTCCACCTCAGGGATTATTTGGATTGGCAGTTCTAGTCCGGAGTCGGTGTGTGAGCGTGTGTGTGTGTTTGTTTGTGTGTGTGTGTGTGTGTGCGTATGTGTGTGTAAGTGTGTGTGGCTCAACACTGACAAGTGTATATTAGTGTTTGTAATGGGATGTGTGGGGAAATAGTTTTATGCAAAATGATCCATTAAAAATAAAAATCCATTAATTATTAATATACATACCTTACTCCTAAGACACTATGGTCAACAGTTTTTACAAGTCCATGTACTTTTTTGGTTGTATCTTTTTCATTGTTACATTCCCTATTTTATACACGTTTTTTACCCTGTTAAGCGTATGTAAAGATTGTGAAAAAAGCCCTATGTATATGAAATGTACTATTATTATACTGTATGTATATTGGTTTGCTGGCGTATACATCAAATGTGATAGAAACCAAGTCGACCACAGGAGGAAAGCCGCATTTACAAAGTGCTTCTGTTTTGTTTAGGCTTGATTGGAAAAACCTTTATTGATGACCTGGGAGTGTGCCTTGGGGAAAATGTAGGTTCCAGTAGCACAACACTACCGTATTCTTTGGATTATAAATCGAAAATGCATAATAAAGAAGGAAAAAAAACATATATAAGTCGCACTAGAGTATGAATCGCATTTTTGGGGGACATTTTTCACCAGTCCCTTACAAGTTTCTCGCTTACGCCAAACTTTCTTTCTGCTACTCGATTGCCATTTTCTGCTGCATATTTCACTACTTCTAGCTTGTAACCTGCAGTATATGATTTCCTCTTTCGGTGCCATTTTTGTTCAGTCCTTCTCAGTTTTTATAAGTTACCGCCAAGTTTGAAATGATCAATTTTCATAGGTACGGAAGTAGTAGCAGGTAGCATCTTTTTTTTCACAATGCACTTCTGCCATGACCCACCCCCGCCAAATTATTATTGGTTGACGTGTGTGTGTGTGACGATTGCTGATATACGCCTAGTCTCTTACGTGAATGAGATAAATAATATTATTTGATATTTTACGGTAATGTGTTAATAATTTCACACATAAATCGCTCCAGAGTATAAATCGCACCCCAGGCCAAACTATGAAAAAAACTGTGACTTATAATCTGAAAAATACGGTATATGCAGTATATACAAGACGATTATGGCAATGACATCACAGCACAAAGATGAGCAGGTATACATTTAAAAAAAACGTTATACAATAAAAACAAATATGTAATACATGTATTAGGATCGGATACCGCTAAGGGAAACCCTCTCTTTTGTTGTTAAAGATTTGGGAACACTTCGCTTTCTGGTGAAAAACGGAAACGGACAAAATATATATTATAATAAAGAATATTGACCATATCCTAACACACAAAGGAACTTATCTCCTAAAATCCAATTACCACACACTAAACAGTGTGTGCAAACTATAAAATTGTGTGCACTATTAGTGGTATACTAATAATTTGTGTGAAATTGATAGCTGGTGCATTTTAATGAGGTGTTCGTGTGTACTATGCGGCTTTCACTACAGAGACATTAATTTACTGCGCATTCATGTTTTCACGCTCCTACCTGTGGCGTTTTGCTATGGTTTGAAACATGCAGCAGACATGTACCACTTTTCTGGGCGTTTAATTAACAGTCCTGCAGTGCATCTACAACAGAACCCACTTTTTTAGTGATCTGAAGGTGCGCCTGTGGGAGATGCTGGCTCTAGCTGCGAGTGTGCGCTGGAATGTTCCCATGGCAAGAAAATGCATATTGCAAGAAGTTTTTTTCATATATATGAAAATATGAACGTCATTAAAAAGTGCCAGCAGACACCAAAAAGTATCAATTTACTTTGTTTTAATAAGCCATTTAAGTCACCCTGCAGCTATAAAATTATAAGTTGATATTGATAAATAGACAATTTGTCTATATTTTTTTTTCTTTTTTGACAGTCCATGTATGTTGACAAGCATACAAAAGACGGAGCTGCAGCATAATTGTCTCCTTTTTTCACAGCTATTTCTGCACAACTGCCAGTTTGCACGTCCTTTCTAGACATACTAAATATAGACGCTTACTAACTCCCTCAGAACAGCTTTAGTCTTGATTAATCACACAGTGCAAAATGATTATATTTGCATTTTCTCCTCCCAGTGTTGTGGGCGTTCTGATGACGAGCATATATTATGCATATTCATGAAAACAGACACGCTAAATGTATTGTGCTCCTTATTTTGCTCACTTGCATACAAGACTCAATCCTCTGTGCATAAGCTTAGTAAATCAGCTTTGCATGTGCTATCAAGTTTGCACATGTTTTAATACACGCAAACCGTTAGTAGATCAGGCCCAAAATGTCATGTTGGGATATAACAGCTTGGAGCATTACCCCACGATGTGGAGGAAAAGAAAAGGGAAGAAAAATAAACTTACTGACAAAGAATAGATAACGTTAAGTTAAAGTTAAAGTACCAATGATTGTCACACACACACTAGGTGTGGTGAAATTTGTCCTCTGCATTTGACCCATCCCCTTGATCACCCCCTGGGAGGTGAGGGGAGCAGTGGGCAGCAGCAGTGCCGCGCCCGGGAATCATTTTTGGTGATTTAACCCCCAATTCCAACCCTTGATGCTGAGTGCCAAGCAGGGAGGTAATGGGTCCCATTTTTATAGTCTTTGGTATGACTCGGCCGGGGTTTGAATTCACAACCTACCGATCTCAGGGCGGACACTCTAACCACTAGGCCACTGAGTAGGTAAAGCATAAACAAGAATGAAAAAAAAGGCTGAACCTAAATAACATGGTAACTGCAAATGTAAATATACATTCTAAATATATAATACAAATATATCTAAATAGCACTATGAGATTCGTTGTTTGGATATAAAGTGCAATAGAAATCAAATATATTATTATTGTTGTATTAAATCTAGCACTTGTGTGCTGACAGCGCTCTGATCATAAAGTAAAAATGCAGACTTTGGTGGAAAACAGGAAATTCTAAATACAAAATAAAAGCACAAAAGGGGAAATAAGTTCAAACAAAGGAAACCCAAACCCCAAAAGTCCAACCTGTCATGCAGAACAATACAAAAAATATATCAACATGGGTTAAGTGGCAAATGTTGCTGTATCTTGTATAATTTCTGTTTTCTTTTTTTGACAGATTTTTTTCTCACTTGTCTTCCAACATGTGTTTTTTGTGTTTAATTTTAGAAATAATTAAAGCTCAAAAGCTAAGTAGTATTATATGTTGCTATTTTGTCCCGCTACTGTACTAAAAATGTACCGAACCATATAGTTAATACCGAGACATATACACTACAAATATATATTGTATACATGCAACATGCAAACTACAGCGTGATCTCCTATATTTTTCAATTGATACCTTTTTTTTTGTTCACTTTTCACTTTTGTATTCCCTGCAATTTGAAAGTGACAATTCAGTGTCGACCAATCAACGGTCAGCTGCCAGGTTAGCTCCATTCCACCTCAGTAGACCATCTCATACAAATCTATTGAGAAAAAGTGTAACATTACAGGTCAGACGTATACAGTACATAGATACAGGGAACCTTTTCAATGGCACTCAACAAAATGCATACCAAACTAAACAGAAGTGTACTGCTTATTTGAAATAGAGCATATTATTTTTTAACATGTATGTTTTGGAATGAATGTCATCTGGTTCTTAATGTGCTAGAATGTTTGTACAAACAACACACAATAGTATAAGCATGGAGAGTACACGAGTTGTGTCATACATGTTTATTATCATACACCAGTAAAGTCAAAGGAGCTAAATTAGGGCCAACAGTTGTGCGCTTGAAAAAATTAAAAATTGAAACTGAAAAATTTAATTTTGATGTTGAATTTTGAAATCAGAGAATTCAAAATGAAAATAAGTGCATACCTTTTTTCATGTTGAATATAATTAAAGATTCACTCCAGTAACTATTTTTGAATACATTATTTTTTTATATTTTTCAACTGTTATTTTTTACAGTTTCTATTTTTATTTGTATTTTCAGTTTCAGATCTTTTTTTATTTAGTTCAGTTCAGTTCCAGTTTATTTTGAACATGCATACGATACAATTCATCACACATTTCCAGATTTTTCATGACAGCACGTCCGAAAAGGAGTAGGAAGGAGCAGAGCTTATTTAATCCTACCCCTTTTCATACAATAGCAATTGTATCCAATTTCCTTGTTCTTTGTAACACAACAGTGAACAAATAAGTAATAAATAAATAATATACCATAGTAAGCAAACAAATATTAAATACATAAATAATCTTTGTCTCCATAAAAAAATTTAAAAAAGGGTTCAAGATCCATCCATCCATTTTCTACCGCTTGTCCCTTTTGGGGTCGCGGGGGGTGATCTATCTCAGCTGCATTCGGGCGAAAGGCGGGGTACACCCTGGACAAGTCGCCACCTCACCGCACGGCCAACACAGATAGACAGACAACATTCACACTAACATTCACACACTAGGGCCAATTTAGTGTTGCCAATCAACCTATCCCCAGGTGCATGTTTTTGGCGGTGGGAGGAAGCCGATCCCGGGCTCGGGATCTTTCTGTGTGGAGGGTTCAAGATGTTCATCATAATTCTTGTTCTGTGTACTTTGTGATCACTTGTAGTTTGAACCGTTTCTTAAACTGAATCACATTGGTGCTTTGTTTGGTTTATTTGGTTAATCCATTCCATAATTTAATCCCATATACTGATATACTAAAGGTTTTAAGTGTTGTACGAGCATACAATGTTTTAAATTAGATTTATCTTCTAAGGTTATATTTCTCCTCTTTTGTTGAGAAGAATTGTTGTACATTCTTGGGTAGCAGGTTATAGTTTGCATTATATATAATTTTAGCTGTTTGCAAATGCACCAAATTGTTGAATTTGAATAATTGTGAATGAATAAATAAAGGGTTTGTATGTTACATACATAATGTCCAACATTATGTATTATTCTAATTGATCTTTTTTGTAACAGCGTTAGTGAATGAAGTCCACATTTGTAGTTATTTCCCCATATTTCTACACAATAACTCAGATTTGGTAACACTAGCGAGCAGTAGAGATTTTTAGATTTTATTTTTTTTAATTTTTTTATTTTGCAGATTCAGACTTTCAGCCCAAATTGTGTATGAGGCACAGTAGGTAGGTTAGATCTGAAACTGAACAAAAAAAGAAACTGGAACAATAGAATTTGAATATGAAAAGAACAGAAGCTCGAATATCAAAAAAAAATATTTTAACAAAATGTTTCAAAATTTGACATCAAAGCTTGATTTTCAAAGTTTATTTATTCGAGTACAGTACAAAACCTTTGGCCCAAATCCAGCTCCATAGCGGCCCTCGGTTTGCTAAAACAATAACAAACACTCAGCTCATTACTGCTAGTTTGCCATCAACATGGGTTCGAAGCAGGTATTGCGTGAATGACAACAACAAAATGATGACAAGCTATACAAAAAAAATCCTGGTTCTACTTTTAGAAACCACAAACACAACCGGCCAATGTGTGTCAAGGATGAGCTTAAAAGAAACACCACCTGATTTAACCTGTCTTGTTGCCAAATATCCTGTTGACCTGCACAGGTAAGACATCAGACAGCCTCAACACACTTAAATTTAGCCATGCAATGTGTGATTCGAAAATAGGCACCTCAAATTTAAGCTAATTATATCACTGTGGTTACATGCATACTGGATCATTTAATATTATTTACAATGATATTTTAAATAGCCTACTTATAATAATAATATTACAAAAAAGAAAATCTACCGGTAATTATATTTATTCTCAATGAATAGAATTGATAGGGTCAATATAGCGTTAATCTCTTATAAAGCAAAAGGATCCCACTTATACAAGAGTCAATCCAATTGGACAACAGTTGGCAGTGTCCTGTTTAAAACCTTAAGAAAAGATTACAGATGGGCCATCGCGTGCATATTCGGAATGCATTGACTTAAAAGCATCACTCTGGAACTATCTGCCTAAGTGTTTCTGTCAGAGTTGCACAGCGGCCAATTAATCGTGGGTCTTTACAATATGGTGCGGAGCTGTTCAGGGAATCAGCTATAAACCCCCTAAAGCCAAGCAACAGTGCAGGCGAGCAACCTTTAACTAAACGCAAGTGTGAAGATTAGGATTACTCTGCTTAACGTAGAGAAAAACAACCTGCTGAGTGGCGATGTTGAATACAATTTAGGGCGGTCCAAGTTATACGCGTTAACGCATGCAAATCATCAACGACAATTTTTGCATTGTTCATGTATACTATAAACGCAAATTAATCACAGAATTCATTTTGAAAGCACATGCTCCTTTACTGTAACTGCCGATGGTTACCTGAAAGGAGGCATGCAGAGCTGGATCGCCCAATAGGCAGACTAGGCAAATAAAATTTAAAAAAAACCTTCAGTATAATTATATTATAACTAGGTAACTCTTAAAATGGAATACAAAACACGATGAAGAAAAAGGTCAAGTGAAAAGTCAGTAATTAAATAAAGCATCAGTTATTTAGCACTGTGCATTATTAACTTCATAGCTAGCTTGATTCTGAGTGATTAGCCTTAATATGCTAATAAATAATTTTTAGATTTCTGTAGCTTGGCAACCTGGAAGGGGGTTTATGGATAATTTGTAGAGATTAGGGTCGTACAGTATACCAGTACTAATAAAGTCATTAAATACCTATACTATACTGCCTCTGAAAAATACCAGTATATATATATTTTTAAACGGACATCACGGCGCGTCGTCGTCATGTCGTGACATGGCTGGTAATAAGAACAGAGGCGCACACAAACGGAGTACTTACAAGCAGACACAGACACATTTTAACAGAAGTGTAGATAGAACATGGTAAAACAGAAAGTAAGCAGACATTAACAGTAAATGAAAAAGTACAGTAATAATAATATATTTTTTACCGCTTGTCTCTCATAATAAAAAAAATGGAATGGGAAATGACACAATATGTTACTGGATATGTCAACAGACAAATTAGGAGCCTTTGTTTACTTACTACTAAAAGAGAAGTTGTCTAGAATGTTCACTATCTTATTTTATGAAAACAATATTAATTGATTGCAATAAGAAACATATGTTTTAATTTACTATAAGATTTCCTGTTAAAATAAAGACAATAATGATATTTTTTGTGGTCCCCTTTATTTTGAAAAGTATTGAAAAGCATAAAAAAGTATCAAAATATATTTTGGTACTGGTACCGGTAGAAGCTGAGGGCGTGGCTTACCGGCTGGTCTGCTTATCACAATGTCGCCAAAATGATATTTGCAGAGACACCATGACATTCTACAGTTTGTACACTGTACAATCTACAGCCTGTTGTTTTTAATGTAAGTGTGACATAAATATTCAGACTATAAATAGAGAAAACAGATGCTGTATGTGCCGTAATACAAAACCTCTTCTGCGCCGTGAGAAGTGTTTCGTGTTTTGACGTGTTTCGCTACCATCCCTTACTAGCGAGGAAGCCATTATTTGCGGGGAGTTTTGTTTTTGTTTTTTCAGATGCAACGACGTGTTATTGCTCTGATGGATAAATTAATGAAAGCATGCAGGTTGTCAATATGGAGGATTACATATCCAAGACCAAATATTTCATTAAACTGGACTTTCAGACAAAACGGAGTAGATCACACTTAGTATGTTTTCATGGACGATAATGCATCTACTTCACATACAAATATAATAGACGGTAAGAAAAACTCCAAATGTTTTTTATTATTTAAAGCAAAAAAAATGGGACCCAAAGGTATTTGACAACATTTTTGTGAAAGTAAATTACTCCCTTCTATTTCTTATCTTAATAAGCAACCTGTATTAACATTAATTAGAGCATATGAATTTAAGTAAAAAAAAAAAAAAAAAATGGCAGGGGATTCTTAACATTTTTGACCTCTGGGCCCAACATTCCCCCTACGGAGGGGCCCGGGCCCCACTCAAATATTAACACCGAATTAGTAATATTACTCTTGATTTTATCATCTTCAAAAATTGTATCTAACCTACTAAGAGTTTACTAACCTGTCAAATGATATGATACCAAGTGTTAAACACATAAACAGTAGGCTAAGTTCAGGCTGATTAGAAAAATAAGTGCTGCCCAAATAAACTGTCAGAGGGAACTCATAAATAACTGATAAAAAATAAATGTACAAAACAAAATAAAATAATCTAAAATAAAATAAAATAAATGAATAATAAATATGTTTAACAAAACTGTCAAAAAAATGAAATACAATTTAGGCCATATTTTTTGCGCTTAAGCCTTAAACCTCTCTATGACTTTTGTTTCAGATTTATTCTGTTTGTTTGAGATTGTCATTACTGCCACAGGTGGTGGAAAAGTGTATTACAAACAGGGTTGGGCACCGAATCCAGTACTTTTTTGGCACCGACCGAATCCCGCCAGTCCTACCGGGCACCGATTCGCGCAAAATCCATCGGTGCCTTGTTTCACTACCAGGGTTGGGTGTATTCAATATTACTATTTATTATTATACAGTAGTGTTTTTAACAGTGTGTCTATTTGTTTTATTTATATTCAAAAATCTAAGGCATTCAGTGTGTGCATAAGTACTTTTTGAGCATATTTAATGCAGCCGAGATAGGCTCCAGCACCCCCTGCGACCCCGAAAGGGACAATCGGTAGAAAATGGATGGATGGAAAACAATATTGTTTTAATAATAATGGTGCTAATTTTGGTTAAAAAAAAACGTGCTATAAAATGTTCAATCATTACATCCCTAACACTAACACCCAGCCAAATTGCCTATAAGTAGTGTTGCCATTTTCTATGGCAACAAAAAAATTCACACAGAAATGTAATATTAAAACAAGACGTAACAACTGGACAGAAGTTATCAAAATCACCTCATTATTAAATGTTCCAATAGAAAATTATATTTTAGTATTAAATACAAATAATATTTATTAACGCACACATAAGTACCGAAAATTGGTACCGTTGAGTACCGGTATCGATTCCAAGGTACCCATGCCTAATTAAAAACTAGTACAGAGAAACATATATGTTTTGGCAGCCCTCGAGGGGGCGCTCACGACCCAACAACAATTGGTTAAGAAACTCAGGTATATGGTAAATGTAATCTACATGTATCTATTAGGGTTTTCACCGCTACTTACATAAGTTTCTTCTTTTTTTCATTATTAACTCTTCACTTTTTTAATGCGTATACTGTATGTACATCCATGCACATATGTAAACATATGCAAATCACCGATTGAGGGGGGCGCATATAAAAAATTGCCTCGGGCGCCACATTGGGTGGGGTTGTTATACGGTCAGTGATCAGGTCAATACACATGTCAGTGCAAAGATGAGTTAGGAGACCCCGACGGGACTTTACACTGTTACCAAGGTTTGAGCAAATAAATGGCATGTATTCAAGTAAAACGTTAAAACCATTTTGGACAATACAATGACATTTGTGTCAAATGTTGAGGTCTTTTTTGAAGTCATGCAAGCAAGTTATTTACTTTGATTATTCCATATAAATGAAAATTCAAAAGTGAGAAAAATCTGATTTAAAAAAAAGATATCGTTTGACAGCTTTAATGAAAATATATACACTATAAAGAGTTATCATTGTATTATTGCTGAAGTGAAGATAACACTTGTATTTATTGTACTTGTATCATATTATAGTATTGTATTTAAATTATTTTGAACTGTTCTTAGAGCATACTTTTACACTGCCCAATATGCAACGTTTACAGCAGTTGCCTCTAAAAGCGTAGCAAATTGCTATCGCACATGATCGATGAGTGTGTTGCCATGTAAACAGACACATGCACACCTCCCCTATACACACACAGTGAGCTTGATTTTGAAAGGGTCTTTAATCACACCTAAGCTATTGACTGATCAATGACAGATATGAGGAACAACCGAGGAATGCTAACAGGACTACATTGCCTTTTATCAGTTTCTTTATTTTGGTCCATTTTTATCACAGATTATATTTCACTCAGTGTTAACAGGCTGAAAGTCCCATTGAGGTATTAATTAAAATCTAAATACTAAATATTGATTGATACGTTATCAGGGCATAGCAGTTGGTCCAGAGGCTATTGATCCAGCCTGTGATTTACTATCATATTTAAGAAAAATCATTTTGTGTGATTATACGGCGTAATGGATTTTTAGCGAGAGGTGTAATTCTCTCCCTTTTTTGAATTGCACTTGTTATGTGTGGGGTGTAGCACATTTCTCTATTGCATTTGAAGATCTCTGATATCCCCCTTTGAGCCCCCTTTCAACCTTGCCTGGCCTGTGAGGGAGGGGTGAGGCTTTTGTAAGATACCACCCTTGTCACTGGGAATAATGGGTGTTGGGATTACCTCTTTAATCACAACAAAGATTAACAGATGGCATGAGAACAGTTATTAGCAAACATCTTGCACTCATCAAATCAATAAGATGATTTGTAATCAGGACGTTGGTTCAAGCGGAGTTGAGGCCGCTGCAAGTGAAAGATACTTGCAATCAGAGACTACTGTGTCACAATTGCCTCGTACCAAAATAGGTGTTTTATTTCCATGGCACTTGGAATATTCTACACTTCTCCTATAAGGAACATTGAGCTTGTTGGCTGGTTACCATAAATAAGAAATAGGAATAATGAGCAAGAGGCTGAGCTATACAGTGATCACTTTAAAGCTGACTAGGTCTTAAACATTAGACTTCACAACACAAACAAGAGATTGTAAAGGTTGGAGTATGCAATAAAAGTGAAGTACTGTATATCCAACAGTGTGATAGAGTTGATATCAATATCACAACAAAACTAGGGGTGTCCAATCATCGCGTTAATTGCGATTAATTAATTCAGTCAGATTTGGCGTGTTAAGGGCGTGATCTCAAAAGGTTTGCCTGTACTAAAACACGTGCAAACTTGACAATTAAACACAAAGCTGATATTCTAAACTTGTGCGCAGAGGATTGCATCTTTTAAATGAGCAAAAAAGAGAGTGCAATCCTTTTAGCGTCTGTCTTCATGAATATGCAGAATATATGCTGATCATCAGAGCGTCCACCATAATGGGAGGAGGAAATGCAAATACAATCATTCAGCACACACAGTGTGATCTATTAAGGCTGAAACTGTTCTGCGGGCGTTATTTTACATCTTTAGTACGTCTGAAAAGTACACGTACACGTGCACGGCTGTTAGAAAAGCGTGGCAAAGTTGGTAGAGTGGCCGTGACAGCAATCGGAGGGTTGCTGGTTACTGGGGTTCAATCCCCACCTTCTACCATCCTAGTCACGTCCGTTGTGTCCTTGGGCAAGACACTTCACCCTTGCTCCTGATGGCTGCTGGTTAGCGCCTTGCATGGCAGCTCCCGCCATCAGTGTGTGAATGTGTGTGTGAATGGGTGAATGTGGAAATACTGTCAAAGCGCTTTGAGTACCTTGAAGGTAGAAAAGCGCTATACAAGTATAACCCATTTATCATTATTTATAAAAGAGGTGATTACGCTGCAAAAACAGACGATGGACACAAATTCTTCATCCTACGTGTGTGTCAACATTTTTGGACTGTGAGAAATATAAAATATTAGACATATTGTTTATTCAACAGTAAAATATTATTATATTGCTGTTGGATGACTTAAGGGGCTGATTAAAACAAATTCAACTGATGCGTTTTGGTGTCTGCTGGCGACTTTTCTTTAAAGGGCCGTTGTTTTTTTTTTTATTTAGGAAATTCAATGTTGTAATACATCTCCTTTATTAATAAATGTCTTAAAATATGCATTGTCTTGCGTTTGAATAATTCGAAACGCAATGAATGCATTGCTGTTGTGATGGTCCTCTGCCTCGCTGCAGAGCGCACATTAGCGGGCAAAAAAAAAATGTCTGTTGTCTTGGTTGTCTCTACAGTATATTGCAGAAAAGGTGTTAGAGATTATAGATGTGTGCTGATAGTTAAACAACATCGCACACAGGTTGGACATCATAATAACATGAATTGGGAGAGAAATGAGTGCAAAAATAGGCTTGCAAAAACCTTAATAAATAAGAGGGTCTGCACCAATTATCAATTGCACACTTAGTAGATCACACGCAACACACCCACTAATAGTATACACAATTTTATCGTTTGCACATGCACTTTCGCACGTGGTATCTTTATTTTAGTATTTGATTTTTAATCGCGTTGATCAAATTTGTATTTATCTCTGATGTTACTGTCTTTCTATGCCTGCGAGTTGTCTCACTCTTTTCGTGTGCTTGACTAAGATCAACAACACTACTGACATGTGGCATAAAGACAATATCCGCAAAAAGGAGGTCTCACTCTGTCACGAGACGTTAGCTGCTTTAAATAGTGAGGATAGGATGAACGTTGTCTAATAAATAGTGCAAATTGTTCATAATAAACTTAAAGACGTATCAGAAGTGTGTTTATGGTTTGTATAAGTCTGAATGCTGTCTCGTTTTGAGAGTAACGCACATCAGTGTGATTGGACAAGCTATGGAGAAATGGCGTCACTTCCGGTTTTCACCCACATTACGCTGACTTTATTTCATTATTAAAGTCCATTATTAAACTCTAACCACTAGGCCTACTCAGTGGCCTAGTGGTTAGAGTGTCCACCCTGAGATCGGTAGGTTGTGAGTTAAAACCCCGGCCGGGTCATACCAAAGACTATAACAATGGGACCCATTACCTCCCTGCATGGCACTCAGCATCAAGGGTTGGAATTGGGGGTTAAATCACCAAAAATGATTCCCGGGCGCGGCCACCGCTGCTGCCCACTGCTCCCCTCACCTCCCAGGGGGTGATCAAGGGTGATGGGTCAAATGCAGAGAAAAATTTTGCCACACCTAGTGTGTGTGTGACAATCATTGGTACTTTAACTTTAATTATAACAATTCTGAGAATAAATATAGTGATAGATTATATGTACAATGATGTGTACATTATATTCAAAATCAATAGTAACATAGTACATGTATAATTATGTGTATAATATATTCAAAATCAGAACACTTGCATAGAGGAAAATGTTTTAATCACCCGTATGTGTCATAAATTTGTGGAATTTATGACACGTATCGAAAAAATATAGAAAAAATCTAAACAAAACTTGTAATTAAATAACTTCATGTTCTGTTGTTAAATAAGGTGTACAATGTGATCTACTACAGTAATGTTGTACATGTTGTGTATAAGACATATGTGATTGACAGTCAGGAAAGCCAAACCAAGCCAACATTTTCGCAGATCCGGTTTACAAATTTTAAAATCTAATTGTGACGAATATGTATTTGTTAAATATGTTCTCTTAAACCACTATTGGTAACAAAGGCAAGCACTGTGATTGATGGGACAGTTGTATTTATTATATATTATCTGAAGCAGAGGAAAAGCATCAGGTTAAACGTTCAATACTTATTGCAAAGAAAAGTGTTCTTATATAGTTTTTGATGAATTAACACCAGTACTTTATGTGGACCTGATGTTACATTTCTGTAAATAAAATCAAATATCTGTTCAAGTCTGTTAAAAACTTCAAATTACTTTATAAAGCCTTTTTAGTTTGAATATCTATATTTACAATGTAATGAATTCAAATGAAAATATTTCAATCTGAGAGCTTTTCTTAGCATTTGTAGGTGAATTAGAATTTGATTAATTCATTACAAACGTAATTAATCTATTTTAATCTTACCTAAACATGCTGACAAAAGTTATTTTTATTTTAAAAAATTATCCATCCATCCATTTTCTACCTCTTATCCCTTTCAGGGTCATGGGGGGTGCTGGAGCCTATCTCAGCTGCATTCGGGCGGAAGGCAGGGTACACCCTTGACAAGTCGCCACCTCATCGCAGGGCCAACACAGATAGACAGACAACATTCACACTCACATTCACACACTAGGGCCAATTTAGTGTTGCCAATCAACCTATCCCCAGGTGCATGTCTTTGGAAGTGTGAGGAAGCCGGAGTACCCGGAGGGAACCCACGCAGTCACGGGGTGAACATGCAAACTCCACACAGAAAGATCCCGAGCACTGGATCAAACCCAGGACCTTCGAAATTGTGAGGCAGACGCACTAACCCCTCTGCCAGCAATTCATTAATTCATTACAGATCATAATTTATTAATCACTAATTTATATTTAATCGCTTGACAGCACTGAAAAAAATCCCATGGAGACAGAAACATATAATGTGTAGATTTCTAGAAAGTTATTTGTCTCGGTTTTTATGTTTTTTTAATGATATTTCAAAAGGGCAAACACATGTTCACTCGCTGATAAAACATGGTAGCAATGATCACCCCCAATTCTACAGCACACAAAATAAATATTCTTGGTGTAAAAATATAAAAAAATCATTATTTTGGCAATATTGTAACAAGCGAAAGGCAGTGCTTTGCTGCATTCGGCACAGGGTGTCTTAAATCTGTGCAAGACGCCAAAAAAATCCTGCTATTGTCAAGTCTTTCTGGAGCAAATGTGTTGCTCAGTGTCAGAAATCTTGCAGGTCTCAATTGTAGGGTCATAGGTCCTCCAGCAGGCTAAACAAACAGGTGCAGAAGTCTCATTGAGAGTTTAAGAAAATTCTTGATTGCAGGGATTTCCTTGGGAGAGGTAATGGTAATTTGTCAAGGTTTATTTTTTCGTGATTTCTTTGGATCACAATTTTTTTTAAAGTAATGTCTGATTTTCATTATACAGTTTATTATTTGTGTTGGTTTGACGTCACTATAGCGAGCATTGTGGGCTTTTTGTTCTTTAATGAAAGTGTACTAACAATTTTGTCCAGGTCTGTATGCCTCACCAGAGGACCTTAGCCTTTACTCAACGTCATGCCTCACCTTGTTTGCATTGTTCACATCTATGAAAACCCAAATCTAACTGATGCAACTGAAGACAGTGTGCTCACACAATTGCTCCCCAGCTTGCTGACACTGTTACACACACACGCTCACATTACTAATGGAAGCAAATATGCAGTAGGAGCAACAAACCTAACGGTCACCACTATCTCAGATTTCCATTGCCTTCAGTCAAGATGCAGTGCATATAGAATCTGTACAGATAATGCATGCCCCACATCTTCACACATACAGAAACAGAGCTCTCCACTGTCAGTGAGTCAGTGAGCTATGCACTTACCAGGATTAAGGAAGGCAAACAGTGCCAAAAACAATGACAGTATAAAGTAACTGATGCTGTTTAAAAATGCAGAGGCCTCTATTGAACAGACTGTGTGGCACACATAACACAGGGCCACATATCCGAGTCCGGTCTTCTGAAGAACTTGTGTGTCTTGACTTATGTGCAAAAACTATACCACAGTGTAAACCTAATACTGAGCAATTGTATCTGTGTTTTTGCCACACACATATATTTGCAGGTAAACGCACCCCCCAACACATACACACACCCACGCCCACACACAGGGACACACACAGTCACTTGTCTAGTGGCTAATATCTTTCCAAGGTCAAACCCGACAAGGAATTCCAATGAGATTAAGTGTCATCAGTGCGGCTTTAGCCCTTTTCTGCTCATTGTTCTTGGAAATGGCATTAAAGTCACAGATGACCTAGGCCTTAAAGCCGTAAAAACCTTTCCTTTCTTATGAGGGTCAACTTAATATTTGATACAGAACATCTGATTAAGTAAAAAATAATAATACAAACCCAGTTCCTCTTCAAATTGATAAATATGTTGACTGTGTACTAAATTGACCATTAGGGGTGTAACTGTACGTATTTGTATACAACATTTTTGGCACAGAACCTTTGGTGCAGTGCGTGTCCCAATCGGTACACATTAAGGTGACGGAAAGGAATCACGACTAGAGACAACATTTAGATTTGCATGTAACATATATATTCAACATTTAGATCTAGATTCAACATTTATATTTAACATTCAACATTTACATGTAACATGTGGATTGAACATTTATATTTAACACTCAATTTAGATTTAAGCTTTAACATTTAGATTTAGGCTCATAGTCAACATTAGATGTCTATTTAATGGGGAGGGGTCTGGAGTCTATCCCAGCTGCACTCTGGCAGAAGGCAGGGTACAGCCTGGACAAGTCACCACCTCTCAGGGCCAACACAGATAGACAGCATTCACACTTACATTCACACCTAGGGCCAATTTAGTGTTTCCAATCAGCCTATCCCCAGGTGCATGTGTTTGGAGGCGGGAGGAAGCCGTAGTACAGAGAGAACCCGTACAGAAAGACCCTGGGAATCGAACCCAGGACCTTCTTGCTGTGAGGCACAAGCGCTAACCACTGCCCAGATTTATATTTAATATGTACATTTAACTTTTATATTTAGACTTATTTATATTTCACATTTAGATTCAACATTTAGATTTATCATTTAAATGTGTACCTCAAGTGTGAAGAAAATGAGTGAACACAGCAGGCACAAGACACTGATACAACGTTGATATGTTTTTCAACTTTAACTAAAGCTAAACTTGAATACTTACAATATTTGAAGAAGTGTTCATGTTTCTACGTGACAGCAGATAGCGGTCCTTAGTTGTTTACCTGCTCAGTGGCCTTGTGGTTAGAGTGTCCACCCTGAGTTCGGTAGGTCGTGAGTTCAAACCCCGACCGAGTCATACCAAAGACTATAAGAATGGTGTTGTGTATCAGAGAAGGGAAGGAGGCGACAACCAGGGCAGGACTGAGGTATACAAGGTTTATTTGAAACCTTTGATGAATACGTGGCGTGTGTATGCTACTCAAAGTGAGTGAGTGTTGACTATGTGTAAAATTAATAATGTAAATGTTACCAAGGGTTGTTGTCTGTAAATGTTGGTTGTATCTTTCGTCGTTATCCAAGGGGAAAGGCGAAGAGGCAGTTCGTGGACAGGCAAGTGGTCGTGGGCAAGAGCAGGGCAGCGTGGTCTAGGTCCGAGCAGGGAGGTCGTGGATCGAGGGGGGTAGTTAGAAATCCGGATGGGTGTCGAGTGACAAGGCACGATCACGGAGGTCAGGAGAGTCACTGTGGAAACACAAAAGGGCATGAACCAGGGGGAAAACACGGAGAGAGAGCAAAACAAGGACGAGGAAATCACTGGGAAAGGAATGCCAGACGTGATGCTTACTGGAAGGTTAGCGACGTTCTGGCAAAGGTTCCTTGGGTCCGCTGGTCTTTATGCCGCTCCCCCTCGTCAAGTCCAAGTGCTCTGATGACTGATTGCTTGCAGGCTTGTTGCAGTGTGGGCGTGTTGTGCTCAGCGCGAGCAGAGGTGTGTCTGAGTGTGCTGCCAGCAGAGGGGTTAACAGAAGTGCCTGCAGCTCCAGCTGCAGAGGAAACGTGGGTTCGACTCCGCGTCATGACAGAACCCCCCCCCCCCCCTTTATGCGAGGCCTCTGACGAGCGCCGGGGAGCATCAGGATTGGCACGGTAGAAATCCTCTAGAAGTGAGGGATCGGCAAGGTAGGAGGCTGGCACCCAAGATCTGTCTTCAGGTCCATATCCCTCCCAGTCGACCAAATAAACGAGCCCCCTACCTTGTCGACGGACCCTGAGGATCTCCTTAACCGACCAAACCTGATCTCCATTGGGTAAGAACCTAGAGGGTGGGGGGGCAGGGACAGGAGGGGACAGAGCGCTCTCCGCTACCGGTTTAATCTGGGAAACATGGACCACTGGGTGCCGCTTGACCGAGGGTGGGAGAGCCAATTTAACTGATACAGGATTTATGATAGACATGATGGAGAACGGACCAACATAACGTGGAGCCAATTTCTTAGAAGGTACCTGGAGGCTGAGGTCCTTAGTGAGAAGCATAACTTGTTGTCCTGGTTTATAGGATGGAGCTGGAATGCGATGACGGTTGGCGTTGCGACACATTTTCTTGGATGCTCTTTCCAAAGCTGCACGAGCGGCTCTCCACACCCTCTGACACCGTCTAATATGAGCTCTAGTAGACGGTACAGCGATCTCCAGTTCTTGTTGGGGAAACAAAGGGGGTTGATAACCTAATGAGCACTCAAATGGAGACATACCGGTAGCGGAGCTCTTCAAGGAGTTATAGGAAAACTCCACCCATGGCAGAAACTTGCTCCAGGATGTGGGTTGACGACTGGCGACACATCGGAGCATGGTCTCCAAGCTTTGATTCGCTCTCTCGGCCTGCCCGTTGCTTTGGGGATGATATCCCGATGTGAGGCTGACCGAGGCCCCGATTCCCTTGCAGAAAGCTCTCCATACTTGCGACGTAAACTGAGGGCCTCGGTCAGAAACGATATCCACCGGAATACCATGCTGCTTGACGACGTGAAGTGTGAGGAGGTCAGAAGTCTCTGAAGCAGTAGGTAACTTGCGCAGCGGAATGAAATGGGCTGCTTTGGAGAAACGATCAACAATTGTAAGGATAGTGGTGTTACCTCTGGAAGCTGGAAATCCAGTGACAAAATCCAGGGCGATGTGCGACCAAGGACGGGCAGGAATGGAGAGAGGGCGAAGAAGACCAGCAGGAGGCCTGTGTGACGTCTTACTGCGGGCACAAGTTGAACAAGCAGCGATAAACTCCCGAGTGTCCTTGGCCATGGATGGCCACCAAAAACGTCTTCGCAGCAGTGATAGAGTTCGTTGAAAGCCAGGATGGCATGAGAACAGGCTTGAGTGCCCCCAATCCAGGACCCTGGGTCGTAGCTCCCGATGGACGAACAGTCTGTTGGGAGGTCCACCTCCCGGTCCTGGATTGGAATGCAGTGCAGACTTAACCAGGTCCTCCACTTTCCAAGTTACCATCCCTATGATGCAAGTGGGAGGAAGGATGGGTTCTGCCACTGCCGGACCGGTAGGTTCTTTCAGAAATAGCCGAGACAGTGCGTCAGCCTTAGTGTTCTTGGACCCAGGTCTGAAAGAAAGCACGTAATTGAAGCGAGAGAAAAATTGCTGCCACCTTGCCTGGCGATTGTTGATCCTCTTGGCAGCTCGGATGTGTAGGAGGTTGCTGTGGTCGGTAAGGATCTGAAACTGGTGTCTAGCTCCTTCCAACCAGTGTCTCCATTCCACCAGGGCCTCATGGACCGCCAGTAATTCTCTATTCCCAGCATCATAATTCTGTTCGGCCGTGGTCAGGCGCCTGGAGAAAAAAGCAACAGGGTGAACCATATTGTCATTCTTTGACCTTTGAGAGAGAATAGCCCCAATCCCCGAGTCTGAGGCGTCAACCTCCACCAAAAAAGCAGTATCTAAGTCGGGATGGACTAGAATGGGGGCAGAAACAAAACGCTCCTTTAACTCATCGAAGGCCTTCCTCGCCAAAAGAGTCCACACAAAAGGAACATTTGTAGACGTGAGTGAATGGAGTGGTGCCGCAACTCTACTGAAGTCTTGAATGAATCGGCGGTAGAAGCCAGCGAAGCCGAGGAACCTCCGAAGTTCCGTCCTAGTAGTGGGTTGCGGCCACTTCACCACGGCCTCCACCTTCTTCGGGTCTGGCCTTATGTGACCCTTTTCAACCATGAATCCGAGGAACTCCACCGAAGAGGAGTGGAAGCAGCACTTTTCAGCCTTAACAAATAGACAGTTTTCCAAAAGACGTTGCAGGACAAGTCGAACATGTTTCTGGTGATCAGAGAGGTTACGGGAGAAAATTAGAATATCGAGGTATACTACCACGAATTGGTCCAGCATGTCCCGAAGAATGTCATTGACAAGAGTTTGAAAAACTGCAGGTGCGTTGGTGAGTCCAAAAGGCATCACCCGATACTCATAATGCCCCATATGAGTGTTGAAAGCCGTCTTCCACTCGTCCCCCTCTTTGATCCGGACCAGGTGATAGGCGTTACGAAGATCCAGTTTGGTAAATATGGTAGCAGGTGCCGAAGGTTCAAAAGATGAGTTGAGTAGTGGAAGAGGGTACTTATTCTTAATTGTGATGTTGTTAAGGTGACTGTAGTCAATGCAGGGACGAAGGGATCCGTCCTTCTTGGCAACAAAAAAGAACCCCTCCGCCAGTGGAGACTTGGATGGTGTAATGATGCCTGACGCAAGGCCCTCGGTGATATAGTTCCTCATAGCTTCTTTCTCTGGCAGAGACAAATTGTATAGGCGACTAGACGGTAAAGTAGCGTTAGGGAGTAACTCGATGGCACAATCATAAGGTCTATGAGGGGGTAGTCCCAGGGCACGTACCTTGCTGAAGACCTCAGCTAAGTCATGGTAGCAAGCTGGAACCAGAGATAGATCTACTTGGGGAGTCGTGGTAGTGGAATGGTAGACCGGATGAGATGCTGATCCAAGACAGTTGGCCATGCAGGGTGTGCTCCATGCCAGAATTCTGCCGGAAGACCAAGAGATATGAGGGTTGTGGTGACGAAGCCAAGATCTTCCAAGTACCAGCGGGGCTACCGGAGCTTCCAGCACCCATAAACTAATGGTCTCTCTGTGATTTCCAGAAATGGTCATGGAAAGGGGCTCAGTGCGGTAATTGATGGGGCCCAATGGCCGTCCATCCAGGGCCTGTGCTGGCAGCGTCTTGTCCAGAGAGATCAGGGGAATGCCCATCTGCCGGGCGAACTTGTAGTCCAAAAGACTTTCATCAGCTCCAGAGTCCACAAATGCCTGTACTTGAATGCTCCTCTGGTCCCAGGCCAGAATAGCGGGTAGCAGTATGTCGGGGTTTTCCTCATTACGGGGAAATAAAGTATGGCTCACCAGGACTGCCATTGAGGTAGTTCTCTGGTTGCGTTCTGCTGCTCGCTCACAAAGTCTTAGGTCAAATTGGAGGGCTAGTTCGATGAGGTCCTTGCAGGAAGTAGGTCTGTCTCTCAGTAGACCATCCTTAATCTCTTCAGAGAGGCCGCGGCGGAATGCGCTTTGGAGCGCCCGGTCCCCCCAACCGCTGTCCGCCGCCAGGGTCCGGAATTCCAGGGTATAGGCTGCCACGGAACGTGAACCCTGCGAAATGGAGTGTAGACATCCAACCGCGTCCCCCCATCCTTGGGGTGATCAAAGACAGCCCGAAATTCTGCACGGAACGCAGAATAGTCGGCGTTGAGCCCAATGGTCCTGTCGACTGCAGCAGTAGCCCACTTGAGAGCCGGGCCGGAAAGTAAGGAGAAAATAAATGCAATCTTAGCGCCGTCTGAGGAATAGCGGGAGGGCTGGTGCCGAAAAATGAGGTCACATTGTACCAAAAACCCTCTACAAAGTTCAAAGTCCCCTTCAAAGGGTTTAGGGCTGGCAATCCTGGGCTCTCGTTCCAAAATGCTGTATTCGGGTCCAGGAACTGGAGAAGCATGTGGAGGTACCACCGGTCCAGAACTGGCCCCGGGGCACATGTTGTCCAGCTTGGAATAAAGTCTGGTAAAAGCTCTCTCAAGATGATCCTCAAGGGCAGTAAACCGAACCTGGTGTTCGCTAACGACGGAGCTAAGGATAGCTAGGTCGGAAAATATGGCTATCTGGGCCTGGGGCTTGCTGCTGTCGCCTGGTTCCGACATGTTGGTCAGAACGTACTGTTGTGTATCAGAGAAGGGAAGGAGGCGACAACCAGGGCAGGACTGAGGTTTACAAGGTTTATTTGAAACCGTTGATGAATACGTGGCGTGTGTATGCTACTCAAAGTGAGTGAGTGTTGAGTATGTGTAAAATTAATAATGTAAATGTTACCGAGGGTTGTTGTCTGTAAATGTTGGTTGTATCTTTCGTCGTTATCCAAGGGGAAAGGCGAAGAGGCAGTTCGTGGACAGGCAAGTGGTCGTGGGCAAGAGCAGGGCAGCATGGTCTAGGTCCGAGCAGGGAGGTCATGGATCGAGGAGGGCAGTTAGAAATCCGGATGGGTGTCGAGTGACAAGGCACGATCACGGAGGTCAGGAGAGTCACTGTGGAAATACAAAAGGGCATGAACCAGGGGGAAAACACGGAGAGAGAGCAAAACAAGGACGAGGAAATCACTGGGAAAGGAATGCCAGACGTGATGCTTACTGGAAGGTTAGCGACGTTCTGGCAAAGGTTCCTTGGGTCCGCTGGTCTTTATGCCGCTCCCCCTCGTCAAGTCCAGGTGCTCTGATGACTGATTGCTTGCAGGCTTGTTGCTGTGTGGGCGTGTTGTGCTCAGCGCGAGCAGAGGTGTGTCTGAGTGTGCTGCCAGCAGAGGGGTTAACAGAAGTGCCTGCAGCTGCAGAGGAAACGTGGGTTCGACTCCGCGTCATGACAAATGGGACCCATTACCTCCCTGCTTGGCACTCAGCAACAAGGGTTGGAGTTTGAGGTTAAATCACCAAAATGATTTCTGAGCAGCAGCCACCGCTGCTGCTCACTGCTCCCCTCACCTCCCAGGGGGTGGAAAAAGGGGATGGGTAGAACGAACAGAGTAATTTCACCACACCTAGTGTGTGTGTGACTATCAGTGGTATTTTAACTTTAACTTTCTGTTTCACTGTATTTCTGTCACAATACGCTTTCCTCTTCACTATTAACCAGAGCTCCTCACTGAGTTTTCTTTCTAGACATAGAAGGACTATACCAAAGATAAATGCTACCGTGGGTTTACACTGACTTGAGCCTGCCTAACAGTGACATCTTATTCAAAGATCATTACAGAATTTGAGATTTCAGTGAGCCTGATCACCCTGTTGCAAAGTAGCAGGTTTGTCAAAGTGTCAGGCAACATTTAGTGTGCCGCTTTTCACACTAAATTTGGCACTCAGTTCTTTGGTGGCACCAATGAGCATTTTGTCATCTCCTCTCACGTGCCAACTTAATGTCCAATTACGCACCAGCTTCTAATTGAATTACTGTAGCAGAAGAAATGGGTTGATTCAATTCATTTCGGTTAGCTCTGATTGAACCAGTCAGATCAAATGTTGCTCATCTCAAGGTGGGAGCCGCCTGTCACGTTTTATTTCCTGTCCGATTTCTACTGTTTACGGAAGAGACAGTAGGAGATGATGGTGCTCACCTACTCATTTTTTACTCTGAAAAAAGTCATCTGAAAGCCTGTCACATTTACAGAATCCCACAAAAGTGAGTACACTCTCACATTTCAGCAACCACTTCTCCAGGGGACAAATGAAATGTGGATATACTTTAGAGTAGTATGTGTAAAGCTTAAATTGCCATAATGTTTTTTTTTATTACTGTCTAAATACCTTTCAAGTGAATACCAAGATACGGTACGGTACATTCAAGCATAGTGTTGGTAGCGTCGAGTTTGTTTGGAGCTGCATGAGTGCTGCTCTATTGTAACATTCTGAGCATGATACCTTCCCTTAGGAAACTGGGCTATATTTCTTGAAACATAACGATGACCCCAAACACACCTCAAACATGACAAGTGAGAAAAGCGACCAAGTACGATTGTCTCTTGAACTGAACCCAATGGAGCCTACATTGGGCCCAATGTAGACGAGCGCAAACATTTACTTGCTAAAATATGCATTTCATTGAATACATCCATCCATTTCTACCGCTTGTCCCTTTCAGGGTTGCTGGAGTTTATCTCAGTTGCATTCAGCGGTAAGAGGGGTACACCTCATCGCAGGGCCAACACAGATAGACAGACAACATTCACACTCACATTCACACACTAGGGCCAATTTAGTGTTGCCAATCAACCTATCCCCAGGTGCATGTTTTTGGAGGTGGGAGGAAGCTGGAGTACCCAGAGGCATACTTGCCAACCTTGAGACCTCCAATATCGGGGGGCGGGGGCATGGTTAGGGGCGTGGTTAAGAGGAGAGTATATTTACAGCTAGAATTCACCAACTCAAGTATTTCATATATATATATGTATATATATATATATATATATATATATATATATATATATATATATATATATATATATATAAATACTTGACTTTCAGTGAATTCTAGCTATATATATATATGTATATATATATATATATATATATATATATATATATATATATATATATATATATATATATATATATATATATATATATATATATATATATATATATTATTTATTTTATTATATATATAAATAAAAGAAATACTTGAATTTTAGTGTTCATTTATTTACACATATACACACACACACACACACAACACTCATCTACTCATTGTTGTACTTGAAAGTACAATGCTTTGTTAAGGGTTGAATTGGCCATCCTCTTTCTATTCTCTGTCACTATTTTTCTAACCATGCTGAACACCC
This sequence comes from Entelurus aequoreus, assembly GCF_033978785.1. Lineage (NCBI taxonomy): Eukaryota > Metazoa > Chordata > Actinopteri > Syngnathiformes > Syngnathidae > Entelurus > Entelurus aequoreus. Next base: position 56,101,649 of record NC_084741.1, read on the forward strand.
TCTCTGATGATGCATTGCTGTGTGGCACGCACAAAAGTGCTTTCATCAAATGCACGAGAGTGTGGAATCTTCCATCTCTCCCTAGCATGGCCCAAAACTTTGTCCAGTTTACATCTGCTGTGACAACTAGAAACACACGAGCCTCCACCAGGGGGCAGTGTAGCGTACCCAGATGTAAAACCTCTTTTGCACAATCAGCCTTTTCATATAAAGCCATAAAGGAATGGAACGACCTCACAACAAACTTGAAAAGTCTAACAGATTACTCTTCATTCACAATTGAAGTTAAAAAGTGGCTTTGGAGCAATCAAAGCTGCTCACACGGTCACTAAGATGGGCATTATGTTTGACACATCAACCTAATGTGTATTATATTTATCCATGAGAGCATTTTTTTATTGTAGATTGTGAGGTGTGTCTGTTAAAATCATGGTTGTTTTTACAAATGATGACACATGTGAACAAAAGCATGTATTGTCTTTGTGTGATGATGTAAATGAGGTGTGGTTGTATTGTATATTAAGTATGTGTCCATGAAAGGGCATTTTATGACTTTTTTCTTATTACTTGTGTATGATTTTATTGTCATCATTTCATTGCATGATTTTTGTATCCCTTTAATTTAGGTAGCCAGGGACTGCAGATGGAAATTAGCTATTTAGCTATAATCTGGTACAGAACATATCTGTCTTTGAGCTTAATGTTTCTGTACATTGTCCCTTCAAATAAAGACTAAACTAAAACCGGTCAATCCTTGCTTCCTGGGCAAGATCTTCCCTGGCAAGCAATTGGTACTCCAGTAATTGTACCCGGAGGCTGGTCAGGTCCAATCGCAGCTGCGGCAGACTTTTTTTGGGGGGGGCGTGGCCTCCAGCTCCGGCTGAATACCGGGAGTTTGTCGGGAGAAAATCTCTGTCGGGAGGTTGTCGGGAGAGGCGCTGAATATCGGGATTCTCCCGCTAAAAACGGGAGGGTTGGCAAGTATGCCCAGAGGAATCCCACGCAGTCACTGGGAGAACATGCAAACTCCACTCAGAAAGACCCCGAGCCTGGGGTTCGAACCCAGGACCTTTGTATTGTGAGGCACATGCACTAACCGGTACCACCGTGCTGCCTCATTGAATACAATTACCGATAAATCTAATATTTACAATTAGGGATGTCCCGATCAACATTTTTGGCCTTCGATTTGATCCAATTTCGAGTCCCGATCAGATACTTTGACAATAGATTATAGATGTAAAGACATTCTATAGCAAGTAACTAAAGTAAACACAATAGCACATTTTTATAAAGCTTATGTTAGTAAATTTAGAATTTGTTAGTAAATTCAATGATGCATTCAATTTGTGGTATTGATTGTTACCAACAATTTATTTACCAAAATAAAGTGGCTCATGCACAAAAACCAAGCAAAGGCAAAAACTACTATTGACTCACTTTTAAATCATTTGGGGTTTGCCCTCTAAACCTTCCTTTACCCAGGGACTTACTCCTTGAGTTTGTAAACAATAACAAAAATGACCAAAAAATTATAATAACGAAAAGAAAAAAAATATTTGAATGTTTTTAGTATTGTTTATACTGATACTATACTAGGTATCGATAGTATCGACATCTGGATTTATAACCCCTATTTTACATTGAAGCTTTAGCAATTAGCTTCTTGTGTCGTCCTGCTTGGTAAGTATGTGTGTGTGCGTGTAGCATGCTTAGCCATTCATTTTCCTTTAGTCCTACAGTGATAATGGTACTTGGAAGAAACTTAGTTTATTTTCTGCCATGGTGGTGAGAATTAGTATCTTAGAAAATTTGAACCGGTGTTCTGGTAAGACCCGCACCCACCTTTTTGAAGGAATATTTCACATGAGTATAATCATTAGCCATGTAAACACTGCTGGGACACAATCGTGGTAAAGATCAGCTTGGCTCGACAGTTAAAAAAGGCAAAAATCGGCCCTTGATCGCAATCAGGACATATCTATTTACAATGTTTGTATAATTTAGGATTCACCAAATGACGACAAGTACTAGTAAATGACTCCAAAGACTGATGATATACCTTTAAAAAGCCCTGTTCCACTTTTTGGAAATTAGGGACAGTCATTCCCCAAGTATTTTTTTTATTACTAAGACAATGTAAATGTTTTAATATTAACACCAAATTCACTAAAAACTCACAAACATGACCCCCGGGTCGCAATTTGGAGACCACCGGTTTACTTATTTCATAGGGAAGGCGAAGGAGTGTCTCTAGGCTCTGTCTTCTGCGCACTATCGCTCATCAAAGGCTGGGCTTTATGGTTGAAGAGTTGTTCCACACACTTCCACACCATGCCTTTCACAGTGGGGTTAATGCACACTGAGGTGCCCTGCATCACATAAGAAGGTGTTTGGAGCTCTTCTGACGGTGTGAATACTTCCCCTTTCGTGACTGCTTGTATCTTATTATTACCGACTACAGACGCAAAAAACACTTCCTGGCTCTCAGTTTTATTGCGTACAGCGTGGACATTTGCAGCGGAATTACAATACATACTGCCAGTGTTAAAAATCCTACTACCTGTACTGCAACAAGCCATTTATGAGTCTTGTATTTGTATGAGTTCAAATTTGAAAATCCGGAACTCCCTGACCAGTCAGTAATCAGGGTGGGCAATGATTGCATCTGAATGTGCCTCCACAAGTATATTTTTAAAAAAACAGTGTTTACAGTATTTTCCTGGCTATAGAGAGAACCGGTATTCAAGCCGCACCCACCAAATAATTATTATATAAGCCGCATTGGACTATAGGCAGCAGATATATACTGTACTAGTACAAAAGATTTTGTAAATGTTTATTTACATACCTTTATTGTTTCCAAGCACCGCAGAAGAACGACTGATCAAACAAAGCACAAGTCATCGCCATGGACCCACTATCTGCGGAAGCTAGATCTCTAATCAGCTAAACAGACTCAAGTCCACAGTAACGTTTTGGTGAATTGACAAAAAAAAAACATACAAAACTGATGCCATTGTAAGTTAAAATTACTGACACAGACACTTGTAAACGTGATAGCATAGTCGCTCCTACTAACAACGCTAGCTTGATTACATTACGATAGCACGTACAAATATGCATGAAAACACTCCTACAGACATCACACATGTGACAGTTTAGTAAGTATGAATTGTTTTAGTTATATTGTAAAACTTACAAACGTTGCTTGGAATGACGAATGAAGAATATTTTTGAGACAAAAACTATTCTGGTTCAAGGCACAAAACAGGAAGAAAATTGTCAAACAATAAGACACCTTTTTCGTGTTTTTGTCGATGTTATATGAAAACTATTTGTGAAATACAAAACGTTATTGCTGTTAGCGAAGAAAAATCCATAAATTAGCCGCATCGTTATATAAGCCGCAGGTTTCAAAGCGTTGGAAAAATTAGCGGCTTATAGCCGGAAAATACGGTACTTTGTTACAAAGTAAACACATAAGCTTCCCCATTGCATTTATAGTAAATGCATATTTTGTAGTACAGTCGCTTTTAATCTGATTTTTAGTGTGTACTTATTTTTTGTTTTTTAGAGTCGACATTAGCCCCATGTTTATTTACTGCATATGCCAGTCATCTTCTTCTACTGCTGATGCTGCTTTATTGTGACGCAAACTGTTGCCCCCTGCACAGCGTAGGAAGTGCTGCTAAAATAAGCCTTTCTCTTCAGAGAATGAATGTTTTAGATCCGGGTAATGTTTGACGGGCTGACCTATTGAGTATGCGTTATTAGCATGCTTATAATCTACTTAATTTATCGGTAATCTATTTAATTTATTGGAGCTTAATTCATTTCAATTATTTTTTTTCCTAAAATAATTTTCATGGCAAAAAACTTTGTATAATATTGAACTTTACGATTTTATTATGACATACTGAATTGTACAATCATCCAAATATAAAGACATTAGGTTGAAATAGTTCACTGTTTGTGTAATCAATAGAATATTTTGTTTTCACTTTTTGAATGAAGTTACTGAAATATATTAACTTTTCAAAGCTATTCAAATATATTAATATGCACCAATAGCTATCTAGTTGGCACACAAATATACAACAGAAATGCCACTTTTGCCAAGCAGAATTAATTGGGGTCAATAACAATTTCCCCATAGGTCACTAAAATAAAAAAAACAACACACACTGCAATCGTCCCTCGCCACATCCCGCCTCGAAGTTTGCGGTTTCCTTTTGTCACATCTTTTTAAAAGCACATTCTACGCATATGTTTGGCCTTCATTGAGCATTTTCAATAATATAAATAGCAACATTACTAAAAACATCTCTACTACAGTACTATTGGCCATTAAAGGAAACAAAACCAATCAGAGTGCACTGTTCAGTATTGTGGGTATATTGGCTCAGCCTTAGACAGTATTACTAAAGTGGAGTAAACGTGTGTAAAGGTGACTATGTGGGTCTTATTTTGTGTCTAGAGGGCCCTCAAAGTATTAAAAAATGTATTTAGAAGGTCGTAAACACGTTTTTTTTTATACTATGGAAATATTGGATTTATAATTCCTACTTTGTGGAAGTGTATGGCGGATTCAGAACCAATTAACAGTGATAAATGATAAATATAGGGTAATTTCTCTGTAAATCTGACTGTAAAAGTTAAGAGTAGTTCATACATATTTATAAAGAATGAATCATTTTGCATACATCCCAGCTCGGTATGAGATAGAAAACTCATAAACAAAAAATATATTTTCTGGAGCTATAGCTTCCCCAATATCCTTACATATACATTATAAATTCAGTTCAGTTCAGTTTCAGTTTATTTCGAACAGGCATACGATACAATGTAATTCATCACATATTTCCAGTTGTTTCATTACAGCACGTCCGAAAAGGAGTAGGAAGAAGCAGAGTTTATTTAATTCTACCCCTTTTCACACCATAGCTATTTTATCCAATTTCCTTGTTCTCTGTAACAGAACAGTGAACAAATAAATAATAAATAAATAATATACAATAGTAAGCAAACAGATATTAGATACATAAATAATCTTTGTCTCAATTTAAAAAATAAAAATAAAACAAAAGGTTCAAGATTTTCATCGTAATTCTTGTTCTGTGTACTTTGTGAACACTTGTAGTTTGAACAGTCTCTTACACTGAATCATATTGGTGCTTTGTTTGAGTTATTTGGTTAATCCAGGGGTGTCAAACTAATTTTAGCTCGGGGGCCACATGGAGAAAAATCTGTTCCCAAGTGGGCCGGACTGGTAAAATCACGGCATGATAACTTAAAAATAAAGACAACCTCAGATTGGTTTCTTTGTTTAAAAATAGAACAAGCACATTCTGAAATTGTACAAATCATAATGTTGTTGGGGGTTTTTTTTACACTTACATGTTGCGGTTAATAGTATTCTCTCTTTATGTTTCGTTATTTACATTTTCTGAATAAATTATGTGATAATGTTCATCAGTCAACTCATTGGTGTTAATTTTCAATCTATCAAGATAAAAAAAATATCCATCCATCCATCCATCCATTTTATACCGCTTGTCCCTTTCGGGGTCGCGGGGGGTGCTCAGGCGGTAGGCGGGGTACACCCTGGACAAGTCGCCACCTCATCGCAGGGCCAACACAGATAGACAGACAACATTCACACTCACATTGACACACTAGGGCCAATTTAGTGTTGCCAATCAACCTATCCCCAGGTGCATGTCTTTGGAGGTGGGAGGATGCCGGAGTACCCGTAGGGAACCCACGCAGTCAAGGGGAGAACATGCAAACTCCACACAGAAAGATCCCGAGCCCGGGATTGAACTCAGGACCTCCGTATTGGGAGGCACATGCACTAACTCCTGTACTACCGTGCTGCCCATAAAAATATTATATCAAAATCAAATTACAGTATGTTGTTTATGTACTCTGATCATTTTCCTCGACTGATGTACTAACATCCTGTGGTTTATTTTGTACATAAGTAGCATCATCTACAAAGATACAAAGAATTGCCATTGCCACATCCAGTGGACACACTTAGAACAGCTGTTTCTTTCAAAAATTTCAGGTAAATTTTTACACTTAGCCAACTCATCACGCGGGCCGGCTAAAACCTGTTCGCAGGCCTGATCCGGTCCTTGGGCCGTACGTTGGACTTCCCTGGGTTAAGCCATTCCATAATTTAATTCCACATACAGATATGCTAAAGGTTTTAACGGTTGTACGCGCATACAAATGCTTTCAATAAGATACCATCTAAATCAGGGGTGTCAAACGTACGGCCCGAGGGCCGGATCACCCCGCAAGCAGGGTTCATTCGGCCCGCGGGATGAGTTTGCTAAGTATAAAAATGTACCTGAAATTTTTTGAATGAAAGAAACAGCTGTTCTAAATGTGTCCACTGGATGTCGCAATACCAATTATTTGTATCTTTGTAGATGATGCTACATATGTACAAAATAAACCACATGATGTTAGTACATCAGTCGAGGAAAATGATCAAACTACATAAATAATCTCCTGTAATTTGATTTTGATATCATTTTTTTTTATCTTGATGGATTGAAGTGTGTGTGAAGTGAATTATATTTATATAGCGCTTTTCTCTAGTGACTCAAAGCACTTTACATAGTGAACCCCAATATCTAAGTTACATTTAAACCAGTGTGGGTGGCACTGGTAGCAGGTGGGTAAAGTGTCTTACCCAAGGACACAACGACAGTGACTAGGAAGGCGGAAGCGGGAATCGAACCTGGAACCCTCAAGTTGCCGGCACGGCCACTCTACCAACCGAGCTATCCATCCATCCATTTGCTACCGCTTGTCCCTTTTTGGGGTCGCGGGGGGTGCTGGAGCCTATCTCAGCTGCATTCGGGCGGAAGGCGGAGTACACCCTGGACAAGTCGCCACCTCATCGCAGGGCCAACACAGATAGACAGACAACATTCACACTCACATTGACACACTAGGGCCAATTTAGTGTTGCCAATCAACCTATCCCCAGGTGCATGTTTTTGGAGGTGGGAGGAAGCCGGAGTACCCGGAGGGAACCCACGCAGTCACGGGGAGAACATGCAAACTCCACACAGAAAGATCCCGAGCCCGGGATTGAACTCACGACCTTCGTATTGTGAGGCACATGCACTAACCCCTGTTCCACCGTGCTGCCCCAACCGAGCTATGCCACCCCAAAATTAACACCAATGAGTTGACTGATGAACATTATCACAAATATAAATAACGACAAATAAAGATAGAATACTATTAACCGCAACATGTAAGTGTAAAAAAAACAACAACATTATGATTTGTACAATTTCAGAATGTGCTTGTTCTATTTTTAATCCAAAAAAACCCATCTGAAGTTGTCTTTATTTTTAAGTTATCGTGCCGTAATTTTACCAATCCACCCACTTGGGAGTAGATTTTTCTCAATGTGGCCCCCCTCCCCCCATCTAAAATGAGTTTGACACCCCTGATCTAAATAAATGCGAGCATCATACACAATTCCATTACATAATCATCATATGACACGAAGGAGCTCAAATATTACACTCCAGAAACACACTCTGCTCTCTGATTGGTGCATGACTCAGCATTATTATGTCACAAGCTGCCATAGGCTGCTGTATTACCGTGTGTGTGTGTGTGTGTGTGTGTGTGTGTGTGGGTGTGTGTGTGTGTGTGTGTCTGTGTGTGTGTGTGTGTGTGTGTGTGTGTGTGTGTGTGTGTGTGTGTGTGTGTGTGTGTGTGTGTGTGTGTGTGTGTGTGTGTGTGTGTGTGTGTGTGTGTGTGTGTGTGTTCGTCCTGGCCGGCACTGGTTGCGCAAAGATGCCTAATACACACACACACACACACACACACACACACACACACACACACTAACGTCCACATCTCCAGCCTTTCTACAAAAAAAATAAAAATTAATTTATCATTTACCTTTCGCGGTCTTTATCGCGGTTCTGGTCCCAGAAGTCGGCGCGTCTATCCGCAGTGTGGAGGAGAGACCGCGCGCGCACTCATGCTTGCGCCAAAGCGGGAAGAGTTTCAGAAGAAGTGAGTCGGTGCAAAGTAGACCCTTTTTTTTTTTTTTTTTTTTTTTTTAACCAACATCGCTACGCTTCCTAAAGAGTGTTAAAATGGATTAAAACATTTTTTTTTAAAATATTTTCTCTCCCTCTCTCTCGTTCCCCCACCTCACCTGTGCAGGCTGCAATCACTTTAAAGTTCATACCAATGAAGTGCTTATATTTTCACAAACATCAATCATTAGTTGCACCTGAGCCTACATTTAAAAATTAAGTAATCTTTTTAAAAAAATTAAAAAAATCCTGCAATCCACTGCAGCTGCATCCCACTGCAGCCTCCAGTGCGCGTGCGCGTGCGTGAGGCACCACTCTTTAGAATGAAATGATCTTCCCTCCATCCGCCTTTTGTGACCATATTGATGATGATGATGGTCAAGTGGACAGTTTGATTTTTGTGTTATAAAGAATCAATATTACATCAAGGGCGGCGGGGGGTTGGGGGGGCTAACTTTGGTCTGTCTGGCTATTCATCATAAGTCTGTAGCAAGCAGATAGGTCCAAAAAGAAATGATATTGCTCTAAAGAGTGTGTCTCCTTATCTCTCAGTAGCAGGGGAGGAGGAGGACAAGCCGATCGATACAGGAGCCGCCGTGGACTCCTTGCAATTATCAATAGCTGATTTTGTCTTCCTGGGGCTGCATCTATTAATGGCAGATAATAACACACAGAGGCTTTTGGGTGTAACTTCTACAGGGATGATGGAAGGATGGAGGAGGGAAAAAAGTTTGCTTTGGACGACCTTGTGCCAACAGATTTGTCTCTCATATGAGGTGGAGACAGTGGATGTCAAGTGTGTGTGCGTGTGTGTCAGCTTTTTTTGTGTGTGAATATAGGGTGCTCCTATAGACGACTGCTACAATGCCATAATTCTGATTACAGTATCGAGTAATGCCATTATTTCCCATGCACAATCAATGAAACATGTTTAAAAATGCATGTGTTCATGCTTCAAAGCTATAACATTGCAGTCATGTGCATTCACTTTCCTGTAGTATTTCCTTTTTTTTTTATCATATCATATCAAGTAGAGATGGGATTTATGGCTCTTTCAAGCCAGCCGGATGCTGTCGAAGAGTTCGAAAGAATGGCTTGTTGCTATATTTTTGTTACATAACTTAAATAGCAAGGAAATTGTATCACGTGTAGTATTTAAAATGTAAGATTTATTTCAGAATGATTCAAATTTACACTATAAAAAATTACCAGGACTATTTTAACAAAACTTTTCGAATACCGTAACATTACAACAAATGACTGTAAAAAAAATTTGTGTATGACACTCCGACAACAAGTTTTTTTTAAGTTCATTTTGATCATGCAAGTGAGTGATAACCTGTGATTAATCATGATTAATCCAAATTTAAAAGTGTGAGAAATTAGATTTTTTTGAAATACTCATTTGACAGCACTAATGTGTGTGTGTGATATGAATGTGAATTTAAAACTTTTCCAACCTACCTCCTGAACTACTTTTTCTCAGGTGCTACTATCTCCTCCTTCCGAGTCCAAAGTGGCACGGGTGTACTGTAGGCATCATGGGCAATTGTAATGTGAACTCCCCAACTCCCTGAATGGGAGTCGGTTCTCATTGTTCACCTAAAAGAGCTGTTCAAAATACTCGGCTCGTTTGTGAACATCACATAACTAATATCAAGTATGTTTTTTGCATGCGTTAACTTGTGCGATTAACCACAAAACATAATCGGGTCAGTGAGGGAGCCTATCTCATCTGCATTCGGGCGGAAGGCGGGGTACACCCTGGACAAATCGCCACCTCATCACAGGGCCAACACAGATAGACAGACAACATTCACACTCACACACGAGGGACCATTTAGTGTTGCCAATCAACCTATCCCCAGGTGCATGTCTTTGGAGGTGGGAGGATGCCGGAATACCCGGAGGGAACCCACGCAGTCACGGGGAGAACATGCAAACTCCACACAGAAAGATCCCGAGCCCAGGATCGAACCCAGGACTTTCATATTGTGAGACACACGCACTAACCCCTGTTCCACCGTGCTGGCCATATTTGTTATATATATATATATATATATATATATATATATATATATATATATATATATATATATATATATATATACGTTAGGTCAGAAAAAAACACAGAGGCTATTTCATCCCTACAAGCCTGTTTCGCAGGTTTCCCTGCTCTTCAGGGGATTTTATAAGTAGTGTTTATTTTCACAGAAACCTCGGATATATATATATATATATATATATATATATATATATATATATATATATATATATATATATATATATATATATATATATATATATATATATATATATATATATATATATATATATATATCCTGGGGGGGTTCTGCTGCTGCTGGAGCCTATCCCAGCTGATGGAAGGCGGAGTATACCCCGGACAAGTCGCCATCTCGTTGGCGGGCCAACACAGATAGACAGACAACATTCACATTTACAGTATATATATATATATATATATATATATATATATATATATATATATATATATATATATATATATATATATCTGTATATATATATATATATATATATATATATATATATATATATATATATATATATATATATATATATATATATATATATATATATATATATATATACTGTATATATATATATATATATATATATATATATATATATATATATATATATATATATATATATATATATATATGTATATATATGAGTTATTTATATTATTTTATGTTTGAAATGTGGCAATGGTAATATTTAAAAAGGACGGACATCCATCCATCCATTTTCTACCGCTTGTCCCTTTTTCGGGGTCGTGGGGGGTGCTGGAGCCTATCTCAGCTGCATTCGGGCGATAGGCGGGCTACACCCTGGACAAGTCGCCACCTCATCACAGGGCCAACACAGATAAACAGACAACATTCACATATATATATATATATATATATATATATATATATATATATATATATATATATATATATATATATATATATATATATATATATATATATATATATATATATATATATATATATATATATATATGTGTGAATATATATATTTATATGTTTTATTTATATCATTTTATGTTTGAAATACGGCAATGGGAACATTTAAAAAAGGAACGACATAAACACTTCAAGTACAGGTTGAAATGACCAAACGTCCCAAAAACATGACTATCTCATAAAATATATGTGTATATTTAAGAAATGTATACAGTTTATGGCAGCCTGACAGGCGCTGAGTGGTGGGATGTGTGGGGGGTGTTATTATGGGATGGGAGGTCAAATGTGGGTGTTGACATGGGGGAGGACTGTGCATTCAACAGCAACGTGGTGGTACATCCTAGCGGTGGCGGCAAGCAATGGGCTGAGCCTCCGTGCGCTTTGTGGGGGTTAAACACTCGCCACTGTTCCGACACTCACAGTCGAGCACCCAGAGACTCGCGGTAACACCAGTGGGCCGCTCCAAGGCAACTTTATTCATGCCGCTTTTATTTTGAAGAGCGGGGCCCGGCGAATACTTAAAATATACTTTTATTTTTGAGAGCTGAGAAGGGAGGAAAAGCCGACCGAAGCTATTCTTCTCTCTTTTTTTTTTGGTGGTGGTGTTGGTGGTGGGACAGTTTTTTTTTGTTTTTTTTGATGGAGCTGCTGTTACACGTCGTGGGACTTTTATTGAGCTCCGCCGACGGTAAAGAACTTTACTCCAAAACATCCCGACATGAACTCACAAGGCTTGACTCGGGCAATTAACGCGAGAAGATGCGAGAGCTGAGCCTCCCCCCCCCAAAAAAAAGTGTGAATCAAAGATAAGGAAGACACCTTGAAGAAGCACTTTCGAGGAGGACGGACATCCCAACCAGAGATGGTGTGGTTCAGGCTGGGGGGCGGGAGCTAAAGAGAAAAGAGACGGATAAAAAAGCCTGAGAGTGAGGCGGCTAATTGCTCAGTCTGTCCCTCATTAGCATATCCAATGCGCGTCCCCTGGACTCCAGCCAATCCTCCCCACCTTCACACGGTGCCACTCATCTCCACGCATTTTTCACTTTCATAATTATCACGCTGACATGCGCGATCCCACGCAGTGCCGCGACAGCAACACCGGGTAATTTCAACCGTTTTGCCCCCTGCTTCAACACTCTTTTTTTTTTTTTTTTTTTTTGGTGGGGGGGGGGTGGAGAACTTTCGACCGGTGCGCACTGCGCTGATGTGTCAACGCCGCGGAGCGCCAAAGCACAAGCAGCAGCAACAGCGGTAGCAACAGCGGCCGGTACCGACACCGGTACCGACACCGGTACACCCAGCATGTCCCGACGCAAGCAAGCCAAGCCGCAGCACCTCAAGTCCGACGAGGACCCGCCGCTGAGCGGGATCATTTCCCAGCATGGTGAGTGTCATGCTCCAACTCTTCCTCTCTCGTCTCAAAAAAAGTCCCTTTCCATCCCTAAAAAAAAAAAAGTCTTATTTAAAACAAAAATATTCGCGGAATTTTTAAATTTTAATAAGGCCTGTGACATATTTTGAGGTGTTAATTGTAATAACCATTGATGGAAAGCGAATTTATTTGAATGCATTTAGCTTTTTAAAGCCTCTACACGACTGAATTGTGTACCATTAAAATGCACATTTCTGTCAAAAATGCACACACTTTAACTGCACAGCAGGTGTTTCCTACCTAAAGGCCTTTAAAGGCCTTAAATACTATGAATAAAAAAATGTGTTTGCTAATTTAATAAACAATTCTAATGGTTTTTAAATGCTGACACATTTTACATGAGCATCCCTTAGTGCACATTAACAATGTGACATGTTGCAGTGTATTCATAGCTGCCATTAATACTTCAAGTGGTATAAAAAAAGAAGAAGCTTGAGTTCATATTGAAATCACTTTCAAAATGTTAATTATTGTGTTGCATGAGGGTAGGAGTGTGTTGTCCCTCCGCGCCTCGACCAAGGAGAACAAAACGCCTAATTCCAGTGCAGGTCGAAGCCATGTTTTGTCATGGAAATCTTTTTTTTGTTTACCCCCCCACCACCACTCACATAAATTTAGCACACTTGATTTGTTGCCATTTCCATCACTATGTGGACAATATTGATGTGACAGTCATGTGTTAATCTGCACCCTAAAAGAAATGACAAAAAGTTCAGTAAATAATATAAATGCCTCTGTATTAAAAAATATAAGTGTGCATAATTTAAATTGGCTATATCAAATGTCAAACATTATTTGTTTATGATGTTAAAGGCAATATTACAAAGTAAACTATATAACAGACCTTTCATTTTGGTATGGAATAAAACAATCAGTATGAGTGCTGATGTACAAGTAAATTATATGTATTAATTATAAAATCATTATTTTTCTAAATCTATATGTATTCCTCACACACATGTATTAATAATGGAGGCGCTGTCCTTTGCGGGTGGTTGTTGGCACACTGACATCCCTTTAGTTTGATTTAGATTGAACAGAAACATTGCTGAATTTTAAAAGGCTTAAAAGAAAAAGGAGAGAAAGACTGTTTATTTGTCTCTCCAGAAGGCCACTTGGATTATAATAATATTATGATATTAGATGATAAGTTGCCAGTGAAAATGTGTACACTTTATTGTTACAGTTGAGTGTTTTAATTGTGAAATTGTAATGCAATGAGAGAAAAAAACAAGTCTTTACTGGATTGTTCTCAGTTTTACCACCTTCCTCTCTTTTTTTTACGTGGTCATAAAAAATAAAAACACACCTATATTGTCTGCCATTGTTTTTCAAATTGGGAATAGCAGTGGAATGTTCCTTACTTTCTCTTAAACTAAACTGGCCTTCTTGGTGTCATGCAAGATAGAAATTGTACAGTTTGTTTTATTCTTCATTTTCCCCTCACACACACACACACACATAACACTTACTTCAGAAAAACGTCCAAAGCATGAACACACTCTCAGCGGCAGGCTTATGCAGCACCACTGATCACTGAATATAACGCTGATCGTCAGAATCTGTATTTTTCAGACATTTTTTAGATGAGTAGAACAAACAAGTCAAGCGTCTGTATTTGTGCTCATATTTTGCCTGTTAATTGTCAGAAAGCGCGGGGTTGTACGCTCTCACTTAGGTTATTTTAATTTTTAAAATTGTCTGTATTTTTTATTTGTGTGAGTGACTTCATTTTCACAAGTCCCATCAAGCCCATGTGTGGGGTATCATCTGCCCCTCAGGGCTTCTGGACATGTGCCCCACTCCAGGGGTGTTGGGGGTTGTCGTGTGTGTCAGGATTGGGTAAAGAAGGGGCGGAAGGGAGAGAGGGGGGGTTGTTTAGGAGTGCTTTTATAAAGCTTGCTGACTTAACCTTTGTCCAGCCCAGTCGAGCAGGTCCTGCAGCTTGGTGTCAAGATCCTTAAACAATTAGAACATGGATGCCGTTGACCTTGGCTGCACAGTCTGCTGGTGTCCTAGAAAGTGCGAACGGTGACAGGCTCCTCTTCTTGTTGCCACTTCCTGTGCGGACAGCGGATTTGAAGATGTGCATGTCTAAAGGCTGGGTTAATGCTTCTGCATCGAGGCGCCAGCATTTACAAGCACACAACATGCATATTAACTTTCATCCCTGGAAACTTTTGGGAAGGATCTCATGGATGTAGAATTAAACACTCTTAATATTCAACTTTAACACCTATTGTGTGTTTGTGCATTAGCAGCCTGCAGTTTAAAATTCCATTACATTCTTTTCAGGCCCAATTGAAAAAAAAAAAAAAAGAATTGCAGTTAAAAAAGTTTGTTGTGTTATTTGAGCTATTACTTGGGTGCAATCAGTGTAATGTTGTAAGAAGACCCTGCTGATAGTGTTAACATGCATGTTGCCCCCTTCCCCGCAGTGAGGCTTTGTTTGGCTTTTGTTTTAATCCCCTCTCACCGATGGGTGTAGGCTGGTGGACCACCCACACAGAGAGCCATAATGTCTTCAAGAAGGCACTTAAATATGACTCACTTTAACAGGACTGTGTTTTATTTACCTCTGCACACTGCAAACATATGATGCTTTCTTTCTCTATTTAGCATTTACCTATTTCGATGCCAGTGGTGCTGTTGTCAGTAAGAATGTTGACTATTACCATCCAAGGTCTTTTGCAAAACATTTTAGAGGATGAACGTCTCTGATATTCTCCATCTTTTTCGGAGTTTGGTTTGAGTAAGAAAAAAAGAGAGCTCTCCTTGGCTACTGTGTTGCAAATGCGTACACAAACAAATCATTAATGTTATGTCTGCTCCGCATCTGCAGGCTATGACAAAGGTCTCTCTGTTAGTTCAGATATGACTGTACCACTCTGCAGTAGCGCTGACCACGCAGGCGGATGACACACGCTGGAGTGTTTGTATGATGTCTGAGGCTGCGCGTACTCATTCCACAAAATACTGTCGATATAGCCAGAGACATCACTGGTCTGGGAGATGGAAAATGTGTAGTGATAAAAGCTACAGACATTTTCTCAATTCAGTTTTTAAAACTATTTTTTTTTGTATTTTGCTGGCAAATATATTGCAGCAAAGGTAATTGTAAGAGAACAAATACTAACTAACTCCCCCCTCTATATTTATTCCGAAACCATTTTAAACAGAAAGGAGAGACACTTTTAAGAAGGCTCTTACCAACCTGTTTTTTCTATGTATCTTTTGTTAAATGAAATCAAAATACATTTTCCAATAGTTGTAGACAAGTTGTACATAAAAAAAAGTAATATCTGTTTTATTTTAACATGCTGCAAATGTTACCCATGTAGTTTTTCTCGCTGTATATTCATCTAGGGAATGTGGGAATGGTAAAGAATGGCACCGTTTGTGATTGTCCAGGGCTTCAATGCACCATTCAGTGCCTGGTTTTCACAGAATCTGTGGCAAAAAAAAGCATGAATACTTCATCTGATATGTCAGATTAGTGGTTTCAGTTAGCATGCCAAAGATTGTTGAGCATGATAACAGACACACAGATTCAGTGTGCACAATCACCCGGTTGACTGTGCTCATCTTAATATTTGCATCGGAGTAAACAAAGACTCTTGAAGCAATGAAAAGCTCATTGAATTCCTTTTTTTTTGGGGCCCTTTTTGTCACGCTTTACAAAAATCAATACCTCATCACCCATGCACACGCACACTGTCTTACAAACACACAACCACAAAATGTCGTCTTCACACCATGATACTGTATGTGAACCACAATAGCAATTTCAAAAACTTGTTTATAATTATATATATAGCTTTTGCATTTCCGATTTTGTCAGTTTTATTCAAGAGGGACATAACCACAGTGAAAGTGCACATTGATGCATATCGTTACATTTACAAATCATGAAACATGTCTCAAAATATTTCAAAATAAAAATTGGGAACTAAAATACATTGATGACAATTTTTAAATTGAATTAATGTCAAATTAAACAGGGGGAAACTAAATTAAATACAGGAATGATATGTAATTATCTTTCAGTTGTCAAAAGGTATGCATGTTTGTGTTATTGTATGTGAGTGTGTGAGGTCACAGGGACACACAAAGGCTTCCACTTGTAATTGTATGAAAGACTAAAAGAGATTGACAGTAATACCATTCTAATAACTAATCAGCTCAACACAATGCCTACTCATTTGTGTTGACCTTTCAGCCCTCAATTATGGAAATGGTTTCTTCTGTCCTCGGCTGGGCTAAGGAGATTTTCAACCTCCTGCCGTGTGTGGCTGTCTTTTCTGTTCACTTGCCACCTTTTACTTGTTGATTTTGGCTTATAATATAATCCAGTGTCTCAATTGTATTTACACATTTTAAACATGTAAAATCCATTGATGGTTTATTAATTTGACATTTTGCACATATATATTACAATTTTGTTTTGTTTGTCTTTTAACTCAAATTAATGGCATCCACGTTTACAAAAAAATGTAAGACATTTGAGTAGGCATTTACTGTACATTACACCTTCCTTAATAATTAGTTAGTGTAAATGATTGCTTCATGGCAAGTATACACAATGCCAAAAACATAGCGAAACCATTGCTACTAATTAAAAATGCTTAGTTTGAAATGTGCTGTTTGAGAGGATTTCTACAACTGATTTCTTTTAATCAGTCTTTACATCACCTCAAACCTGTATATATTCATCCTTTTGTTTAAAGCATGAGCATTTTTTTTTAGAAATGTGTTAATTCCGCCTTATGCATTGTCATATTGCCTATATTTTGTTAAATTTATAGAACCCTGAAATTATCTGAAAATTCTAAGTAGTGTGATCTAAAAAAAAAGGCATGCATTAGGCTAACGTCGACATAAATTTAATACCAAATACAGACAGATAATAAAAATGATAATAATGGGCACAAGGGGGAATCCCATGGTTTTGATAAGGTGTGAAATAAGTCAGGCTTGTTCGACTCGGATGGTCGCATGTGGAGGAGGAAGTGGCTTCCTGCAAATGTGATTAAACATGTGTAACTAATCAGGGACTTTGCTGGCTTCACACTAGCATGCAATTTGTTGAGTCTTGTTTCAGAAAGCATGGGAGAGGGAGAGAGAAAGTGGCAAAGCAACAGCATAAGACATTTGTTCTTTTTAATACTTTTTAAAAATAATTTCAATAATTTCTTGGCAGCAGATACGTGCCTTTATTTTTACTTGTGCTGTAGTAGGGAGTCCGGCAAGGTCAAGGATTTAGCTCTTAAATATTAGACTGCATTTGAGATTCAGGTGGAAATTCAGCTGCCTGATATCAGAGGGGAATCCTAATAGGGCCATCAAAGTCATGATTTGTACCCAACAGACAAGGTAGCTGTGAATTGTATGAAATATTGGAAATCAATGGGCTCTATGGAATTTCATTAAGCGGCGGTATCCACAATTGATAGGCCCTCATAATTTGATGGATTGCACAAAGAAAATTATTAGCTGGCTCTATAGACAGAGTGGGTACGTACAAACCTGGGTTTAACAATTGGTGAACTGAGCCAATTTGTAGGGAGTAAAAAATATGTACATATAAGTATTGATTTTTTATGTTTAAAGCGAGGGGGAAAAAACAAAGGTTAAATCTTTGCAGCAAGGCAATGCGAAATATATGTGCTTTTTTTTTATTGATTCATTATTCATGAATTCTTCTTTTTTTTCCCTTCCCCGCTTTTTCTCTGTCCCCTCCACACAGCCCGAGGTAATGTGCTGGAGGATGCCGACAGCGGGAATGAAAGCCGCAGTGGCAGTGAAGAGACTCATGTATGTGAAAAGTGTTGTGCTGAGTTCTTCAAGTGGGCTGATTTCTGTGAACATTTGAAGAGTTGCACCAAGAACCCACTGGTGCTTATTGTAAACGACAATGAGGAAACACCTATTACCTCCCAGGAGTACCCAGAACCCTCCCCTGTGCCCAGTTGTCCAAGCGAGCAGGCTGACAGTGAGGATGCCAGGGAGGGCCAACACTCTCCTGCCAGTGATGGGGAGGAAGTCCCAGAGATAACCAACTCAGTTGGGGTCAGTGTCCTTGAAAAGGAGGATGAGGATATGGAGGTGGAACTATCCTCTGAACAAAACATGGATCTCGATGAAAGAGATGTAGCATCCCCTGAAGCAGACGGTTCTCTACCTCAGCTTGATGATGTTGCTCCCCAAAGTGCTGCCAGTTATACAATGCCAAGCACTAATGTTACCCTGGAAACTCTACATGGCACCCGGGTGGCAGTTGCCCAGTTTTCTCAGAGCATAAGGGCGGCAGCGGGCAGTGGCGTTTCCACCATGGCTATCCCCATGATCTTGGACCAGCTGATGGCTCTTCAGCAGCAGCAGATACATCAGCTACAGTTGATAGAACAAATCCGAAGTCAAGTGGCTCTGATGAACCGACAGTCTGCCTCCCAGCCTGCACTTAACCACCACAACACTGTTGCTGGAAACCCGGCTCCTATGTCCACCTGTGCCCCTTCAGTTGCAAGTCAACTTCAACTTCACAACTTTATCACTCCCCCAGTCCATCAGCTGCCTGTGAGGTTGCCAGCCTCTCTCAACGGTCAAGGTGCGTCACCTCTAACCTCTGCAATAGAAGGGCCTCTCTCTCAATCATCACAAAGTCGAAGTCAGCAGTCTAACTCTTTAATCCCCAACACATCTTCTAGTAGTTCAATGTTTCCCACACCCACTGCCTCCGGTTTGACATCTATTCTTTCCTCCTGTTCATCTTCAGTCACCAAAATAAGCATGAGCAATTGTGTAACAGGAAGCGATAGCATCAGTAGCAGTTCTGCTAATCCCAGGAACACCAACACTCCGCCATCACTCAGTCACAGCAGCCTCCTGAGCTCAGCTTCCAGTCTACCACTCATGTCTCACAGCTCATCAAGTAGTGTTATCTTCCCAAACCCATTGGCTAGCATAGCAGCAACAGCAAATGCACTTGACCCCCTATCTGCTCTGATGAAACATCGCAAAGGAAAGCCCCCAAATGTTTCTGTATTTGACACTAAACCAAGCTCTGAAGACCCTTTTTTCAAGCACAAGTGTCGGTTCTGTGCCAAGGTTTTTGGCAGTGATAGTGCACTACAAATCCACCTGCGTTCCCACACTGGAGAGAGGCCTTACAAATGCAACATATGTGGTAACAGATTCTCTACCAAGGGAAATCTGAAAGTCCACTTCCAAAGGCACAAGGAAAAATACCCTCATATTCAAATGAACCCCTACCCTGTACCGGAGTACCTGGACAATGTACCCACTAGCTCAGGCATACCATATGGTATGTCTTTGCCCCCGGAAAAACCTGTCACCACATGGCTTGACAGTAAGCCTGTACTCCCTACTGTTCCCACCTCAGTTGGGCTCCAACTGCCTCCCACATTACCAAGTATGATGGGGAGTTTTGGTGATTCAGCAAGCCTCACTCCGCTCAATAGGTCCCCTCAGAGGCCATCTCCCCCTTTAAGTGAGTGTGCATCTTTGTCCCCAAATATTGTCATTGACTCTGGAATTACTACTACTTCAACTTCTCCAAAACACACTCTAGGCATTGATGTACCTCCTGTCTTAAAACCTGAAGGGATTCTCCTGCCACCAACCTGTTCTATTAGGCCAGGGGAAATTGTCACAACCACAACAACAGTAAATCATGTGGTTCTTTCCAATGCAGTCACCTCAACAACAATGTCAACCTCTGGCCAGGTTACTGAACCCACCAACAGTCCAAACCCTAATTCAAACTCAGTGTCACATCCTATTCTCCCCATGCTCTCCGATCAGTTTAAGGCCAAATTTCCATTTGGAGGCCTCCTAGACTCTATGCAAACTTCGGAGACATCAAAGTTGCAGCAGCTTGTTGAAAACATTGACAAGAAAATGACCGACCCTAACCAGTGTGTCATATGCCACCGTGTTCTGAGCTGCCAGAGCGCTCTCAAGATGCACTATCGCATCCATACTGGCGAGCGACCTTTCAAATGTAAAATATGTGGGCGGGCATTCACCACCAAAGGAAATCTGAAAACACATTTTGGTGTTCATCGGTCCAAACCCCCGTTACGAGTCCAGCACTCGTGTCCTATATGTCAGAAAAAGTTCACCAATGCTGTTGTTCTGCAACAGCACATCCGTATGCACATGGGTGGGCAGATTCCAAATACTCCAGCGCCCGACAACCTCCAGGAAATGGACACAGACCTTTCATTTGATGAAAAAAGCTTGGATGCAATGAGTAATTATGATGATGATCTTCTAGATGAAATGGAGCAGGCTATCGATGATGAAGTTGACCTAAAAGAGTGTGATATGGACCCATTAAAACCTTATTCACCTGGATGTTCTCCACCAACTTCTATAATGTCTAGCATTGCTGCTATGGAGAACCAGATGAAGATGATTGATTGCACTGCCAATATAACCAGTTCATTCAGTCAAAAGCCTTCACAAAATTGCAGCAGTTATGGAGGCCAGAATGAATGTTTTACCACCGACTCTCTGTCTGCTGTAGGGGATGTAGAATCTCAAATGTTGGGAAGCCCTGCTTTGTCAGAGTCTTCTGGTTCTTTGCAACATTTGTCTCCAGCTCACAGCCACACCGAAAGCCAACAATCCAAGTCCCCAACTACTGTGAACAACAACAGCAGGGCAATGGCAGTGGAAGATGACCAGGAAAACAATACAGCTAGCATTGCTACTGTTAAGTCTGAAAAATCAGACACCCCGTCTCCACTTCCTGCAATAGAAGGCAATGGGGCCCTGGACCTGACCGCTACTCAACCAAGCAGACACTTTATCAAGGAGGAAAACCACTTCAGTATGCTTTTTCTAAATAGAGATCGAGGTGTGTATAATCAAAAATTTAAGTTTCAGTATGGCATGCCTTCATTTTATGACCTCAAATTGGTTTCATTTAATTATTTCAACAACATTTTTCTTTAAAAAATGTAGCCACAGACAACATGCATTGTAGAATGTATAATTTATTTTTCAGTATTCCTGTATCAGTTTGACATTTTTGTTTCAGGTCTAAACACTCCTAACTTGGCCAGCACCGTATCAAATATGATCAAAATGGAAATGAACGGACACAGCAAGTCAATGTCTCTGGGTGACAGTTCCCACCTGCCTGTAGGCATTCAGGTTCCCGCAGCTGCAGCTCCCCAGACCAACCTAAGCCCCAGCACCAATCCAATGTTGGCTCCTCCGCCACCACGACGCACCCCAAAGCAGCACAATTGCCACTCTTGCGGCAAAAACTTCTCTTCTGCCAGTGCTTTGCAAATCCATGAACGCACACACACTGGAGAAAAACCATTCGCTTGCTCCATTTGTGGACGGGCTTTCACCACTAAAGGCAATCTAAAGGTATGTACTAACTAGACTATTGGTGCAGTTTTAGGGGGTATACCATGTTATGAATTATCTAAGTAAAGTAGACTATATTTCAGCTCCTCATCTTCCTGATTTTTTGTGACGTTCATAATAATTAGCTCATACCCAATTTGCTTGCTTGTTTTAGGTCCACATGGGAACACACATGTGGAACAATGCACCAGCACGCAGGGGACGGCGACTATCTGTGGAAAATCCAATGGCCCTGCTGGGAGGGGATGCCATGAAGTTCAGCGAGATGTTCCAAAAGGACCTGGCAGCTCGGGCTATGAACGTTGACCCCGGTTTTTGGAACCAATATGCCGCCGCCATCACCAATGGCTTGGCCATGAAGAACAATGAAATCTCTGTGATCCAAAATGGAGGTATCAACCAGCTGCCCATTAGCCTTGGTGGTGCAGGAATCACTTCACTGGGGGCCATGCCTGGTGCAATGGACCGTCTCCACACAGGCAGTAGCCCTCCTATGACCGGAATTGACAAAACTACACTTGAGGTCGGGGCAGGTCGTCCCTTCTCCAGGTATATGGAGGAAAACAAAGAAATTGGGATCAATTAAAGAAAGATACATTTCTTTCAACAAAGACTAAAAGTCTATCAACACAGAAGGAAACTGCTGATCCAATCTAAAACTCATGTTACTATATTATGTACAGATGAAATATTTTTTGGTTTTGGAAAATGTATTTAGTGTTGATTAGAAGTCTCATTCCCCTTCCACGTGATATTATGAAAGATGCATTGTCTCCTGTTTGGGAATATGTTGTCTTGCAAGATTTGCATGATACTTACAGTTTTTACCTGTATGTTTGACTGCTTTTATGAATTCACCAGAAAACCAGGATTTTGCCTTATTTAGAATAAGCAAACATCTTGGGAAGGACTAAAACAGAAAAGAAAGAAAGTTTGTTCATAGGCATTCAGTCAACCTTTACTATGAGTGTTCTTTTAGATTAAAAAAGGGCCATGGATGGACTGCCGTATAGTGTTTTTGTGCTCACCTGATATTTTGTTTCTCATGAACTAGAAAACTTAAAAAAAAAATAAAAGTTTTAACTATTTTAATCTTTACAGTTAGTCTCTCCAAACATCGTCCTATAATATTGTCCTGTGTCTTTAGTATTTATAATATTGACAAAAAAGCGGGTATACGAAAATATATTTAATGGCCCAACCATTTTATCGAGACTTTTGTTTTTATATTCCAAACTGCAGGCTTCACTGACGAATATGTCTTTTAGTAAAGACAACTAAGTCATTTCAGTTTAACAACAGAGATAACGTGTCGGTTTTTATTTGGATATTTGGTGAGATGATGTGTAAAGTACATGGGGACAACATTATATGAGAATGGAGATGTCCAAAGCTGCTATGACCACAACCCTGCTTTTAACCTTTGTAAAAAGAAAAAAAAGATAAAAGAAGTGATCTTTTTGAAGAAATATCTATGTATAGAAAATACAGACAAATCTAAAACAGGTATGCATATTTTGTATCTCATAAAGATAGACATCATGAGTTGAGAGTATTTGTCATGTTTGTGAATGCACTTTTTAAAAATGACACGTTTTGTCTGTGATACCGTTAACCTTTTGACTGAGCTCTCTATCACGTGCTGTTTTCGTTGTTTTCAGCTTGCCACTCCTACGATTTGCAGATGGTTATAGCATTTGTGCTACTCTTTGGGGGGGGCGAGGTCATCAGTCAATCAAAACCTTCGTAAATAAAATATTGAGAACAACCGTGTCTTTGAGTTGTTAGTGTCTGTTATTGTTTAACGTTCAACATACAGTAAAAAAAAAAAACTATTGCATTTTATTATTTTTCATTTTTTTCAATTTAAGCTACATTTCCTGCTGTTAATGCAGTACTCAATTTTTCTCCACATAGTTGTTATTGTTTGTTTTTTCTTGTTCTCAGAAAAAAATGCTTTTTTTCTTTAAAAAAACAAAACAAAAAGGGATACAACTAACACTCACAAAAACACACCATAAACATACTATACTATGTTTTAATTAATATTAGTACTGATCATTGATTGGCTGCTTGGTGAAAATAATATTTGACATATGTTGAAAATTTGTAAGGTGTTTGGAAAAAATACAATTTCTACAAGTCACCATTGTCATGCGAAAGTTTGATTATGAACACAAATTTCACTGTTCCTAATTCAGTCTTATTGTAATTTAGTCTTAGGCCTTAGACTTTATAAGACTGCTGTGTGTGGATATATAAGTGCTAAACATTAAAAGCATGTTGGCCGACGCCCAGCTTTCATTCATTTGCATTATGGTTGACACATGGTGTGCATGTGTTAGCGCATACCAAACTCGGTCACTCTCACACACATGCTCATGTTGTCACTTTCTCAAATATGACACAATAAAATGTAATACATTTCATATAAATGTGTAAGAATAATAATAATAATTAGCTTTATTGTCTCCGAGGAGAAATGTGTCTTGGACATCAAGACACAGCGTAGTACATACATACATACGTACATACATACATACAGTTCATTCGACATTACAGTGACGACAGTGAACAGTGCGCAGGTATATCGGTTAGTTATGAGATCACACATTACACTCCCCCTGTATTGCACACCTCCCGTATTGCCCTATCCCAATATTGCACTCCTTATTATTGCATCCGGTAAGAAAAAAACACTATTTTATGGAAAACATGCGCTGCAAGATAAAAGAAGGTCAGTGGAAAATATGCCAACTGTACCAGCAGATAGTGATGTGCAATTCCACAGATTTTCTTTCCGTTTCGATACGGAGTAAGATTCAGGCTGGTAACGCCGGGGATACTGATCCGATACATACCTAATGTGTCTGCTAAAATACAAGAAGTAGCATATTTCAAATAATAACCTATGTCATAACATAAAGAATACAATACAGACTTATTCATCCATTTCAAACTGAAGTATTTTGAGGTAGCAGCGGCAATAACAATATAGACAAGCTAATAAACAGAAAAAACAGGACAAAATCATACAAAGTACACAAAAATAAAAAGCATTAAAATAAATACATTAATAAAAAACTATTGTTAGAATAACAAGTAATTCAAACATGTTAACGTGAAAATACTGAACATGTAAACAACACTCAATAAAAGCATTCGACATTGACACAATGCCTCATTCACAATGTTAGTTACTTTTTTTACACTGTGTTCTTGTTACACACATCATTAATAACTAAAGTCTCAAAAGTACTGATGTTTTGATTTCAGAATCGATATTAGAGCATTTAGATCCGGTATGGGCGGTATCATTATTTCAGTATCGATCCGTCGTTCATCTCTACCAGCAGATGATTCTCAATTGTCTTGGTCTTAGATCCCATGTTATAAATTGTATTATCATATTTAATCTCAATCTGAATGCCTGTTTGAGGGGAATAAACTAAAATAATATTCTTGCAAATAAACTTTTATTTGCTATTCTTTTAGATTACAAATTCTACTAGGTATTAATATTTTTGGCTCATGTAAATAAATGCTTCTGCCATGTTATTAATACATAATAGAAATGATGCAGAGGGTGTACATTCATTATAATACCTTTAATCTTCTGTTGGGACTGTCAATACATTGATCAATATCATCAATAAATCAATTATGTTTCATTTAAAAGGAATGTCATGGCTTTGTCTTTCATGTGCTCACAGTGGAACCTGCTTAAATTGTGCGCGTTTCAGAAGGTAGAGCAGGTTGTTTAGTAACCGGATGGTTACAAGTTCACATTCCGCTTCCTATGTACAGATGTAGCTTAACACCACCATGCTGAATTAATAATGTGAAGTTCTTTGAGTGTCTAGAACAGTGGTTCTCAACCTTGTTGGAGGTACCGAACCCCACCAGTTTCATATGCGCATTCACCGAACCCTTCTTCAGTAAAAAATATATATCTTTTTTTTTTCAAATTCAAGACAAAGTTATATGTTTTTTTTACCGGTGCAGAAAAAGAACCATGCATGAACATCACCTTGTTCAAAGAACAAAACCAACACAGTGCATGAACTCATAACAATTTACACACCTGCAAATTAGTGTGACTTCTGCTTTTGTCGTATCTAAAATACGCTGATATGGAGAAGTTTTTATTTACACAATGAGTCAGGTGTGTCTCGACATCCGCGGCGGAGGGTCCGCCGAACTCCTGAGGTCGACTCACCGAACCCCTAGGGTTCGATCGAACCCAGGTTAAGAACCACTCGTCTGGAATAAACCTAATCAATTATCATCAGGTTGGTCCAGCTTCTTCTTACTAAAACACAGTCAACCATTTTTTTCTGCATAGAGTTTGGTTTCTATGAAAAACTGGTCCAGGTATGTTGACTATACTGTCAACTTCTTCAACAACAAAATAAATACTGCTCAGTTAAACAGCATTAAAACTTACACACAGTGACTTCCTGTTCAGTGCAAATAAGCTTTTAAAAAAAAAGCAGTGTTAATTTATGTACAAAACCAGTGAATTTGGGATGTTGTGTAAATCGTAAATACAAACAGAATACAATGATTTGCAAATCCTTTTCAACGTATAATGAATACACTGCAAAGACAAGATATTTAATGTTCGAACTGAGAAACAATTTTTTTATATATTGCAAATAATCATTAACTTAGAATTTAATGGCAGAAACACATTGCAAAAAAGTTGACACAGGCATTTTTACCACTGTGTTACATGGCCGTTCCTTTTAACAACACTAGGTAAACGTTTGGGAACTGAGGAGACACATTATTGAAGCTTTTCAGGTGGAATTAATTCCCATTCTTGCTTGATGTACAACTTAAGTTGTTCAACAGTTGCTCCGTTGTGTTATTTTACGCTTCATAATGCGCCAAACATTTTCAATGGGAGACAGGTCTGGACTACAGGCAGGCCAGTCTATTACCTGCACTCTTTTACTACGAAGCCACGCTGTTGTAACACGTGGCTTGGCATTGTCTTGTTGAAATAAGCAGGGGCGTCCATGGAAAAGACGTTGCTTGGATGGCAACATATGTTGTTCCAAAACCTGTATGTACCTTTCAGCATTAATGGTGCCTTCACAGATGTGTAAGTTACCCATGCCTTGGGCACTAATACACCCCCATACCATCACAACTAATGGCTTTTGAACTTTGCGCCTATAACGATCCGGATGGTTCTTTTTCTCTTTGATCCGGAGGACACGACGTCCACAGGTGAGGGAGTTCCTCAGACCTCGTCCCCTCCAAATTCAAGACTCTCATGGAAAAAAATGCATTCTACTATTTTGCCACCACACGGTGGAATGCACTACCAACAGACCTAAAAATTCAAACTTCCTTACTAAATTTTAAAACTGTCATAAAATCCTGGCCCAGCCCAACCTCTACCTGATCTGAACCAAAATTGATTCCCAGCAACTCTTCGAAGCATCAAGCAGGTTTATATGTGGTTATAGTGTATATATATATTTTCTCATTCTGTTTTGCACACTCTTGGAGTCAACATGTGCATAGTCATGTACATAGTGTCATAAATGATAAATGATAAATGGGTTATACTTGTATAGCGCTTTTCTACCTTCAAGGTACTCAAAGCGCTTTGACAGTATTTCCACATTCACCCATTCACACACACATTCCCACACTGATGGAGGGAGCTGCCATGCAAGGCGCTACCAGCACCCATCAGGAGCAAGGGTGAAGTGTCTTGCCCAAGGACACAACGGACATGACTAGGATGGTAGAAGGTGGGGATTGAACCCCAGTAACCAGCAACCCTTTGATTGCTGGCACGGCCACTCTACCAACTTCGCCACGCCATCCCCTGTCATGTACATAGTGTATATACTCCCCCCTCCATTTTTTGTATATATTGTTTTTCAAATCACCAGACATGTATACTGTGTATACGTACATAATTTATCCTTCTTTTTTTTTTTTACATATTTTTTTATATACATGTTACAGGTTATATATCTTTTATTATTGAATGTATCAAATGTGATGAATATTTAATGGACCACAATGGAAACAAGCTTTTTGGCTTTTTGTGCCATCTGTTTGCCTTTTTAAAGCATTACATGGATTCAATTCTTTAAGATGTCAATAAACTTCTCAATCAATCAATCAATATTTGTCCTCAAACAAAAAGCATAATAAAACAAAACAAAAAATTCCCCCCCATCTTTTTCCATTTTCAATACTTTTTTAAAAAATGCTCCAGGGAGCCACTAGGGCATGCGGCTCGAGAGCTGTGGGTTGCTGACCCCCGATCGAGCTCGTCATGACGAGCGATTAAAAAATACAAATAAAAACATATTTCTAAACATGGCTATTGTAAAATCTGAAAATAGCTTAATTGTCTAATCATTTATGAAAAGTAGTGAATGTGACGATATGTCACATCACGTCTTATGTTTCCTTAGTTTGTGTTTATTTCCTGTGTAGCGCTATTATTTTTGGTTCCTTTTCCCGCACGTCTCCCTGAGATCTCTCTCCCCTCACCTGCCGCTGATTGGCAGCCTGGCCACCTTCCCTCACCTGTCCCTGATTGTCAGCCTGGCCACACCTGGTAGTGGTTGTCAATCAGCTGGCTTCTATAAATGCCTGCCTCGCCCTTTGTTGCTTGATTGTTGCTGTTACTGCCTATTAGCTGCATGCTGTGTGCAAGACTGCTCATCCTGTGTTGAATATAATTAAATACTTGTCTTACCTGCATGTCATCCTCCTGTCTCCTGCATCTTGGGGTCACAACTACCGCAGCCACGCGAGTCCGCAATAGCGAAGTCAGTTTGCTGCTAGTCTGACATGGTAGTTTAGTGGCTACAGCTGCACTAGCTACCTTATATGGCGAGCAGTTTTAAAACAAAACAACATTCCGTAAATTGATCATGTTAATTGTGACATTTGATCAGCAGCCTAATCACTCATAAAATGTAATAAAGTGTGGTGAAGTCTGTGTGCTGCAGTCTGAAAGGTAGTTTAGTAGCTACAGCTAGAGCTGGGCGATATGGACGAGAAAGTATATCTTGATATATTTTTACTTAAACTCGACATTCGATGTATATCTCGATAAATATTCCGGTGAAAGTATACATATAAAGATATACATTTTTGAGCGAGATTCACTGAAATTGAAGTGAATGACAACTGTACTGTAAACAGTCAGTGGCACTGTATTATCCCAGTTAGTCAAGATGGGTATTAACAGTACAGAAAATAAATTGTTTAAGTAGCACAGAAATACATAACATAAATAAAATAGAAAAATATTCTTTCTATGTAAAATAAATAACATAGCTGTGCAAATAATACAGTTTTGATTTGGACTTACATGGTAAACAACTCAAATTAATGTTTTATCCGGACGCATACATTTGTCCAAATGTGGCCAAGTAGACGCATTGTGGGTTTCCTGGACGTGGTCTACATCGCTAAAAGAAACATCAAAAGAAGAGAATCCCTCTGTCATCTTCCACTATTTTTTCAATATATAAATCGCTCTTCTTTTCTCCGACTCTCTCGTCGTCATTTGGGATGTCTTTTGTTATTTCCCTCCCTGGTTCCATAACCCGCCCTATCTTGCCTCTGATTGGCTTGTCCCTTATCTTTTGCCATAATCTCAACCAATCGTGACTCATCATAGTAAACAACCAACCAATCGTGGATGTTCTTATTAATTGATTGATTGATTGAAACTTTTATTAGTAGATTGCACAGTTCAGTACATATTCCGTACAATTGACCACTAAATGGTAACACCCGAATAAGTTTTTCAACTTGTTTAAGTCAGGGTCCACGTAATCTATTCGTGGTATATGAATGTATATGGTATATGCAAGCACGTCTTGGAAGGAGGAAGGGGAGGGGTTTAGTAGCCCGTGAGAGGGAGTGGGGAGCGGGGGAGAACAAGTGTAGTAGAATTTCTGACCTTTGACCTATATTGCATGTCTAATGGGAATGTACGCTCATTTGATTTCTTTCCTATTCTGTACCAGTGGGACAAAAGTGAATGTTAAGTCGTGCCAACCTGTCTACAGAATGTGTTGACTGTCTAAAGGATTTGAGTTGTTATGGAACAGATAGGGAAAAGATAAAAGACATTGACACACTCGATAAGGAACTATGACGCACAAAAGACATATAAAAAATGGCAGAAGACCGGAACTACACAGTGATTTTGGCTTGTGTGTGTCTTGTTTGCTCCGGAGTGACATGTGGTCTGTCTGCATGGCCAACTCAATTCAACCTGCACTTCTGATAATGGGTAAATAAATTTGTTGTACTAAACTACATTTGTTGCCTGTTTAAGCTTCGGACAATCCACTACACAAATTGGCGTCACGAACAGGATGGTTTAGAAGCTACAGGTCGACAGCCGCTCTCGCTCTCTCAGTCAGGCAGACAGTGTGCTGCACGCGCGCATAACAAGGTAAGCGTTTTGCTTAAAGTGTAAACATTTTCTGCCTGGAGAGAGCCGGATCGATAAGACTAATTGCTGAATCTATTTTTGATAAAAGATAGGTTTAGTCAGGTTCTCCAAAAACAACCTGGAATGGGGTAAATTATGGTTGGATTGAGTTGTTTTATATGTGATCATTTGTCTGTGTGTTTGTTGAAAACTTGTGATTTCTTGTTTTTAACATAAGGGGATTGTTGATAGAATTTTGGTGGTTTGGAGTGTAGAAGCATAGACTATGTGAGACAAAAAATTTCTCTTAACCTCTTCATCCTCTGTCGTTGCTGGCAGAGGATGCTTCTTTCTGCAAGTGCATCAGAATTAGCCAGAGTTGGATACAGCTAAATTTAAGGCAGGGATTGCTAACTGATGTGACATTTGACCCATACAAATTTATAAAGTCTATGAATGTGCGACATATCTCTCTATGTGGAAACTGCAGCGTTGGAAAAGCCTCATTTTGGGTGACCGTTTGGTGACTCCGGTAAAGGAGATCAACTGAGCTGTATTTGTCACGACGTTCTGTTTAATTGGCTGCAGTATAGATGGATATTGATCGGGCTGCATATGGTAGAGCTTTGGTGGAGCTTTGGTGAAGCTTTGGTGAAACTGTATGGAACTGACCAAAACATGATGACTGTAGAGCATTGGGTGATTATCAGTGACTCTATGGTGCTTTTATGCTGTTGCCATGTATTGGTCAGGGAGTAAAACCAGGGGCTGCTCCGCTGAATGGGTTAATCGCCGTTGTATGAGTAATGATGGGACCTGTGTTTGTTAATGAGACGGCCGATTCCACAAAAGCACGCGTGCATTAGTTGTTTATATTGGTCCGGACCAGGGGGGAGTGGTTTGTGGGATAAAAATGTGTGTTTTTTAAATTTATATATATATCTGCGTATTTTAATAACTTTTGTGTAGCACCTGGTTTCTTGTCTGGTTTAATCCCCCCCTTCAATTTCCCCCCCTCTCGCAACCTCCCTTCACGCTTTTTCTCACAGCCCCGCTATCTGTAAAAGTCTGGAAATTGTCTAAAATGTGTGTGCGTGTGAGAAAGTAGACAAAGTTTATGTACAGAAAACATATGAGTGAATGATTTATCCATTTAATTATCTTATTCCGCTCTCGGAGGTTGGAGCGCGGGGGCAGCAGCCTAAGCAGGGAAGTCCAGAATACCCTCCTTAAACTTGACTATTTGTCCATCTAAGAGTGAATGATAAATGTTGTTCTTATTATTAAGGTTCTGATATGATACAGCTGTGCTTCTGGATGAGAAAAATAGTTGTCTACTGCATTTACTTTTAACTGTGCTGGTAAATTCTCTGTGTGAGTGACTGTGTGACGCATATAAAGAAAAAAAAAAAAAGAAAAAAAAAAAAAAGGAGTCTAAGCTGGAAGACATGTTGAGATAAGAGTGTGTGCGTGTGGCGAGGCTGTGTGAGTGACAGCTGCGTGAGGCATTGGGCCGAAGAGGTGTGACAATGTTAGGATAGCATTGAGCTAGGATAGCATTGAGCTAGGTTAGCATTGTGTTAGCATAGCATTGAGCTAGGTTAGCATTGTATTAGCAAAAGTTTGCTTACTGAGGCATAGTAAGGCTAAGTTAGCATCTAGCTTGGCATTACTAAGTGTGGTTGAACAGTTATTCTCGGTCTGTAGAGTGTGCTAGTAGTAGGTGCTTGCTAAGTCCAGTAAAATAATAGATATATGGAAAATTACACGTTTAAATATCAATAAATAAATACGGATTGTGGGACATTGAAACATTGTTTAATTCATCATTCATTTATACGTCTAGTATACTTTTTTTTGGTACAGCCTTGTTGCTTATCTGATCCATCCAGTTTCTGTGTGGAAGTTGAAACAAACACACACGCACGAACATCATAGATTAGGACACATTGTAACTTTGAATTAATAGTTATACAACAAATAAATTAATAATATTGAATTTAAATTTGATAAAGATAAATTGATCATACATTGACATTTAAATTTTTTTTAGGAATAAACACACAATAAAATAAAAGTTAAATTTATATTCTAATACATCT